>NC_136518.1:24336239-24663739 GCF_053919585.1 Euprymna scolopes
ATAACAGATCATGGCAATTTCCAATGCACGATTAAAAAAACAAATAACAATATGTGGATGAAAGAAACGTCCGACAATGTTATTGTAGACGAGCAAAGATTTATCTCACAGACACGCTTGACTTATAAATATTCATTGCGTTTTATAGATAGATAAACGAGTCGCACATAAAATATATATGTAAACACGTATCTCATTCATTCCTCTCTTCTTTTATATACATATATATATATATATATATATATATATATATATATATATATATAGTATTTTCGTAAGCAATTACATGCATATGGATTTCGACAGAATTCATTATGAAAATAAATCTGAATATACTTTTAACATTTTTCTCGAATTTTCTCAAATCACATTATATATCAAAACAAATGTTCGGGTAATTATTTAGATAGTTTCTAAATACAATTTATATATATATATATATATATATATATATATATATATATATATATATATATAAATATGTGTGTGTGGGGGGTGCGTGTGTGTGTGTGTGTGTAAAAATAGGTGAGAACATTATAATAGCATAGATTACTCGTATATAAAATACACCGGTGAAGGCAGTAAATATTTTATAATATCCCTACGTACAGAAGAGAGTGTAAAACTTAAAACATATCTTATTTTATGACATTCTAATCATAAGTATATAATTTTAATCATACGCATATATTTGTCTGGAAGGCAATAGAAGTGGTCCCGTATCTTAAAGTGAGATCATAACAGAACTATTAGGACAAACCTACAATGCAACATGAAATATTTTTCATTTTAATTAAATTTATTTCATATGAATAACATTCTGAGCAGAAAAAATGTTTCTGTATCTCTACGTTATTTTTCTCGTGCCGAATATTTACGTGCCTCTAACTGTAATTTATAACGAAAAAAAACGCCATTAAACATTAACTGCGTTATCCGATTTTGATGGAATTTGAATTATATGTAGAAGAGAGAAAGTCAAATAGTTTCATAACATCTCAGCTTCTACTATATTAAGGGGGCGAAGTGTGAGGAAGACAGCAGTAAAAACCAAGCAATTAATATTATACTCTGATGATAATTAACCAAAGTAAAATAGTAATTATTTCTCTAATTTTATTTCGCTAGTCTTGATTTAGAATGCTCACGCACGTATAATGTCCCACGCACAAATAACGTATTCAGTTTTACTTCAATAATGATGTAATTAAAAATTATTAATAGATCAATAATTATGAAATACAATAAATAGGCAAAATACATAAAAAATCCTTTTTTGTGTGTGTGTGTGTGTGTGTGTGTGATACCAAGCAAAGCTTGTCATTAATTCTGTGGATGTTTCATTTAAAGGAATGGGATTATATTTAACTTTAGGTGTCATGTGGATTTTCTATGTCATTGCTTGGTTTCTATTTTCGCTTTTGTGCAATTGGTTATATTTCCTAATGTATGTTTGTATGTTAATTGCTTCCAGCATCAGATTATTATCCTTAGGTGCATGGTCGCTTCAGAGTGTTCTACACGTGTTATTACAATTATTGACATCATATTGGCATTATTCATACTCCATGAAACTTCTCCTTCTGAAAACGCTATGTATATAAAGAAATGAACATTAGAGGCTATCGTCGAGAAAGTAACCAATCTTTCTATAAATGCCATTAAATACATAAACATATTTAAGGACGATACAATAAAAAATAATCAGAGAAGCGATGAAAATATATAGCTTGCTAAATCACATTATTTACCTCTCCCATAACATTTGAAATATATATTTTTCAATTATATCACTAAGGCATATTTTTCAGGTAATTTTGTTTATTAAATATATATATATATATATGTGTGTGTGTGTGTATGGGTGTGTGTATATGTGTGTATATATATATATTATAAAATAACTTTACTATTAATAGTTATTGAATTATAGATGAAACAAACTATTATTAATATTTCAAAGGATAGTTCACATCAATCAATAGCTCTAATGCTTTTTTTTCTATTTAAATATTTAATAAATCTTTGGTCGAATCAAAAAATTATATATATATATATATATATATATATATATATATATATATATATATATATATATATGTCTGTGTGTGTAAGTGTGTGTGTGTGTGTGTGTTTGTGTGTAGGATATGCGAGAGAAAGAGACAGAAGGAAATGTATGTGCGTGTTCCTGTCTGTAACTGTTTGTACGCACGAAAATTTGCACGCTTTTTAGTACGTGTTTTCTTTCCACTTTCGTACGCGTTGTTAATGTAAGTGTCGAACTGTAAAACCTGTTTATCCGCCCCAAAAGCGATGCGCTGGGAAAGTCGCTTGGGAAATTATAAACGAAAATGAAACCACTATGAAGCGTGATTTTAATGAAACGTGAAAACGCTGTCCCAATCGTCAGCTTAATAAACTTCACACGGACGTTTTTTTTTTAATGTTTTTCCGAAATAAACAAATAAAATAAAACCACTATGTTTCAAACATATATTCTCATTGGATTTTAGATAATGCTGTAATATTCTTGTAAGTTTGAATGCAACTACTTTCCGAGTTAAAATCATTTCTCTTAAAGTTGCAACATCACAATTATATTAAGGAAACTTTGTTTTTTTTTTCCTGTAAAATTATGAACTACATACATTCCTCAACTTGTTTGCTTGACTAAAAATAAACTAAAAGGTGGAACGATAAAAGTGTCGCTCTAACTAAAACCATACTACAGCTTTATTTTTAAACTTTTAACGAAAATACAAATTCAGATAGCTTGGTAATGCTGTAGATCTAACATCTATTGAATATAGCCGCCTCTAACCTCAATCACCGTCTCAATACCGGTTCAGAACTGGGAGCGTACGTTTTCTATAACCGTCAGCATGATCTGGGCGAATAATCGGCGGATAGCGGCGATCAGGCTGGCTTTGGTGTTGTGGGAGGTCATGTTAGTGATATTCTATACGTATGAAAAAACAATGTAGTCCAGTAGATTCAGGTCGGGGGAGGAGAGGGCAGTAAGAGAAGGGTACATATGAAAGCACTCCTTCTGAAGCCAAGCCTGGGTCTGATTGGATTTATGGGCTGGCGCCAGGTCGTGCTGCAACACCCAGGGTCTGCCGGCGGCTATCTGGTTCAACCAGGCAATCACCACAATCTTCAGCATACGCATGTACAGTAGGTGTAAGTTTCAAGCCGACTCCTAAGATGTGAGGTTATATGATGTGGCCTTACTTGAAATCATACCGAAGACATGATTCGGATTTTTTTTCATCACCTTGAGCAGGTCTCTGTTATTCCTCTCAATACAGCGATGCATTTTGAAGGTGTTGGCAATGTCCTATTGTCATAAGTTATCTCGGTAGAGATGATCAGTTATATAGCGAAGCATCTTCCATTTCGCTTGTTGAACATTGTGTCACTTTAAGACATGATAGAAGGCTCCTATCACTCTTAGGATTTGTACACAACAGGTCAATAGTAGATAGTCAGCAAAAACCGGCTTTCATCACAATGAAATGGGATCATGTTGTCTTTTCTAGGGCGACAATGTTTTCGTTCCACCCTGTAATTAAGATTTTGAATACATATTCGAATATCTTTTTGCAAACTGTTATCAATTTCTGCGAATAACTTTAAGTCATTCTAAACTTTTGTGTTTCCTTTACATTTTGAAGCAGTAAGATCCAAGAATGGTGATGGATAGCGTAAAACTGCTGAATGACATTAACATTTTTCACTTTTAAAAAACGGAACCACAGAGATTATCTCTATAATAAGAAGAAAGCTGATGTGCCCAAGTTTACATTTGTCTGTATAGGTCTGAAAACACAAAAGATGTATAGAATTCTGCTATGGTTAAGCTTGGCGATAACAGATTCATGCATATTTCGGAAAATTACGCAAAATTCATAATGCAATTCATAACTTTATAATTGTCAGATATATTCCAAGATAGATTGTCGTTGTTACATCTGAGGATGTGTTACTGTAACCACTCTTTACTGCATTGATAAATTACATAATCAATATTGCATTAAGTGGCTTTCATACATGTGTATTTTATCACAGAAGAAATTTACCAGTCTATATCTAGTGTTGTGATTTCCATGAAAAGTCTTGATGGAGCTTGAATTTTTTATAAGACACTAACAGCCCAAACTTTACTTAATACTTGAATTGCAACCAATTTTCTTTCCTCCTCTTGATTTAAGGTCGAACAGATTTTTTTTTTCATTTTACCTTAAATAAGGGGCTTTATCAGTGAGACGTAATGGGCTGCAGTGAATAAGGAGTCATACCTACAACAATATTTTGATTGAAGGGTTTAGAAGCTGGATGTTACATTACATTTATATTTCTGCATATGTGTGAAATAAGGAATACAGAGGACACGGAGGGAATTAGAAAGGCTAGTAGTTCGAGTGAAAGAAGCTATTAGAGTTAAACACCACCCTGCATTTAGGTCTTCTACAATGAATGGGGATAACATTTTGCGCATTGTCAAGTACGTCGGGCGGCTTTATGTATACGGACCATTATGTATACGGACCATTATGTATACGGGCCATTAGTTGAATAACTTGAGGACAAATTCCATACACGAATTTGTTAAACAAGCACAGGAATGCAATGTTACTGCGATTGAACAAGAGCTGAACCTTAATAGGATACGAAAGGCCTATTAGAGTTACAGCTTTTTTCGACCCGACTTACAGAGAAGGCCCTAGTTGTTGATGTAACAGATATCATGTGAAAACAGTACTCTATGTATGAAGCATGATTGTTTTGTAAAAATATAAGATACTGACAATTGATAACATTTTCCTGGCATGGTAGACGGTGCCTACTATCTTTGAATTTACTTAGACAGAATTTTCTTCCAATAACGTACCAAATGTGGAAAGAAGTACCACTTTGTTGTCACCTAATGCATAAAACATAAAACAAAAAAGTAAAAAGGAAATTATGCTGCGCATAAAATGAGTCTGAGAAATATAAGAAGCTGAGAAAAATCAGGCATAAAAGTAAAATTGACAAAAATAAAAACTAAGAAAAAAAGCTGAGAAAGAAATACACTTGAGAAAGAAATACACTTGAGAAAGAAAGAAAGTTGAGAAAACATACAACTGTGAAAAGAATGAAGATGTGAAAGAAATATAGATAACAAAGAAACAAGCTAATAAAGGAAATAGAACTGAGATATAAATATACTGTAAAAAATAAAGCGGGGATAGAAATAAAGCCGAGTAAGAAATAAAGCTGAAAAAACTATAACAAGAGAGAGAGAGAGAGCGAGAGCGATGAGAGAGAGAGAGTTTATATAGAAAAAAGGCGGAGCAAAATATAAAGCGGACAAAGAAATAATCTGAGAAAGAAAAAAGACAATAAAGAAATAAAGCTGAAACGTAAAATAACTGAGAAAGAAATATAACTGAAAAAATAAAGCTGAGATAGAAATAAAGTAAAGAAGGGGGTAAAGCTTGTATAGAAATACAGCTGAGAAAGTAATAAAGCTGAAAACAAGTAAAGCTTAAGAACGAATAAAGTATAGATTGCAAAAAGCTGGGGAGAAAAAAGAAAGCTGAGAAATAAAAAAAAACTGAGAGAGAAATAAGGCTGAGAAAGAAACCAAGTCTAGATAGAAATACAGGAGGAATGTAAAAACCGTTAGAAATTAATAAAGTTGAAAAGCAGTAAACATGAGCAAGAAATAAAGGTGAAAGAGAAATAAAACTACAATAAAAATACAACTGAGAAAGTAACAGATTTGAGATAAAAATACAGTTGAGAAACAAATATAGCTGAGAAAAGAAAACTGAAAAGGTAATAAAATAAGACTGAAATAAAGCTCAGAGAGAAATAACGCTACGACAGAATCACAGTTAAGATAAAAAAAAAAGCTGAGAAAGAATAAGACTAAGAAAATAAAAAAAGCTAGAAAATAACTTAAGCTGCGATAAAAAAAAGAAGCTGAACGAGAAATGACTGAGAAAATGATAAACTGAGAAAGAAATAACGTTGAAATTGAAATGCAGCTGAGAAAGCAATAAAGCTGAGGATGGAATCAAACCGAGATAGAAATACAGTTGAGAAAATAATACAGATGAGACAGAAATAAAGCTGAGCATTTTATAACTTTGCGAAAGAATAAAGCTGAGATACAAAATACAGCTGAGAAAGCAATAAAGTTCGAAAAAAGCTGAAAATAAAGCTGACATAGAAAAAAAAGCTGAGAACGAAATAAAGCTGTGAAAGTAAAAAAGCTGTGGGAAAAATAAAGCTGTACAAAGAGGAAAAGCTGAGAACTAAATACAGTGAGAAATAAATAAAGCCCCCCCCGAAAAAAAAGAAATTAAGCTGCGATAGAAATAAAGTTGAACTAGAAATACACCTGAGAATCTTAGAATAAAGCTGAGAAGGAAATAAAGCTACGACATAAATACAGATGGAAAAGTAATAATGCTGAGAAAGAAATAAGCTGAGATAGAAATTAGCTGAGATAGAAATAATGCTGAGAAAGTAAAAAAGGCTAAAAAAGCTGAAAAAGCAATAAAGTTGAGAGACAAATAAAGCTGAAATAGAGAGAAGCTGAGAAAGTTTAAAAAAAAACTGGGAAAGAGATAAAACTGAGAAAGAAATAAAGCTAAGCTAGAAATAAAGCTAAGATAGAAATAAAGCTGAAATAGAAAGAAAGCTGAGAGAGAAAACAGTTGAGAAAAATTAAAGCTGAAGAACCAATACAATTGATAAAAAAGATGAGAAAGAAATAAAGCTGAAATAGAAATAAAGCTGAAACAGAAATAAATCTGAAAGGTAAAAAAGCTGAGAACGTCAAAAAGCTGAAACAAAAGTAAAGCTGAGAAAGAAAGAAAGTTTACACCCGCAAAAAATATAAAAAATTCGTTGCGAAAACAAAGTAAAAAAAGGAAGCAAAGACAAGTTTGTGACGATAACCAGTTATTCTTTCGTGTTAGCTGCACCGTTTCCGAACAAATACATTCGGATAAAAAAATAGTGATGATCTCGGAAACTATACAAGCCATTTCGCTATAAATCGAGTGTGAAGGCAAAGAATTCAAGTTAAAAAATGAGTCAATCATGCATTAAGAACAACAAAAAAATGTTTTCTCACGCGTGTCAAAAAACCCATACACCTAGCTATATTTGTAGTGCTAGCCATCTTCAGACAAATACCATCCGTAATTTAAACTTGTTCGACTACATTCCACCTTCGCTATAATAATGTACGGCCGTAACATGCTTACAAGTTTATTTCTAAATTGTGGAAAAGTTTTGAAGTAATAGGAGATACCAAATATGTACGTTTGATTGAACAAATATTATTTCAACATTTAAGGTAATACATATGCATTTAACGAGTATGTATTTCTGTTATTAATGCATAATTTTGTGAATACACCAGTTTAATGTTCGGGTTAATTATAAAATTTAAAAAGTTTAGCATCACTTTGTTTTTTATACACAAATTAACAATAATATATAGCGAGACCGAAACCATGTTGTTTATATAATTGAAAATTTGATAGAAATCCGTTAAATGTAGTAGAGTAATAGTAATAATAAAATAGAAGATTAATAAAAAATATTAATAATATAAATAATAAAATATAACAACAGTAATAGTAACAGTAATAGAAAAATATAGTTATAGTTATAAAATAAAACATTAATAATATATAATTAATAATAATGAGGAACTAATTGTTTCTTTGTTGGCAAAGACAAACAGATTGATGCGTGTATATATATATATATATATATATATATATATATATATATATATATGTGTGTGTGTGTGTGTGTGTGTGTTTATACTACAAACTAGGACTGAGAATTCCCCTTCCCTCTGCCTGTGGCACTATATCCCAGTGCCATGGTTGCTAACATACTCTTCAGCATTGCCGAGTAGTGATTTGGCCATAAGCGTCGAAATACACACAAATGCAACACTAGGTGTGTCAGAAATTTCGTGAAAATTATTGAATAATTCCACCCCGTCTTTCCAAGCTTATAACTCTTCGAAAAATCTAATTCAACCCCTATTTTTTCAATTAAAGGAGCAAATACCAAGGTTTCATAAAAAACAAAAACAAAAAATAACAAACGACGTTTTTATTTAATGTTTTAAACTTCGGACTTTACAAGTAAATTTCTAAAAAAACATTACTCTTTTTGTTGTCAATTTGAATATATCATTTATTGATCTTTTATCTTCAATTTGTGATGTATAACACTTTGGTGAGTAAATTAATTATTTACTTTTTAATAGACATTTCAAAATGGGAGGCGTAAATTAATTCGACCCCCTGTCTTTCCAATCTTATAACTACTCGAAAAATGTAATTCAAGCCCTATTTTTTCAATTAAAGGAGGAAGCACCAAGGTTTCATAAAAAAAAACAAAAAAAAAACGTGTTTTTTTTAAAATGTTTTAAACTTCGGACTTTACAAGTAAATTTCTAAAAAAAAACACTACGTTTTTGTTTTAAATTTGAATATATTATTTATTGATCTTTTATCCCAAAATTGTGATATATAACACTTTGGTGAGTGTATTAATTATTAACTTTTTAATCGACACTTGAAAATGGGGGGGCGTGAATTAAAAAAACGTTTGTCTAAAATATTATATTCAGTTCATTTGAAAGACCATAAATTTCACATTGACCCTGATAATATCGTAAAAATTGAATCAATAGAAAAATTTTGATAGATTTTTAAATTTTAAAAATTGAAAAATACTGAGTTCGTGCAATTCAATTAAGTTCATTACTGATTTTTTTTAAAATAAAGAATATATCTATTACTTTTAATAGTTTATTTTGTAAGTATAATCCATAAAGAAAATAAACAACCCACTTTTAGAAGAGAAATTACGAGTTTTTTTTTTTATATTTTATTCGCAGTTTCGGGTTACGGGTGTCAAAAATTCCTACAAAAATTCTGATACACCTAATGCAACACCAGAATTATCTTTCCTTCATCAACCTCTTTTTTTTCGTCCGGACAACATGGGGTAAGCACGCATATTGGTGTCTCTCCGTAAAAAAGAGGAGCCATCCCTCTCCGCAACACTAGTTAACCATAGTTAGTTTAAAAACTGTAGGATATGTAAAGTGAAATTGTTTTGGTAATATATAGTGTATACATAATGTAAAATAAAATAGTTAATTATGTTTCATAAATATCACGATTTTGTCGTGTTGTGTGTTTTCTTGTGTCTGCCATAAAAATGTCTCCATTAAACAACGAAGCGCTCCGGAGAACGAAGAAAGTAGATTCCAACCAGAACGCAACCAGGGTAAGGAAGTCATCTTGGGAGAATGGAGGAGCCACACCCACATCCAACATCTGAGATATGCTTTTCTTCTTGCAGACCCTAATGACTGGTCCATCTTCCCATCTTCATGAGACCATTTCTAAGACATTTAGTGTAACACGTGAGGTCGGTCACATACGAGTGCCCGGCTGATAGTGTTATAAATGTTGCCTTTAGACGAAAGATTGGTACTTTAAAATAGTCGACGGCATAACCAAAAATAATAGCTACCGACATCTCGACCCGTTTTGTTGATGTTTCCATATGCTTATCTGTGGATACCGTTTATTCCCCTGGGAAGCGACAGTACCATATGCCTACACCCTAACTGACCAGCAGCGACCTGATATTTAATTGAGTACAAGAACCCTAAAAGTCGAAGCTTAACACGTGCGCCGAGGGTAAACGCCTAAGAAGAAACCATCGATATGTGAGTCTAAGTTTGAAAAAAAGGTAAATTTTACCCCGAATTTATTTCAGGAAGTAGTGTGTCTTTGTTGCGAAATAAGCATAGAATTCTATTGTTCAATTTAAATTTTACTAATGAAAATCCTCTAGAAACGAATGCCAAAATCGCCGGACTGGCGGATTATTTTATTTTATTAAATAAAGAGGATTTTTTTTGGCAAAGACAGGCAGACTGTTGCGTATATATATACGTATTTGTATGTATATATATATATATATATGTGTATGTGTGTGTGTGTGTGTGTGTGTGTGTGTGTGTGTGTTTGTACTAAAACCGAGGACTGCAACTTCCCCCTCTTCCTACTCCTTAACTGGCCGGCAACGACCTGATATTAAATTCAGCACAAGAACCCTAAAAGGGAAAGCTTAACACGTGCGTCGAGGACAAACGCCTAAACAGAAACCATCGAAATGTGAGTCTAAGTTTTTTAAAAAAGTAAATTTTACCCCGAATTTTTTCAGGAAGCAGTGTGTCCTTGTTGTGATATAAGCCCAGAATTCTGCACTGTTCTAAAACAGGGAATGGAAGAACTAAATACCACTGCGGCAGAGGAAAGTGTCTACCTCCCTTTTTTATTCTTAAAATTTCTAGCGACTAAGTAGTAAGGTGTAAGGTAGACCTATGTTCAAACGCCTTTTTACAGAGCATTTCTTCCGACTTTTACTTAGTAAAATATTTTGCTGAATTGTTCATGTCTTTTATGCATGTATGATAGAGCACGATTCCTCCCATATACACGAGAGCTATACACCATCCCTGCGTCAGAACCACAGATAAAATAATTCTGGACCCTGTGTTGTCACAAACAGCAAAATATAATAAATTTCAATTACACATAATCCAAACCCTGGGACTCAGAAGAAAGATCTGGGTGTCCTGATTGGCAGGTGCTCCTTCGGTAGCCAGCATGAGGAACCCGGTCGTCATCCTGCGAATGTTGGCTTACTTTCTAATTTCAGAAACTGAAATAACATGGACGCCGAACAGGTAAGTATAACCTCTAATTTCAGGGAACAAAATGATACTGAACAACACAGCACAGCCATGATAATCATCAGAATAGAAAAAAAAACGAAGAAAGAAATGGGCAACAAAAGAGAATAGAATTAAATGCTATTATTGAATTAATCCTAAATATAGATATGGAGGTTATCGGAAACGAATGAAAGAATTATGGGACCTGTCCAGTGACTACCATACGAAAGGACAAAGAATTGCTGATCAAGCAATACTGATACTCAAGAAAAGCTGACTCTCTAAATTAGGACTAACAGAACTCTAGCGAAAAATAAATGATGAAATTAAAAAAGAAGAATCCCTCAATGGACCTGACCGTAAAGCAACCCTACAAGTTGAAGCCTCACAAAAAAAAACATCAAAGGCGAAGGAGCTACCAAACCGAACTCGACAAACGTGGAAATAGAGAACAATGCAACAGAGAAACTAGCAGATGAAATAAATAAAATAAGAAAGGTCATGAAAGAGGAAAAAACAAAGTTCCATCGTTAAGGAACCAAGAGCAGAAGAAATTAAAAACAGAAACAGAGAAGGTTAACACACTCCTCTCACACATACCAGAAGATACGATGACAGACCTAAACAACTTAATTTACGCAGGCGCCAAAATGGATAGTATGAATTTCAAATCAGAAAAAACAACCGGGGACAAGTGGACCTAGAAAACCTGGATGGGAGATGAGATTAGAAACTCAAATTCACAAACATAAAAAAAGAAGCCAAAATGATCAACAGGAAAAAAGCAATATGGAGAAGACGGAAAAGATGCACTATATCAAATTATAGAAACCGCCCATATATACATGGTTACACACAGGTTTCTATCATCCACTCTAGATTTCGGGAGCGGTGTTATGTTCATGATATACACCTTTCTCCCCTTCATTTTTATTTCAGTCGAAGCACTGTATCAATTTCAAGCCCGTCCAGGCACTTGCAGCCTTCTGCATCAGGATCTCCTAATCTTGTATTATCTGGCACAATTACGCCTTTCATGCCCCTCTCTTCCCTCGTTTAAGACGAACTATTGCCCATTTAGATAATCCAAACTCCATAGTTATCTTCATTCTACTGCTGTACAGTTTCAACCTGAAAGTCAATTTTCCTTTCTATTTTACCAAAAATTTTAAATTGTCCATAAATAATATGTGGCTGATCTTCGATCCATTCTTCTTCAGTTGGTATCCGATTATTTTCTCTTTTAGTACATGTGTCAATGGTATGAATGGAAGTGGCATAAAGGAATCGTTTTGAAAGAAATCGTCGACTGATCCTAATAGTTTCCGATCTGAATTTTTTTTTTCAACTTGTTATATTTTCCCTATGAACTCAATTATATTTTATGCAACCTCTATCATATTCAACGTTTTGGGTACCGTAGAACCATATCATAAGTGTGATGTAATCAATCAAGCTACATTGAAGTTTGTTTTTTTCTCAATTCGTTCTTTAAAATACATTTATCAATCGATAGTTGGTCTTTTGTTTCTGAACATTTTTCCTCCCGCCTTTTCGTTCCACTGCTAGTAAGCCATATACTTAAAGATGGTCATATACCTTTGAACTGATTATCCCTGTCAGTATCTTCCAAAGCAAGTTCAAGCAAGCAATTGGCCTATATTTTTTAACATTTCGCTCTTTTAACATGATCTTTCAATATTAAAAAAATCCCTTCCAAGTAAAAGCCATTCTAGTATCTGACACAATTATTCAAAGAAACAACAATTCCTGTGAAAGATCGCAACACCTATGGATTCCATCAGGTTCGGCTCCTTTCTAATTCCCCTTGTATGACTATCCAATTCCGCGTTCAGTTTTCATTTCACTGCAAACGTGTGCTTTTCTTGCTCCATGTTGTTTTTACACCACCGATAAACCACCAGTTTAATAATTGACTTTTTTGATTTGGGGAAAACTCGATACTCCAGTGGTAGAATTGCTGTCCGTTTGAACTTCTGTCACGGAAAACTTGGAGTCCCCTTTCCCAGGTCCAATTAATTTGTATATGCATTCATCATAAGCAGGAGTTGTATGTGTAGAGGTTCCTTCCTCGGTATTTTTATATAGATGACTTAATCAAGGCTAAAGAGCGTTTCATCTGAGCATTGAACCTCGCTAGCCTCACCGGATGGCAAACTGGTAAATCCTTACCATGGGGGTTTGTTTATTCTTGCAATCAACCATTATTTTTTTATGAAGATACACAAGCTCTAGAAAGATTTCCGGTCAATACTTAGAGAAAATCTTTCTACGCAATGTGCAAGGCTATACCTTTGCTTTATTATTATTATTGGTTCACACGGAGCTTTCACACAAGTCAACAAACGATCTGATTGGAAACCTGTAGTGTTCTCTGGAAGCTGAGTGACAACAAGTCTCCCAAGACATCCATCTCTCTTCACCTCCTTCGATAGCATTTGCCAATGAATTTGCATCATCGCAACAGCCCCTTACCATTGATTTTTCGCTGGCTGTGGCCATTGGTTTATACTGAAATTCGAGTGGCACTAAGCCTCCCCAAGGTCCCAGTTCTCTTCGCGCTTGTCCAGCCGTGGTCTGGCCAGCGTTCTCTCCTCGGTCTTTCAATCCTTCTTGACCCTTCTCGGCTCTTTAGTATCACTTTTCTATTGGGAGGAGCAGTGATGAGACAATGGGGGGATGCATGATGGGGGTTTAGAACTTGTGGATATGCAGCTTCGGTGTTCTTCATTCCCTGTAACGCTTCTTGTATTATTCTCCGCATTCAAGGGGTTTCCTTAATATTTAACCCATTTTCATTATCGATAGTCGTATTTTTGCAGTTATTCCTCTCATTCCAATTTCTGGCATCCTTTTTTCGAAGTTTTGGAATTGTTCCTAGTGCTTTTATTATTATAGGTACGATTTTGATTTCCTTCATCATCCAAATGCCTTTTATCTCTCTGGCTAGCTCTGTGTATTTGCTTGGTTACCCCTTTTCTTTCATACTCACCCTGTGGTCAGCTGGGACAATAAAGTCTACGATTTTATGGGATTTTTCTTTCTTGTTAATTATTATGACATCTGGTCTTCTTGCTTGGATGAGTGTGTTTGTCTGTATGTCCATATCCCATAGGATTTTGTGGTTCTCGTTTTCGAGTGCTGTTGTGGATTTATGCTTGTACCATTTGTCTGTACGCTCAAAATGAAGCCGTTTGCAAAATTCTCAGTGCACCACCCTCCCAACTCTGTCATGCCTGTTTTTGTATTCCTTTTGTGCCAGTTTGCTCCATTCACTTACTATATGGTTTATCGTTTCGTCTCTTTGTCCAGAGTCTGCATTTGCTGTTTTCTTGTGTTTTCTCGATCCTTGCTTTGATATGGTTGGTTCTTATGTGCTGCAGTTATTAGAGATTCAGTTTCTCGGTTTATATGTCCTTTTTGCATCCATTTCAAATTCCATTTGGATATCTAGGCTGAAGATCCTGGTAGTGTTAATTAGTGTCTCTAGCTCCTTTACCGCCCTTGCAAAAAGTTTCAGATCGTCCATGTACATCAGGTGGTTCATTTTTCCTCTGTATTGGTGAACTTGTATCCGGCTTGGCACTTTCTCAGAATACTGTTCAAGGGCATCATGGCTATGAGGAACAGTAGTGGTGATAGTGAGTCTCCTTGGAAGATGCCACTTTGTATGTTAATTTTTGTTATGGTTTGTCCATCAGCTGTCAATTCCAGCCTCCATATTTTCATTGCATTTTCTATTACGTTGTTGAGCCCGCTTGGCTATTTATACAGTTTAGCCATTCTATAATCCGTGCTTGGGAGATCCTGTCGTACGCTTTTTTGTAGTCGATCCATGCCATGGCTAAATTCTTTCTCCTTTTTACATCCTTTAGGATCGTTTGTTCTATATATATAGCAGGTCACGTGTTCCTCTTTTTCATTTTTGGCATCCTTTCTGTTCCTCGAGCATGAGTACACAGTTATTCAGGGAGTGGTAGATGTTTCCCCTAAGTTGTACTGTCAGTATCTGATTACAAATACTACCATTCTTACCATCACTATTAGTATTACTACTATTACTATTACCACTACTTCCACGACCACCATCAGCATATTATTATTATCGTTAATAATAATAATAATAATAATAATAATAATAATGCAAACAAGAACACATTAAATGCAGACTCTGTGGACAAAGAGACGAAATGATAAACCATATTATCAGTAAATGAAGCAAACTGATCCTAAAGGAATACAAGAACAGACACAACACAGTGGGAAGGCAATACACTAAGAATAATGCAAACAAATGTATCTCGAACGCACAGACAAGTTAGACGAACATAAACCGCTAACAGTACTTGAAAAGTCTATGAGACATTGACTTACAAACAGATAAACCATCCCCAAGCAAGAATACCGTATTCCGTAATAATTAACAAGAAAGAAATCGTAGACGTCCAAGGATGGAATACTGCTGCCATATCTGGGCAGGAGCTGCTAAAAACAGCTTATTCTGCCTTGGCAGAGTACAAAATAGACTTTGTGGCTTAGTGGGGGATGCCCTTTCCTCTACCCTGCAACCTCTCTCCCACAGAAGAGACGTTGCGAGCCTATCCTTGTTTTATCGTTATTTCCATGGCAGGTGCTCGTTTGAACTCCAATCTATGCCCCCCTCGCCAATATTTCACGAAAAACACCCGTCTAGCTGAATCCACTGTGGAAAATTCCCCCCACTCTTTATCTGTGCCTAAATCAAAACGTGGATTCCATGAACAAAGCTTGTTTCTTAGAACTGCACGCCTGTGGAACTCTGTTCTGTCTGCTTCCTTCCCACCTGACTACGACTTGGATGTCTTCAAGTGCAACGTTAACAAATTCTTAATGAACCGCCCCCTTAAGTAAAAACTTCATCAAATCTTAACACTAACGTAATGTACTTGCAATAACCCATATCCCTGAGTGGTTTCCGGGCCTTGATAAATGGTGACCTCTGTGTAAATATATATATATATACATATATATATATATATATATATATATATATATATATATATATATATCTTCGGTGTAAATTCAAACAGCTAAACCGATACAAACGCCATGTATCCTCGATGATTAGGACGACGATGACGAACACTTACGATATATTGTTGAGAAATTATTATAATTATTTCCTCACTAGGAGTAGTCACATAAGCCATCATCAAAACTTCTTTTTGAGAACATGTCATGACATTCTCTGGAATCAAAGTGACAACAATTCTACAGAGATGTCCAGTAATTTCGACCCATTGCAGACGGATTTGCATTATCGTAGCAGCCGCTTATCATGATTTCTCGTTGGCGGCGCCCATTGGTGTTCACTGTAATTAGTGTGACAGCAAGCCTCCCCAAGCTCCCACTTTCTTTTTGCACTCATCCAGTGTAGGTATGTCTAGTGCATTCTCTACTCGGTCTTTCCATCCTCCTCGACGCTCCTTGTTTTGGTTTGGCGTCAGTTTTTGGTGAAACACATACACATTCCTGTGTTCGTGATTCCATATGATGCTCTTTTGTGTTTTACATATGTAGCATTTTCTACATGTTCAGTTTGGTGTGCAATCTCCGCTTCTAAGGAATTTCCTTTATATTAAAGTAATAATCATTACTGTTATCTGGTGTATCTTATCAGCCACTCCACTGATTCCGATCTCTACTATTCTCTTTTAAAATATTTACGGTAGTGCTCCTAGCACTCAAACTATTAGTGGTGGTATCTTTACTATATTCATCTCCCATATTCATTTAATCTCTATGGCTAGTTCATTGTATTTGCTCTGTGTCTCTTTCTCCTTGATCTGCATTCTGTGTTCTGTTGGGACAGTAAAATCTACAATCTGACAGATTTTTTCTTCTTGTTAACTAATATGACATCCGGTCTTCTTGCTTGGATGGTTTTATCCGTTTATATATCCATGTCTCATAGGAGTTTGAGATCTGCTGCCGATTTGTAGTTGTACCATTCGTCTGGATGTTCGAGATTCAGTTGTCTACATAATTACCAGTGTACTGCCTCCCCCACTTGTCTGTGTCTATTTTTATATTCTTTACGGGCTAGTTTGCTGCATTTACATATTATGGTTTGTCTCGTTGTTCCCAGAGTCCGCATCTGCTTTCTTATGTTTTGTTGATCATTTTTGTGGTTGGTTCTAATCGCATTATCTTGTGCGGCTGTTATTAAGGTTTAAGTTTCTGTTAAGGTTGAATTTTTGTAGGTATATCCAGCGACTTCGTTAGTCTCACTTTTTGTCATCCTTTTGAATCCTTCATATAGTTGTTGTGTTCTCATTTTTATTTTCTTGCCCTATCCTTTGGTTCTTCTGTTTCTATTTTGTTTGCTTTTTAGTGTGTTTTGCTACAGCAGTTATTCGTTCAGTGTTCTGCATTATGTATTTTTCTTATTTTTGTGTCATTTACGCAGTCCTCTATAATAACCAGCCCGCTTCCACAGTGTTTTCTTTCCACATAGAGTCGGTCAGTATCACCTTTGGATGTAGTAAATTGTGCATTATTATGCTTTTTGTTATCTTCTGGTCAGGATGCCCCAGTTCTTCTTTGGTCCATCTTATAAATGGTCCAGAGCATTATACTAGTGACACGTTTAGTAAGATTTCTACAATACTGTTTCGTTTCGAAGAGCTTACTTATTCTTCTGAGGTGTTCCTTTCAATTTTCTCTTTCATTTCTGTTGTTTTGATGGTGCCTGCTTCCAGAACACTTAAATGTTTGTAGCAATCATTTTCATCTAGTGCCCTCATCTTCGTTTACTTTGGTAGTATCATACCTTCCGTTGCTTTCAGTTTTCCCTTCTCATTAGTACGAGCGCACACTTTTCCATACTCAATTCTATTCGGATATCCTGACTGAAAATTATGGTTGTGTTTATTTAGTGTCTCTAATTTCTTATTATTTTTTTACAAATAACTTCAGGCCATTCATGCGCATTAGGTGATTAATTCTTTCATCTGTATTAGTGAACATGTGCTTAGCTTGGCATTTTCTTATAAAGTTGTAAAGAGGCATCATGACTATGATGAATAATAGTGGTGTTAGGGAAACTTGGAAGACATCTTTTTGTATTTTAATCTCCGTTACGCATTATCCATCAGCTGTCAGTTTAAGTCTCCGTGTTTTCATTGCATCTTCTATTAAATTTATGATCTTGCTTGGTACTTTGTACATCCTCATGCATTCAATTATTCATGTTTGCGGGACTCTGACATACGACTTTTGTGTAGTGGATCAACGTCCTTGCCAAGTTTTTTTTCTACTTTTAACTCCTTCCTTTTTGGCATCCTTTCTGTTCTGCAGGAAGTAATCCGCGATTATGAAGAGACTAATAAATTTGTTCCCTCGACTATTTTTTTAGTATTTTCCATCTCAGATTTTGATGATGAAGATGATGATGATGTCCAGTCTAAATGAAGGTGTGTATTAATTACAAACAAATCCGACAAATACGATATGAATAGTGGACCCGAGGTTAATCGACGATAGAAAGTTCACATGAAATGTCCATTTAAAATGCTAGGTCTCCTTTTTGAAGATGCTGCTGCTGATGATGATGCTGCTGATGCTGATGCTGATGCTGATGCTGATGATCTCATACGTGAGTTTATACATAATTATAAACAAATCCGACAAATATGATATAAATGTGTCAAGATGACATCAGTTACAATCGCCGGTAGGAAGTTCAAATTCACAATCTATTTTAAAACGTAAGATCTCCTCGATATTTTGTGTTGAATAATAATAATAATAATAATAATAATAATAATAATAATAATAATAATAATAATAATAATAATTCGGACACTAACCAGTAATTTGAATACTGAAATATAAATAAAAAGATAAAAAGTACAACTAAAGGGAACTATTTTATTCCAAACAACTAGATTCTACCTACGCCCCATCGACCTCCAAATGGTAACGTCTACAACAAATAGCTCCACACAAAATCTCTCGAAGAATCAAGGAGAGCGGAATATAAGAGCAATAACAAGACTTTTTGGGGCAGTGCAGAGAGCACTGGGTTCTTGAGGAGGAGTTTTGCAATCCAACCCCGGGGAATATGAATGACCGTTTTCAACGAGAGACCCATCGTAAGCGGATATTGAGATAACGCAAAGTCATTTAACTTTTTACTGAGAGGTAGAGATTACTTAGAATATGATGGGACTTTGGAACAAGAGAACACCAGGGAGTATTGTTCCTGAATGATCGTTGGTGATTGCCTCCTAGAAGGTGAATGATATTAATAAAAGAAAAATTATATATTTACAAGAACATTTATCAAATGACTCAGACAAATATTATAGCATACTAAACAAAATACAAACGGCCATTCTAAAACCTAAATGGCCTACTGTTCACACCCGTATCTTATTAATTCCTTTATTGGTTAAGCTACATACTTTACAAAACTATTTCCTTTAACGAGGAAAAAAAATCAACAGGTCGTTACCCACCACTGACTTGCCCCAGACAAACAACTTTAGTATGTCAATGCAACATTCAGCTTTAGAAGGTATAAAATTCGAATTATTTTATCACCTGTTTAGAGAAAACGTCGATAACTTTAACAAGTCAATTAATTGATTCTTATGATGGAAGTTGTAAAATTCGCATAACTAAAACCGTTAAGAAATGAATAAAATTCCTGACATACTCAGCCAAATAGTTTTTTCATCGCCAAATAGTTTCTATTTTAAAGTATTTAAAAACTCTTTTTAATAAACACTTGCTTTACCGACGCTTGTTCAATGCATTTTTATGTTGTAATAAAGTTTGGACTTGCAATATCTTATTTATTGCATATCACATTATACTTAGCTGCCATTGTACATTTTGTCACAGGCTGACACGAGGATCTTGCTTATTCCCACACACGATCATACCCACTCACGCCCACACCCACATACACATTTTAAATCTATATTATATAACTATGGATAAAATTATATTGCCTTTAAATTGAACAATGCACTTTTTATTTTAATAATAAATAAAATAAAACTATTGCATTAAGTGTGATTAAACCGAAGATCATGTTCAGATCAAGTATTAAAGAGAAAAACATTGCTTGTCCATAACTCGTAATTAAAACAACAACAATATAATTATTGACGACAGCAACACTACTAGTGACACGTAGATTAAAGTCATTAATAACACAAAAATAGTTATCAGATTTGAGAATTTTATTTAGATGAGGATTGTTTCGGACTATTTTTCTCATACTGTGTATAATTCTCACAAGGGTTCGACCGATATAACACCCAACCTTCTTCAAGTGTGTATTGATTAACGCGGGAATATTTCTTGCGTTCTCCTTTTTTTGTGTTCAAGCTTTTTATTGTTATTGGATTTTAACCAGTTGTGCATACACAATGTATAAAACAATTGAGTGCAGATATCAACAATTCAGAAGTAGTAAGAATATTCTAGACTATTCGGACAAGGTATTCTTTTACAGCGTTGTTTCATTTTAGCAATATGTATATAGAATGAACAAAGGTTTGCTATAGGCGGACCTCAGAAAGTTAATTATCAATATCCGTACGTAAATACCGTTTGTTGAACCAGAAAGTTGTTAAACGCAATATTCTATGAAAATCCTATCGTCTATCCTAATAAATTACAACGACATCTTCAGAAATATCAGATTATCCCATGATTTTTGATTGGATCTTAATTAGATTGAATTATGATAGTAAACTGGTAAGGCTACTGGAGTTATCTGCGACAATAAAGACAAAGTTCATAGGATAAAATATGTGTGTTTATAGTAAAACTTATGTCTCTCGATTTCTCTTTCTCTTGTTTCAGTTTAATGTTTTACCGCATATCCTTCCCTACCATATATTTACCTCTGCTCTGCTCATATTTTTAACACCCTAAGAGAATCTGGTACAGTAAGTTTCAATGTTATTTTTTAATTTTAGATTTTAGATGTTATTTGTCCAGAGCAACCCCGATCAAGATTTTGTAGATGTTTCTTTTGTATCACCTTACATTTAGCTTGACATACACACACACATACCCACGTATAACTGCCCCTCATATAAACGATAGCAATCTTTACTGGAACTCAATAATATAATTATACACGTTTATTTATTTAAAAATATATTATGAAATTACGTTTTTATATAAAGATGAATAGCATTAACGAGTGAAAGCTATTAACACTTCATAGTATACAAGTACATTCTGAACTTCTTAATCATTTATAGGTTTAAGGAAGGTAGTTTCGTAACCAATAATATTCCAAAAAAGTCACTCAGCTTATCGAAGCGAATGTTTGAATAAAAAGACGAAAAAATATGGTTTAGGAAATTCGAAAATAACAATTTCGCCATCAATGATGGCATATTAATGAAATGTATTCTGATGAACTTATATCACTTGTGCCCCCGTTTATGTACATTTCTTCTGGCTTTCTTGACAAACAGCAAACTTATATCCTTCATTATTGATACCGGAATATTCTACTCTAAGTAATCCTTTACTCGAATTGATAGATATTGACACGTTTCCTGCTTTCCTGACTATAATAGACTACAGAAGTAAACACACACGCGCTTACAGTCAATGTGTTTTAACGAATACTAGAGATCGAGAAATACTCATGAAACTAAGTCGATTCATGATGCTTCACTGTGTTCAGCGTCATTAACAAATCTGTTGAGGAAGTCGCCCGAGGCCAGTTCTATCGCTCGATTCATCTCCACGCCGATAGATTGGAACACAAACAATAAAATATGTTTATTTTTCATTTTAATCTGTTTTAAATTTAATGTCATGTTTAAACGGATTTCATTTCATTCATTGATTTTAATAGTGTATTTGCTGGAATGCTAAAATAAATATAAATATAAAATCGTAGTAAAAATAAACTGCGACTTTTTTGCTTTGATATAATTATTAAATCAACGGATCTAATTTTGTAAAGCTAATTTAATTCAAAAGAAAACTAGACGACATCTTTCTGCTCGCTGTAACTTACTCCTTCTTTCTCTGTTCATCTGCACAGTTTCGGTTTAGATAATTTCTTGCTATAGTTTATTTCATGTACAATATATTGTCCCAGTATTTCATTGCTTCCCTTAATTTCACTTGACTGTTTAAAAAGAGAAAAAAATGTAGAATAGAGAAGCAGTGGAAGGAAGCGTAAGAAATAAAGGTCGTGAAAAAACAATAGAATGTGAAAGCGATAGATACAAACATATTAATAGATAAGTCAAACAACACCGTTGATGAGGAGAGGTTCTGTCATGATTTCTCCATTGCTTATGACCTCACTCAGATTGTTCACGAACCAATCCGTGTGCCCAACACTGACGGCTAGTATGCGAGTCTCCTAGACCTTTTTTCTCACAACTTGCCCTGAACTGTTATGTCTCCTCTTGGATCTCCCGACCACTCTGTTGTATCAATTAAGAAAAATATGAAATGCAATAAGTCCTCAGATGTACCTCTCCACCGGATAGTATATCAATACACTATGGCTGACTGGGAGACCTTCCGTACATTTATGTCAGATCTACCCCTGCGTATCATGTTTAAAAAGGATGTGTCCTCTATAGTATCAGACCCGACAGAATAGTTAATTGTAATTATAGACTGCTTCATACCATCGAAAAAGCTCCAGCAAAAACCTTACAGCCAGCCGTGGTACTTTCCAGAAGTGTCTGCTGCCATTGCACACATGAATCACGTTTTCAATAGCTTCCAACGTAATAGATGTATGGAGACTAAAGCCGCTTTCAGGACTGCCAGCAATCATTGTAAGAAAGTTATAAAGAACGCAATGGAATTGTATGCTCCGTCCGTCAAGTCCAAAGTAGCTGAGCAGCGGCTGGGTTCCCACCAGTTTTGGCAAATAGCAAACAGAATTCTGAAGAGAAGCGTATGCTCTATCCCAATTATCATCAATAGACCCGAGGTAATCTCGTTAGCATCAGACAAAGCTAAATCTTTGCCAAGAACTTTGCGGCTAATTCTACTCTAGACGACCAAGGTCTCCAATCCCCAATATTTCCTCCTTTATCAGAAAACACGCTATGTGATATACACATATCTGTACGTGATTTTGCCAAGCTAATCAAAACCCTTGATTCCAGTAAAGCAATCGGCCCTGACGGTATTCCAATACTAGTACTCAACAAACTTACACCAAAACAAGCTACCATACTTACAAAACTGTTTAAACGTTGTCTTAAGAAGAATTGCTTCCCATCACCCTGGGGAATCTCATCAGTATGCCCTGTATTTCAGTACAAGCTAATAAGTCTTCGGTGAGTCTTGAGTAAGTTGCTGTAATCTCTTTTAAATAGATAAGTACTCAAACATCTAAGAAAAAATGAACTGTTTTGTGACACACAATATGGTTTTCGTTCTGCTAGATCTAGAGCAAATTTGCTTACAGTTATATCTCATAGGATTAGTGAATCTCTCGGCGGAGGCAACCTTTCTAGGTCAATAGCTCTTGACATGTCAAAGGCCTTTGATAGAGTATGGCGTAAAGGTTTACTTCACAAGATCTCCATCTACGGTATAGCTGGAAATGTCTTCTCAATTATTAAATCATTTCTCTCTGATAGGTTCATAAGAGTAGTAGTTTATGGGCGAAAATCAGAAGCTCACAGTATTAATGCTGGAGTCCCTCAGGGGTCCATCTTGGGCCCAACTCTTTTCCTGATCTACATTAATGATCTTCAATCACATGCGTACATCATTAGTAGACATTTATACTGATGACACTACCATCTATGGTAGACATCTAATACCGTCAACGACCAAGTTCTCTCTAATTCTCTCTCCTCTGAGCTTTAGCACATGGTGCAATCGGGAAAGGAGCTGCTGATAACTTTTAATGCATATAAAACCAAGCTTCTATCTTTACATTATTAACGTTCTTATACTCATCTGGCATCAAGTGAAATGAATGGATTTCGTACATCAAATCTGTTGCCAAGGCCGCTGGAAAATGGTGGAATGCTTCTATCGATCAAGTAGATATCTCACTGCTGATGCAATTCTCTATCTATATAAGAGCCAGGTACGTCCAAGGATAGAATATTGTTGCCACATCTGGGCAGGAGCTCCTAGAAAGGTCATGTCCTGCCTTGATAAAGTTCAAAATAGACTTTGTAGCCTCGTGGGAGATGCACTTTTCTCTTCCCTGCAACCTCTATCTCACAGAAGAGATGTTGCGAGTTTGTCTCTGCTTTATAGTTATTTTCATGGCAAGTGCTCGACTGAGCTTCAATCTATTGTTCCCCCCTCGCCAAACTTTTACAAGACTTACCCGTCTAGTTGAAAACACTATCAATAATTCCCCCATTCTTTATCTGTGCTTAAACCTACACATAGATTCCATGAACAAAGCTTCTTTCTTAGAAATGCACGCCTATGGAACTGTTTTCCTTTTCCTCCTTTCAAGCTGACTACAATCTGATTGTCTTCAAGTCTAACGTAAACAATTTCTTGATGAGCCGCTCCACTTAAGTTAAAAAATTTACCGAATTTTTATTACTAAAGAATTAGCCCTTATCCTCGAGTGGTACCTGGGCCTTGATAAGTGGTGATTCCTATGTAAACAAATCTATTAATCAGTCAATTTGAGGACTGGGAATGAACATATTGTTGATTCAAACATAATGTAATTTGGAACCTAAGTAAAATGTTTACATGCTATTAGCTTGATGTAAATTAACTATTTGGAAAATGTACTTCAAAAACTTTACGTCCGTTAACAAAGGGTTTCTATAAATAATTGTTTCAGAAGGAAAAAATCAACTATGTTTCCTTAAAACCAAGTGTAAACTTAAAAACTGGACAGCAAGTTGTATTTTATTGAGTGCATAAGAATATCGATTACATCAAGTGCCAATCAGACAACCCTACCTTGAATGATCTTGACTTTATACCCTGGCCCGGTTAGTGCGTTGATTGAAACCCAACCACTCTCCTATTAAGGAACGCGGTAATAGGTACCTTTCCTGAACGTATCCATTCTTAAACTGTCAACTTTGTTCATCCGTTGCTAAGTATCCGTATGTACTACACAAAAAAGGGGATAATTATAGGTTCAGAGTATGTTTAAAAGCAAATAAGGGTAGATGAAGCACAATAACAATACCGCAAAGAAGAGCTGTACTACTTCGGAAGTAAATAGTTTAATCCAAACAATATATATATATATATACATATGTATATATATATATATATATATATATATATATATATATATATATATATATTATTTAAATATATACAACTAGGAGAGCGGTCAGTGGTGGCCGGCTGTAAAATATATTTGCATGTATGCAGATTTCGTATTGAATCCTCTATTACCCAATATACTGGAGTGATTTCAAAACTAAGAGAAATAATGACTTGAATAATGTCATCAGCTAAACATGAATCCAAACATTTAATGCCCCACCATGACTTAATACTTCAGATGGATAAGAACTAGTTGAAAAATTCTCAGATGGATACGAACTAGCTGAAAAAAAGAAACCAGCCTATATATATATATATATATATATATATATATATATATATATATATATATATATATATATATATATATATATAACTACTTCATTTACTCACATAAAATTAATATACGAAAGTATAGATTTATGCGTAAACTTTAAGTATTTACTTCAAAAGTGCTCAATACGTAGGTAGAGCTAGTTAGTAATTTATAAAATATATATGGCGATTAAGCTACACAATATTCGACGTTTCATCCACTCTAGGATTCGTCAGGCTTATGCATAAGCTTGATGAATCCTAGAGTGGATGAAACGCCGAATATTCAGTGTAGCTTAATCGCCATATATATTTTATAAAGTATTATATATATATATATATATATATATATATATATATATATATATATATATATATATATATATATATATATATATAGACCACGACACACAAACTATATAATAGGAGCAGCACAAGTGATTAATAAGAGATGCGGGCTAAACACATCCCATTCATTTAGATCAAGAACATAATTTATATACTTAATTGTTAAATAAGCCACTGTATCACGTTCTGGACCCATCTGATTAAATTAATTATTAAATCATAGTCGCCTTCAAGTAATCAACAAACCGAAAACACAAGCGGCCTGAATTACCTCCCTTTAACCATTTTAAGAAAAAAAAAATCGAACCAGTTCAAAAAAGAATTAACTAGCAGTACTTAACAACTTAATTGGATTATCTCCCTTAAAATTATCCCAAGCAACGACACAAAAACATTTTTCAAGTAGAATAACTATGAATTTCCAGACAGTAAATAGATGAGAACACTTCACCCGAAATGTCCGACAAGATTTATATATATATATATATATATATATATATATATATATATATATATATATATATATATATATATATATAATACTTCCATTTTACTTTTCTAAACCTGAAATGGTCTTATCCATGTACCAATAAAACGATAATCTATTTACATTACTTGCCACTAACACGAAACTAAAACTAACCGTAACTTATAAGGTTGTTACGAACATAATATACATATAGATACCAAATTGAAAAAAAATTATTCTTACAAAAAATCAACCATCGGGAAATAAACGAATTTAGGAACCCAACAAATGAGATATATTTAAAAAAAAATGTTTTCTTTTTTAACTGACTTAGGTCTCCCCGTAGAAACTTTACATAACTCTGTTCTTAAATAAGGATACGAAAATTAGGCGATACATTAATATTTAAATGGGCTTTTCTGTAACCACAACCAAGGTAAATGTTTCCCTCATGTTTTTCCCGTTAGAGATCCCCCCCATCTTTTTTCTTTCTATTCAAAAAATACTACATTGCCAAAAGTGTGTTTATTCATAAAGTCTGAAGAAATGCTGGTTGTTGAAAAATTTCAACGATACAATGATTGAAATTGTCGAACTGAACATTGAAACAATTGTAACATAAAATGAAATACACTTTTTGTTACTATCAACCCCTTGTCTTGAAGTCTTGATTTTGCGCACACAGTGTATATATATATATATATATATATATATATATATATATATATATTTAAATAAGGGGGTAGTCACCACCAATGTGTATTTTTAACATTATTTTATCATTACGTGTCTTGGTTTTTCATTGAGAATTTCGTTTTGATCATTGTAATAATGTTTTTAAATCATTGAAATCGTTTTTAACGCGTTGCAGATGTTCTGTGAAGCGTCCTCGTCAGGAATTATTTTCAAATGTGTTGGAGATGTAAAAATAGCATTTTCGTAGTCCATTTTAAGTGTTTCCAAGGGGTGGAAGCGTGTAAGTGTCTACTACTATGGTGGAGAAATCCGTCATGACTGAGACAACTATCATCCCTTCTATCATCCCCCCTCCCATACGTATACCACTTCAATTGGCCCCTCCCCTCTAGGGAATAAGATCTTCCCCACACTAGGAGCCGATCCTGGGTCTGGCCCTACCCACATGGGGAGACAAATGAATAGAAACATAAAAAAATCCCCTATACATATTTTTAAATGCACCCCTCTATCTAAACCAACATAACATAAAGAATACCCGAAAAGACTGAAACGAAAAATCACAATACTAAAATCCAAGAATCCAAAAAATAAATATCAAAATAGAATGAAAGCACCCCTACCCTTATTTCAGAAAAGCTGGTTCTCTCTCCCTGCCTCCTCACACATTAGTAACGACCTTGGATCACAGTCACCTTCCTAGGGAAGGAAATAACCTCATAATCCTATAAAACAGTACACACATTCTCAAACCAATAAAAGAAAACACACCCTAAAGAAAAAGAAAAAAACACAAGCAGAAACAGAGAGTGAGAGAGAGAAACACAACACAGGATTGACCACAGCCAAGATCGGCGGCCTCGACAAAGCCCAATAAAAGAGTAATAAAAATTGAACCTTCCTATGAATAGTAGACACTTACACGCTTCCACCCCTTGGAAACACTTCAAATGAACTACGAAAATGCTATTTTTACATCTCCAACACATTTGAAAACAATTTCTGACGAGGACACTTCACAGAACGTCTGAAACGCGTTAAAAAACGATTTCAATGATTTAAAACCATTATTACAATGATCAAAACATAATTCTCAATGAAAAACAAAGACAGGGAATAATAAAATAATGTTAAAAAATACACATTGTTGGTTACTACTCCCTCATTTAAATATACATCTTTCTTTCGTTGGAATTTCTTAACCCATTATATATATATATATATATATATATATATATATATATATATATATATATATATATATATATATATATATACACACACACACATTCGTACAAAAATCACGTTAACGAGACTTTCTTCGGATAAAGTTCATTTTCTTTTAAATTTTGATTCCTTAGCAGCTATTTTACCGGCAAAAAACTAATAAAAGTATGGTACACAAAATCTACAACCATTTACTCAGTTTTAAAAATGAAGACTCATACACATCTAGAGAGCTTTATTTACCATTCATTGATTCGCATCATGTAATAAAATAACTTTTTATTTTAATATTTTAGTATATACTGAAATTATCAAAGTAAACGAGTCAATGCGTTTTTTTATTTTGCCTCTATGAAACATAACATAGATTTATTAAAATTAGTAATGTATGTTATAAGCACATAAATTTATGCTTTATTCTTATTTTATTAATCGTTTTATTTTCATTGTCTCCCCTAGTAATATGTATATATATATATATATATATATATATATATATATATATATATATATATATATATATATATATATACATACATATATATATATATATTAACTATTTTTATTATACTTTTATTATTGATATGCACACTCAAAGCTAAAAACCACTGCAGACTAGAATTATTGCAAACCGAAAAATAAAGAACACTATTAGTTACTTTATTTTCAAATATTTTTTATGAAAAACATGTTTAGTAGAAAATATTAAAAATAAAATATGGATACTTTCCTTTTGCAAACTTAGGAATTTTAAGCCGTTTCTCACGTGACCGTTACAAAAAATGCCAGAGAATAGGACAGATTCACCTGACAACAGTAAAATTACGCGCCGTAACTGAAACAAATAAAAACCTGAAAAATAAAGGAAACTATTCATTTGGTCCCTAACAGCAAGTCGCGACTTATCTGTCCATCTATAATGGAAACGTTTTTATTACGGTCGAGTTCTGTCATTGTCGCTTTAAATATCGTCATCAACACCGAACCTTGTGTCAAAAATGAAGGCTCACATGGGTGCTATCTGTTTCAATCAGTGTCGCCTTAGAGGGGGTGGCTGAGAAGGTATGGAAATGTTGCGTGCGTCCAGTATTCTGTGGTCTGCTGGCCTATTTACATGGTTAAATCAAGCATGGAGCTGCTCTTGTTCAAGTCAGTAGTACAGCACAGACAAGAATGTGGGTACCTTAATTAGCCTTAAATATCAATTAGGAAGTTATTGAATTTCAAAGGTATCTTCCCCCACCAAGATCTTTTTGATAAATTGCCGGTGTGTAAAACGAGTTGGTAACATTTCTGGTCATTGAAACCTTGTACAACATATTTACTCAGACTTGTTTAGATGTTTTTACATTTGATTTTCACTTGCTATTCACAAAAGACATTTATTTTGATATGCGGGTTCATCGTCGGTAATTTTACAAGTAGTGTTGATCTTAAACAAACGCAAGGTTAAGTATTGAGATGAAAACCATCGATTTTATAATCTACTGGCCGGAGCTGGACTCCTGTCCTTGCGCGGTCGTAAAATACGCTCTAATATATATTAATTTATGCAGATTTCGTATGTATTATTACAGAGCAATTATATTGTAATCTGGTGAAAAGATTTTAAAAAATAATAACGTATGTTCCATCAGCTAGAATCGAAACCAAAAATTTAGTGTTCCCTCCGCGTTCCACTCATCTATCGGCAGATAGATAAGAATAATTTAAAATTAAACTACTTTACTCCATGAATGAATTTGCGCATACAGAAAAAATATGTGTATAAGCAAACTGAAATCATTATTTGTTATTTCAACTTCTGATATGTTTCTGCACGCGTTAATCATCCATCGAAACAAAGATTTTGTTATAAATTATTCTTGGTGTATTATTATACTTAATTCCTTTTAATTCTTGTGTTATGCGGACTTTAGAGTTTATCGAAGACATTATCAGGTTGGTTTCTGGAGCCGTTCTTAATTCACTGGGGGAGATCCATCCCCAATTAATCTCGCCTCGGGAGTAGGCGACAATGTGGTACTCCACATAATCGTGAACCGAGAGTATGCTGCAAGATGCCTTCCGGTTCTTATATATATGGCATATGTTTGCCGCAGCGAATGGTGACATCTAAATTGTGTACGACACTAAATTGCGCATCGTGGATCACCTAAAAGGATTTGTAGCTGCGGTCGGCTGAAGCCTAATGACTAAAAATGTGTACTTATATCCGAAATCTTCCAATAAGAACAGCGATATATGTATATATATATATATATATATATATATATATATATATATATATGTATATATATATATATATATATATATTAGTGATATCGTAACAGAGCGAGTGTTAGCGTATGGGAAATATCAGCAGGAATTGTAAGATAGCAGAAGTAGTCGAAGAAAGCACATATGAAAATTAGGAAGCGTGCGATAAGAAAACTTAAATAAGGACCCCACGTGGTCGGGAGAATTGAAGCCAGTGCCGAGGAGTAAAGTCAAAGACGATAAATGCCTGGGTAATTAAAGTGCGAGGTCAAAGAAGAAATATAAACGATAGTTCAGGTGAGATGGACACGTAGCCCCGCAGCGGTAGCGAGATACTCTTAAGCTGGTATAGAGACGGCAGGCTTTTGTTAACCTCATGACAGGCGAAATGAACAGTAAGAAAAACAAGTAGCAGGCATTGTTTGGAAAGTAATGGCAATAAAAATAGGAATTAAGGAAATGCGTAAATCAGTGTGAATTAATAAAAGTACGAAAACTGTTCCATTAGAAAAATAATGGAAATTAAAAAACAAGATTTAGAGGTTAGAGATTCTCACTGTATTTAGGCTGTTTAAAGTGATCGAAATCAGTTGTAGCTGTCCTAGCTGTGTCCGTTTGTTATTTCAGCCCTCATCTTGGTTTCAACTCTTCCACATATAGTATTAAAGTATTTTATGTCATCTTTTTCTAACGTGTAAAACAAAGCAATTTTTTTACTTCACTCCTTTGAGTATCGTAATGTTAAGAATGGTGTTTCGAATAGACATCTAAAACTCCCCATGTTAAGAACAGCTTTCGGAATAGACACAACCAAACTCTATCTTAAAAACGGCGGTCGGAATATACATATCCCCGCGTAATGAAGGATTTTCGTAGTAGACACCCGTTGTTTTGGGTGAATGTGGAAAAAAATTCCCCAAAATTTAAGCTGATAATAGTTTTACCATACCCACTCGCAAATGCAAAATAAAAAATAAACATTGTGGGTTGGCAAGTGTCGCTAGGAGAGAAGTAGATTTGATTATCAGGCATGCGTATAAACCTGGTGGCCAGGTATTTATATCACCGCAAAATTTGAATGAGATTTTCTTGTAAAATAGTCATGCTAAACAAAATTGTGGAGGTTGAACTAATTTACAAAATTACCCCGACAAAAAAAAAATTAACATGTTCCCAAGCTAGAGAATCACACCGAAAAAGAAACTGACATATAATCATCTACCGAATTCAATTTCCTTGGAAATGAAATTTACGTTTACACTCTAACGTAGATAATCAGTGTAAAAAAATCGGCAATTGTGACTAAAACCAGACCCTAATTTGAGAACATGCGTGCAAGTATTTCAATTGAGGTATAGAAGCAAATATGGAAAATATCTAAGCAGGTAATTTTGCAAAATTTGACCCGGATTCTCGTGATATCCCGCCAATTATTGATCGGGCGCGACTGGAAACCATCGGTTAAGCTGAACACAGTAACAGACACTGACTAATTTCAAAACAAAAAAAAAACGGAAAAATAGAAATACAGTAAATAGAAATAACAAAAACCTGACTGAATATAAATGTTTTCTTTGTTTTGTTTTTTCAACATATTTTCGAACTTATTTATAAAGATTTTTTTAAAAGGAAAGAAGAATGTTTTATTTTTACTGTTAATTGTTAGATGTAAGGGAGTTTTGATTTTTTTGATGTGGTTTCTTCATTTTCTTTGCTAAACCGAAGTTTTTTTTTGTTTTGCCCTGTTTTAGAAAAGCTAAAAAAATGGGTGTATGAAAATCGTAAATTGTTGGCTGAGCGAGCGAACGAGAGCGAGAGGTAGAGGAAATATTTGCCCTTGAAGGGAGAGAGTGAAAGAGAGATACAGGGGATTGTAGAGAATATATACAGCAAGAGAATCTAGAAATTTCAAAATTAAAAAAATATTGGCATGCAATAAAGCGATGTGCATGGGTTTTATGCATGTATATATATATATATATATATATATATATATATATATTAGCCGTTTACACTGTGACAAACTTGCAAAATTATAATTAGTTTACTAATAATGAGTGTTTATGCCAAATTGATGGCTTAATGTAATAACAGTTGGTGGCGTTTCTTAATTAAAAGAAATTAATATTAATCCCTTTAAACCTCCAACTGTCGGATACCAAAATTCTTAATTTGTTTCACTCTATTGCTGCAACAGACAGGGAGCGTCAGTATACATAAATATGTATTATAGTATATATATATATATATATATATATATATATATATATATATATATATATATATATATATATATATATAGGGGGCCTTAGGATTACTTTTAAAATAGATAGCCACATACAAACCTTCACACACATGGGAACTAGTGAATTATTTGTATGAACAGAATTTCTTTTTTTAATATCAGCCGCGACCACAGACTCACAATATTATTGGTATGGATAATGTATACATGATTTGGAATGAAAATTACACGGTGCCCGACTACATTTATTTATACATATTTTGTAATTCATTGAAAAATTTCTAGTCACAAAAAAAAAATATTTTGTTTCTTTTGCTTTTTTGGCTATGAGCAAAGTGTGTTATTTGTAGCCTAAAACACCAGCCTTATTCGTTGTCCGAAATATGCATCTCCCTTGAAAATAAAATGCTAAACATTGTTTTAAAGAGCTATGTTTTTTATTCAGATCTTTTTTCATAATCTTTATTAATAATTTAAATAAAAGTTTATTATTGAAAATATACGTAAATACTTATTTATTAATACGCATGTTGCATAACATTAATTTATTAGAAAATGTTTTTAAATGTGTATATTTTAATGTGTTATATATTGTACGTCTGAGAGACTATCAGAATAAGTGTATATGCCATAAAAAGCAACTTTTTTTTCGTAAAAGATGCTATATAGCCACATACAAACTCATGAGATATATAATATAGCAGATTTGGGTGGACCTTAGCCTCTTCAGGATCCCAGTCGCGTTCACCTAGGGGAGGTTTGCTTAAGTTTCTCCCAATCATACATCGATCCTACTTGATTAATTTTGATTTTTTAATGTTGCGTCACTTTATGCCGCACTACTATTTGGGTGAGCTGGAGTTAATTCACAATCGAGCAGTTTCATATGCCCGGCTTGCGACTGTAACTCCTTTGAATGAGTCTCCGCATTCAAAGTTTTTCTTTACGAATCCAGCCGTTTTCATTATTGTTACCTGTTATATTTTCTCAACCATACTTCTGATTTCAATATCTCTCATTCTCTATTCAATTTTTTTTTTCAGGATTGTTCCGAGTGATCCTACAAATAATGTTGTTACATTGACTTTCCTCATCTTCTACATTCCTTTCAATTTTCTTATCATTATCATGTATTTGTTTCGCTGATCTGTCGTCTTGATATTCACTTTGTATTAGCTGGAGCAGCGAAATCTTCGATCTCGCAGCACTTTTTTTTTTTTAACTATTATCACATCCGGTGTTTTTGTTCCTTCTTCTTTATTTAAAAAAAAAAAACATTTCTGTATTTATCGACTAATGTATAAACACAAGAAAAATTAATTTCTAGAGATATATCTATCTCATTAAACTACACTAGAATTAATGGTATTATGAAAGATTGTAATATTGCTTCGAAAAAATGTTTTCATTATTTTCTATCCAGTATTAGTGTCACAAAGATTAATTCAAATATGTATTAGTAAACATTCGTTATTTATTATTCGCTTATTGGGGTGAGGTCATGCACATATAGACGGGTTTTTTTAAATTTAATTAACGTCCATTTTTACATTTCTGTTTATTGCTTGGAACAATTACATTCAGGGCATTGCCCGGGCTGCTGCAAGCTAGGTGGACTCTCTCTATCGTGCTAGAAAACTACTAACACACGAAAGTATTCTGTACCTCTATAAAGTCACCATTCGCCCATGTATGGAGTATTGCTGTCATATTTGGGCTGGTGCGTCTTCTACTTGACAAGGTTCAAAATAGAGTCACGCATCTGATAGGCCCTGAACTAGCAACTAAGCTTCAGCTTCTGTCCCATCGACGAAACGTTGCATCCCTCCTCCTGTTCTACAAGTATTTTAATGGTGAATGCTCTGACGAACTGCAAGCTTTTGTGCCCCCACGACGTAAACACCCTCGAAAAACCCGACAGGTTGCTAAATCCCACCCCACACTGTAGAGATCCCTAGATGTAAAAGATCTTTCTACTCAGGTAGTTTCTTACCCAGAACTGCTAAACTTTGGAATTCCATTCCAGGTCCCTGCTTCCCCAACTGTACTGACGTGCAGAAGATCAATTGCAACGTGTACCGACATCTTGCTGGCAAAATCCTTACATAGTACCCCAGTAGGTGTTGCCCCTGATAGTAGCCCCATACACCAAAGTTGCATTATGCCTTGTTTGGGGTGAAAATATAATAATAAAAAAGTTGCTTCGCAACTGTTAACATGTTTCTCCGTAATCATTTCATTTTTTTTTGTTTCTATTATACGGGGTCGAAGCAAATTTTCTCATACGTCAATGCTTATTTGGCTTTCTGTTTCTGGTGGGTACCCACATTACTACTTCAGAAAACTAAACCAATCAAAATTAGTTTACGATAATACGAGACATAAATACGTGTCTTTATATATATATATATATATATATATATATATATATATATATATATATATGTATATATATATATATATATATATATATATATATATATATATGTGTGTGTGTGTGCATGTATGTGTTTACATACGCTACGAAGCTATAAAGAATCACGTCTTCGATTGGGAATTGTCTTTAGGGATGTCACTAGGTTGTACCATAATAAAAATCGATTCATCAATTGACAAAGTGATAAGAGTGTAGCAGAAAAAAATATATATAGATACATACACACAGACACACAGACACAGACACACACAAACACACACACACATATATGTGTGTGTGTGTGTGTGTGTGTATATATAATATCAATTGCTAACTCACCTGGAATTAATTATGTAAAATCGACGATGATAACTAGATAACCGCCTAGTTTCGATCGTGAGCTTTACGTATGTTTGTGGGTGAGCAACAATGCATTCCAAGTAATGTGCCTTTTATCATTTATTTTAATTTATTTCACATTGAATATTGCATGAATAAAATCAATAAAACTAGATCGTATATTATAATACATTAATTATACTATTATCGTCTGCACATACATATCATACCTGTACAGATATTTTATTATATCGATTAAATCGTTATAAATTTCTTGAAATAGACTAGAATGGTTTTTGAATCTATTAGCGTTAAAGTTTGGGTTCACGACCTTCATTCACAGGCGCGTAATTTGATAGTATAGAGAACATTAAATGCTTTCCGGTGGTTGTACTGGATGACCTTTTTTGGTCCGAGAGAAAACAACTTTAGTTGTAAATGGTAACTCGGTGCACGATTAAGGATTGGGCGCAAGGAAAACAATGGCCGACACTAGGGGACTACCATGAAATTCGGACGCTCTTCATTTGTTTGCGGTGTGTATTTTGTTCGTTCGCCATTTCTTCCTGTTTGTATCAAACCCTCTAATATTTATTCGTTCTTTTTTCTTGTTTTCTTATTCTCTGTTGTTCTTTTTTTCTTTCATTTTTGCTTAATCTTATCTTAATAATAATAATAATAATAATAATAATAATAATAATAATAATAATAATAATATTAATAATAGTTAACAGGTCTCGTGAGAATTTAACAATCATATAATTGATATGGTGTATATTGCTGCTGTGAATGAACATATTTTCATTCTATAATTGTACGAGAGTTATAGGACTTCACGATAATATTGTATTTGCTATATCCAAATTGAAACATATTTATCTATGTACTTAGGTTAATGTTGGTCTGAATATATTTAGTCACGTTGGTCTATTTCCAAAACTCTGGTATAAGATTATAAAACATCCCACTTTTATGGATGTCGGAACGCAGACCTTAATATATTATTTTATCATCTTAAGGCTGAATAGATAATGCATTTTTGATTCTAGGTCACAGAATTATATATATTAGTTTGAGTTTCATGGTCGATGAAAAAAATTCCATCAATTCACGAAGATGCAATCTAGAGAAGGCGAGGGCTATCCCATCACATATAAAGCGTGGTATAATAACTTATGTACGAGTACAAAATGAGCGCAGCGTGTTTATGTATAGATAATCCGGATGCTGAGTGTTGTTGCTTTAAAGGACGTAAAAAACTAAGGGCGCCAGTAAGTGAATAAAGAAGAGTATGTGTTTACAAAAAGTACCATTGTAATAAATTGTATGGCACTACGTCTGAATTAGTCAGAGCGAATCTTCATTTCCCCCTCCCGATGTTACTTTCTCATAATGCTGAGAAAACATATATAATAAGGCTTCAGGAACGATCAATATGACATAAGATAAGCAAATCTAACAGGAATCACGCAATTTGACACATGTCTGACTAAAACTAATGCTGCCACACAGAATGGTCTTAGAATATTGAGGTAAACTGATCGTGTAAAGAGAAAGAAGTGGAATAATCAGAGGAAGAGCGCGCAGAATAACAAAATGTTGGAGGCTGCATTTCAATTCAAAGTAAACCAAAGCTTGGTATTAACAAGGAATAAATAGTAAACGGATGTTGCGATATTTTGAAGCGGTGATAACAAAAAGACAGATAATTCTGCAAATATGGGTAAATTTATTGTTACAGAGACTTGTCAGATATCAATTATTTATTAGGGTGTAAGACAAGTTGCAGTTCGTTAATAATAATAATAATAATAATAATAATAATAATAATAATAATAATAATAATAATAATAACAATAATAATAATAATAATAATAATACTCGTAACGATTACTATATTGATAAATCGTGAAAATAATTCATGTTTTCCTGAGAAAATGGAATTAATAATTATTGTAAACAGTCAAATACTTTTAGAAATTATGAATGCAATAGTTATTTATTTTTATTTCATTGTTTTTGCATGTTTAAAAAGTAAAATTAATTCTTTAAAATTCGAATTCGACCTTAAGTGTAATCCATATAATTCGCCTAGTTGCTCGTGGATATATAACTCTGGAACACTTCAGTAAAATCTGGACAATGGAATTTTCAAACTTAATGTCAATAAATTAAAATCATAAACCGTCTTACGATCAATTGCTATTCACTCAATTGTTGCGGTCAATCCTTACTTAATTAGCAAGCATTATATTTATTTACTAATTAGCATTATTCTTGAATGTGTTTTAACCTTAATTTATTTATGAGTCACTAATAATATAACCTCGATGATTGCGCTAAAAACTCGTTTAACTAGATTTCTTATCAGCCGGTTTTGGTAAATTTAAGAAGGTGATTTTTCTTCTTTTTTATACTTTTTTATTCTCTTTGTATTCTCACGAAACTCCGTTTCCTTTATTTCACCAATATTTGTCTTCCCAACCTCTGCGTTAATGATATTTTTTCACCAACAGTATCATGTGAATGATGCATTTTTTAAGGGTTCGACAGAAACGATGTGAACGTAATTATGCATGAATCCAGTTTTTTGGAATTAATGTCCAGTTTTCACAGGGCATAACTGGCAAAAAACCCTCAACTTCTTACAATCAAATTACACATTGTGCAAAACGGAAATTACGATTCAGTATTCTCATAGCCACTCCTCATCTGCATCTCGTCACAAACAGGCAAATGTAAGATGGGTGTGAATTTCACAACAGGTTTCTCGCGCTACATTATATCGCATTTTATATCCATTGTTGTATGATTATCGCCATTGAATGACTGAAAATAAAATCATTAAATTGAAAAATTACATAAATATATAAGGAAATAATAAGTAAAACAAATTTGGGAATAACACGTATATCCATTCACACACACAAACACGTAAAGAAAAGGCATTCTCCGTGAATATGGATAACATTTTAATAGTAATTATATTTGCTTTCCGGTCGAGCATTCTGATAAAAATGATAAAATTTTATGTCAGTTTATAATGTAAACTTATTTCCCTATTATAAGATAGTTACTGTGACGTGCAAATATATTGGGGATATTTACTCTTCGTATTCTTATATTATATTGGATCTTAACCACAGAGGTGACTGATATTCGAGACAGACGTATATATATATATATATATATATATATATATATATATATATATATATATATATATAAATATATATATATATAAATATATATATATATACATTATAAAGCTGAATGTCTATGTGCGTGTGTGTGTCTGGTCACGAATAGACACCTATATGATTTACTGTTTAAAAAAAAATGATTACATATAATGATAGAAGATGTATCGAGACACAGGAATGGGTATGCTTGATCCTGCAGAACGGTGGTTCATTAAAATTGTGGGGTCTGCGTTCGCGCCTGGTCCACAAAGTATGAAAATAAAAAAAAAAGATTAAAAAAAAAACGTTTACAAGTGTTTTTGATATAGATACCCATAAAAATACTTTGATAAGTATGGTTTAACTTAAATAGGGATGGTACATTAACATTGTGGGGTCTGCGTTCGCACCTAACCTCCATAGAATGGAAATATGTCACAAAGTTTAACAAGTTTTTTTTTTTACTATAGAGACAAAGAACATTGTGATAAGCGTTTCAGTGTGAACAGCTATGGTATAATAAATTATGGGGTTTATCAATATTACTTTTACTTTCATCATATTTTGCTTTGGTTTTGATACCCCCACATTCTAAGCTATCATTTTACAACCCTTCCTTTTCATAACCTATCATACTTTCATAAATCAGAGTCCATTTTCTGTAGGCTGTTTTTGAACCTAGTAAATGACGGGTACTTTTGCTAGTATATATATATATATATATATATATATATATATATATATATATATATATATATATAGCCAAAAGGTTGTGGGAGAATATTGACATTTGTTGCAATACACACACACACACACACATATATATATATATATATTTATATGATTGATGGGAAGATTTCAATATTCGCTCGGTTCCGATACAATTACCAATTCTGATCCTTTATACATATTTTAATATTTAACTATAAATTTGTAATTTTTCGATTACCGTAAAAACACTTGTTACTTGTGCATATATTCTTTCAAATGTAAAACCACACATTTGTTTTTTTTTGGGGGGCATAATGTATAGATTTGAATTTCCAGTTTTTTTCGTCAACTTGAGAAAGATGAATGTCATTTCATTATCAATATGTCATTGTCTCTAAACACGAACAATACGATGTCTGTACTGGTACTCAGCATTTTGTGAAAAGCTTAAACTTGTAGTAAATAAATTGTTTATAAATTAAATTGACTGACATTTTATTATTAAATACATTGGAACAGTAATATAAAAAAAACATGTTCTCTCGAGACGTAATAAACTTTCATTTTAATACTAAAATATTACATCATGGATGACCTTACTACGGTTAGTTATTATATCAACACGTGTTACTCTTGATAAATCAAAGGGACACGGAGTTTTTAAATAACGACTTCCCTCTAAAGATAAACGAGAAGATATATGGTATAGGTGTAAAGAAGTCAAAATAGAATAAAATAATGAAACTCAGTTGTCATAATATGAATTGGACAGTAAAACACGACGTGAGATAGATCACGAATCATTCTATAATCACTGAAAGAAAAATAATGATAATATCCAGGAGTGAATTTCCATCCTGTTTGCTATATTCACCTATTTATTCTAAGAAATATTATTAAGAGTATATGTGCCTCTCTTATTTGTAATGTTCTTCTCCTGACGACTTACGGTCATGCATATAAAGAAAGAGCAAACACTGCACGAAACTAGGACAAAAGCATTGAAAGCAATAAAGAAGATAAATCATCCAGGAAAGAAGTGTCATGTAGAACACACGTATGAAAATTGTAACAAAAATGTTCTGTCTGTTGGACAACTTATAAGTGACCAACGAAAAAATCTTAAACAAAGAGTATGAAATAGCATTATGAATAAAGCGTAAGAATTAATAAATATATAGATATTACGGCGTATATTGGATATAAATAATTTGAATTGCAAATACACTTATTTAACCTATAGATTTCCATTGGAAATGAAACATAAACATATCTGTAAGACATAATAGTCACAAGTATATTTTACACAACTCATAATATATATATATATATATATATATAGAGAGAGAGAGAAGGAGAGAGAGACTGACAGAGAGTGAGGGAAAGAGCGAGAGAGATATGAATATATATATACATATATATATATAATATATATGTATATATATATACATATATATATATAATATATATATATATATATATATATATATATATATATATATAGTGTTATAATGGAATAATTCCAGGAGGAAATCCGGGTATGAGAGCTCAATGTGGTAAACAGAGCAATAACATAAAAATATAACACGGAAATTACATAATTGTCGATGCAATAATTTATTTCAGCCTGATGGTATTTTCAAGGTTGGCAGTATTTTTGCGAACAGTTGGCTGAGATGGCGGAAATTTTCTGTTTCTACGTCTATCCTTGGAGCCATGTCACTAGTAAGGGTGCTGGAGGTAAACGTTTTGTCTGGGCTGACGTTATCCGCCTGATAGTCAGGGACCCGAACCTTGGATTAACCGCTAAGGAGGCTGTCCTATCAGCAGATGCAAAGTACTGGGGCTGCTGTATTGCCATTTGGTGAATGGATTCTGGACCATGCAGTAGCTTCTGGTGGGGCCTCTCGATGCCATACTAGTGGGTAATTTGTTACGGCTTTACCTTATTATTAGCTACAAATGATAAAAAAAACAATCTTCGTTTCTTTTTCTCTCTTAATTTCCCCTCTCTGTCCTGCTCTAAGTAAATCTGTCGACCTAGTCCACAAATTCCAAAATTTCATCATGACAAGTTTCAAGAAAAAATACACGATTAAACCCGGTTCTCCAACTTCCAACGTAGACCCCTACTACCTTGTCTCCTTCTCCAACATCAGGGGTCTTCGTTCTAACCTTCCAGAGGTTGAAACCCAATTACAGGAGACTAAACCAGACCTTTTATTTTTAAGTGAAACTGGCATTGGACAGGCTATTTCCCTAGATGAGTTTGCAATTTCAGAATACTCTAACTTAACTTCTAAATCTGACCCCCAAGATCGCCATGGGCATGGAATATGTGCCTATATTAAAGATAGCTTTCCATGTGGGAGGGACATCTCCAGGGAAGATCCTAACTTACCCTATATGTGCTTCCGGGTTTCTTTAGCTCACACTACTGCATTTATATTTACTCTCTATCGCCCCCACAACAGCGGAGTTACTATCTTTCAAAGCATATCTGAGAAAATTGACCAAGTCCTTTCTACTTATCCTTCAGCTAACATTCACGTTTGTGGAGACTTCAATGTTCACAACGTCGAATGGTTGACCCACTCAAACAAGACCGATGATGAGGGGAGGTTATGTCATGATTTCTCCATTGCCTATGACCTCACTCAGATTGTTCAGGAACCTACCCGTGTGCCCGATAATGACGGCTAGTATGCGAGCCGACTAGACCTTTTTCTCACAACTTGCCCTGAACTATGTTCAGTTTCTGTTCTGTCGCCTCTTGGATCTTCCGACCACTCTGTTGTATCAATTAAGATAAAAATGAAATGTAATAAGTCCCCAGACGTACCTCTTCATCGTACAGTATATCGATACACTAAGGCTGACTGGGATAGCTTCCGTACATTTATATCTGATCTACCTCTGCATTCCATGTTTAAAAAGGATGTGTCCTCTATAGTATTAGACCTAACTGAATGGTTAATTGTAGGTATTGGCCATTTCGTACCCTCTAAAAAGTTTCAGCAAAAACCTAACAGCCAGCCATGGTTCTCTTCAGAATGTGCTGCTGCCATTGCGCACAGAAATCACTTTTTCCACTGCTTCAAACGTAATAGATGTATGGAAACTAAAGCCGTTTTCAGGACTGCCAGCAACCATTGTAAGAAAGTAATAAGGAAGGCAAGAGTGTTGTATGCTCAATCTGTTAAGTCCAAAGTAGCTGAGCAGCGGCTTGGTTCCCACCAGTTTTGGCAAATAGCAAACAGAATCCTGAACAGAAGCGTGTGCTCCATCCCAACTATTATCAATGGACCTGAGGTAATCTCGTCAGCATCAGACAAAGCCAAACTCTTTGTCAAGAACTTTGCAGCTAATTCTACCCCTTGCGACCAAGACCGCCAACCCCCAATATTTCCTCCTGTATCAGAAAACACGCTATGTGATATACGTATATCTGTACGTGATGTTGCGAAGCTAATCAAAAACCTTGATTCGAGTAAAGCAACTGGCCCTGATGGTATTCCAATTATAGTACTCAAAAAACTTCAACCTTAATTAGCGCCCATACTTACAAAACTGTTTAAACGTTGTCTTAAGGAGAATAGTTTCCCATCTCCCTGGAAAATCTCATCAGTATGCCCCGTATTTAAGAATTCAGGTGATCGCTCATCCCCCTCTCAGTACAGGCCAATAAGTCTCCTGTGCGTCATGAGTAAGTTGCTAGAATCTGTGTTAAATACAGAAGTAATCAAACATCTCAACAAAAATAACCTTCTTAGTGACACTCAATATGGTTTCCGTTCTGCTAGATCTACAGCAGATGTCCTTACAGTTATATCGCATAGGATTAGCAAATCTCTCGACGGTGGCAATCTTTCTAGGGCAATTGCTCTTGACATATCTAAAGCCTTTGATAGGGTATGGCATAAAGGTTTACTTCATAAGATCGCTAGCTATGGTATAGCTGGAAAAGTCTTCTCAATTACTAAATCATTTCTTTCTGATAGGTTCATAAGAGTAGTAGTTGAGGGGCAAAAATCAGAAGCTCAGAGTATTAATGCCGGTGTCCCTCAGGGATCCATCCTGGGCCCAACTCTTTTCCTGATCTACATTAATGATCTTCCAAATCATATCCTTACATCATTTGTAGACATTTATGCTGACGACACTACCATTTATGGAAGCACATCTAAGACAGTAAACGACCAAGTTCTCTCCAATTCTCTCTCCTCTGATCTTGAGCACGTAGTACAATGGGGAAAGGAGTGGCTGGTTACTTTTAATGCATCTAAAACCAAGCTTCTCTCTTTACATCATCAACATTCTAATCCACATTTGTCATCAATTGAAATGAATGGCTCTTGTCTTCAGGAGGCCTCAAGTTTTGACAAGCTTCTGGGCTTGACCATTACTCCTGATCTTAAATGGAACACGTATATCAAATCTGTTGCCAAGGCCGCTGGAAAAATGGTTGGATCTTTCTATCGATCCAGTAGATATCTCACTGCTGATGCTATTCTCTTCCTATATAAGAGCCAGGTACGTCCAAGGATGGAATACTGTTGCCACATCTGGACTGGAGCTGCTAGAAAGGACTTGTCCTGCCTTGATAGAGTTCAAAATAGACTTCGTAGCCTCGTAGGAGATGTCCTTTTCTCCTCCTTGCAACCTCTATCTCACAGAAGAGATGTTGCGAGTTTGTCTCTGATGTATCGTTATTTTCATGGAAAGTGTTCAACTGAGCTTCAATCTATGGTCCCCCCTCGCCAAACTTTCACAAGAAACACTCGTCTAGCTGTAAACACTATCAATAATTTCCCCCACTCTTTATCTGTGCCTAAACCTAAACGTAGATTCCATGAACAAAGCTTCTTTCTTAGAACTGCACGCCTGTGGAATTGCCTTCCGTTTTCCTGCTTTCCGGCTGACTACAATATGGATGTGTTCAAGTCTAAAGTAAATAAGTTCTTGATGAGCCGTTCCATATAAGTTATTAAATTTACCAAATTTTCATTACTAATGATTACTATATTGACCAATTTCTACTGTACACTCTTTCACCCTTATCCTTTATTTGCCTCTGGGTCTTGATAATGTGGTGATGCCTTTGTAAAGAAAAAAAAAAAAAGAAAAAAACTATTACAATCCAATTATCTTTAATATGCCAAGAAAATTAACATTTACAAAAATTCCAATCACTCTGTTCATGCCAGGATTCTTTATTTGCAGTGCTTTGGCATTTTCTTTCTTCAACCAATTTTTATAAAATCATATTTATGAGCATGAATTCGCAGTGTTCTAATTTACATTAAATATTGAAATAAACTCAGAACCTTTTTCTATAATTTTTTTCGCTTGTTGGCGGTGATAATAGTATTCAACATACAAGAGGCTTAGAATGGTGCATGCAGCTTATTAACATCTTTACCTCAATTTACTAAATAAGTAACAGCTTTAAACTTTTTTACCTGATGCACAAATATATATATATATATATACTGGATGTGACTACTCCCTTATTTATATATATATATATATATATATATATATATATATGTATGTGTGTGTGTGTGTGTGTGTGTTAGTGTGTGTGTGTGCGCGCGCGCACGTCCGTCAGCGTGTATGTTTGTGTGCGTGCGTGGAAAGAGACATAACTATCACATTTTTGATAGGATTGCTGTCTTACTTATATACATGCATGACCTATTTATGTGTATATATACATATGTGTGTGTGCGTGTGTAGGTTTGTAACAGTGTGCCTTGGAAAAATATATTGAAAGATTTATATTTGTAATGTATAGCGTATAAGCTCAATAGACTGACGGATATAATGATAGTAATATTTTAAAAGAATATCATTCTATTGTAATCATCGTCTCTTGTAAAACACTCAAATACTTCCATTGTTGTTTAATTTAATTGAAAGTTTATTGTTAAATGATTCTTTCTGTTTGACCGAGAAAAAATATTGCGTCATGCAAATGATTATATACACACTTAGCCGACTCGAATTCTAAATAAAAGGAAGTTATTCATTTTTTTTTCATGAGTGGGGACAGCTATGAACTCAGTAGTGTCTGGACATGAGAAAAGATTGAAAAATAAAAGTTTTTATTGTTTTGCTGTATTATTATTATTATTAACCATTATTTCGCATATTTCTTTTATGCACTTTTTATTGGTAGCAAATATATACTTTTCAAATTAAAAACAAAAACAGTTTTTAAAGGGATAAAAAACACGTAAAAATTCAGCAAATTTATGTAATTGAAGATAATAACAATAATTAGCAAATGGTAAAAGTTAATTTATTTCTAACAGAAATACGTTGAAAATTAAGAAGCCTACTAAAACTCTTAAAAATGCAGTACTGTTCTGGTTTGATGCTCTAATACGCCGAACAACCACGAGTTCATAAGAAAATATATGAGTAACAAATTGTTTTAAATATGCTGAGATTTTCATAAAGTGTGAGAAAATAATGTAATTGTTAATTGTATTTTTGTAGCGATTAGTCAGATTTGTTAGATATCATTTATTGATTAGCTCATGTTGTTGTTAGACATAGTGTTACAACAAAGGTTTCCCTTTTCTTGTAAGTAAGAAACACATTAGATAAGTGAAAATTAGATTAGATAGACCGAGATTCGAAGCTCGTAAGCAAAGTTCAGGAAAAGGATCAGAAATGGAATGTTCGCATTGTTCAGTTTTCACATAAAATAGTTAAGATATATTGTTTGAAAAGGAATTTAATTATTCAATTTTTTTAATGAAAACTGAATTGAAATAATGTCAGTGAGAAGCAAATTTAAATATGTTGAAAAAATAAGTTAGGTCGAAAAATAGGTTAGAGAAAATTGTCTTCAAAAGTGGTTTGTAACGTGCCAAACAAAATATGATTAGGCCACCTGAGTTCTTCACGAGGTTCAGCACGTTTTGGACATGCGTATGACGTCATAGAAGAAATGAATTCTCAATATAGGAGCTAGAGTTAGACAGACAGGTAGACAGAGTTGGAGATGGGAGACAGAGCTGCCATCAGAAGAGGGCCCCCCTTGGAACCGAAGAGTTAGAAAGTTTTAATCATGTAATCGACTTTTGAATTCCTGGATGTCATCATAATTGCAACCAACCTAATGTAATAAAAGCACGCATCATATTGTGTAACTGTGTCTTCGTGTTGTGTTATTCTTCAGCAATTAAAGATACTTTATATGAACATTGTGTCCACTCATTTTTATTAATGAACATTGTGTATACACCATCTAAGTAATGTGTCCCCTCTCTATCTAAGTAATGACTGCCCCTTCCTGTGTCATAAGAACTGATAACCCTCCTCTCTAAATATATGTGTTAAGAAGAATCCAAGGACTTTAAATTGTATAAATGTCTTCTATATTTCATCATCGTTCTATATTGTATGAATGTCCCCTATCTAACAATAGTGAGTTTAACCTTCTTTAAACATTAACTACTTAAGATCAATGTGAAGAATTACACCGTCTGTTTCGGCGTAGTTTCTCTTTAAAACAGTTCTGGTACTTTGTTCACCTTTTATATTCGTCAGGTTTTTAAATTATTTCACATAAGTCCGGTGTCTTATGCAAGTACTTGAATGATCGAGGGTTTGCTCACATACGACCGTGCTGTTATCTACACATTATAAGCTCTGTGTCAACTAGCATAATTAGAGACAATGGAATCATGGAGAGTTGCTACATTCTCCCTCTTGTGCCATTTTATTGTCTCAGGTTTAACAGCTTCGTTTTCTATGTATTTAGTTGTAAGGATTCGATAGCCATAGTAGATGGTAAATGACTTCTTTTGTAGTATTTCGTTTTAGTGTATCTTCCCAAGATGTGACGGTAGATATAGTTACACATGACTTAATGTTGCATTGCATACATGCTGTACATCAGCAAACAATACAACTGGAGGTTTTTCTGCTGAACAAGAAATTGTTTACGTTGCATACACCGCTCATCTTCTTTAAACCTTTTTATTGGGATGTCCTTAAAATGCTCTCTTCTTCATAGTAGAGCAATTTAGTCATCATAGACCGAATGCGCAATCGTTTTACGTGTAACACAAAACACATAATAATTTAAGAATAAAGAATCAATATTAAATATAATCGTTATTATGTAAACAATACTTTATTTATTAAGACATAGTAATTGCATATTTATTAAGATATATTTGTGCTTTTATTAAGATTTACGACTTGTAATTTTATATAGATGTACTAATTGTACCTTTATTAAAATGAAATAATTCTACTTTTATTAAAATATAAGTCTTGTACAATTATTATAATAAAAAAATTGTTTGTTTCTTTTGCGCATTTATAAAGATATACTTGCACTTTATTAGATGTATGAATTTTAATGTTATGAAGATTTATTAATGGTATATTTATAAAACTGCAATAGGTGCACATTTATAAAGATGAAATAATAATACATTTATTAAAGTATAATAAATACACTTTTCTTATGATGTAATAATTGTCCTTTTATTAAGATAAAACATGTGTACACTTATTTAGATATAATAATCGTACATATGAATTTTATTAAATAAATACTAATTCCACATTCATTACAATAAAATAGTGCACATTTATTATGATGTCAAAATTGTTCTTTTATCAAGATACAATAACTGTACATTTATCAAAATGTAATAATTGTAAATGTATATCACATAATCATTGTAGTTTTATTAATATAACATAATTATACCTTCACAAGGATGTAATAATTGTAATTTATAAAGATATAATAATTGTCTATTAATTACAATATAATAATGTTACTTTAAATTCAGGTAAAATAATTATAGTTTTATTCAGATATAAGTATTGTAGCTTTTTTTTATATATATCAATTGTTTATGTCATTCTCTTACAAAGATATAATGATTTTATTACAATATAATGATTATGCACTTATTGAAATATAATTTATAAAAAACTTACAATAAATAAATAGTACTTTATGACAATACATTTATTGTACATTTACTAGGATATAATAATTGTATTTTTATTAAAATATTGTAATTGTACTTTTACGACAATATAATAACTGCAAACTTATTTAGACATGATAATTTACATTAAATACCGTATAATAATCGTACTTTTATAAAGAGATATATTTGTATTTATATTAAAATAAAATACCTTTACCTTTATAGATGTATAAACATTGCACATTTATTACAATATAATAATCGTACTTTTATTAAGATAACAACTGGAAATTTGTACATTTATGCATTTATTACTATATATAGATTGTATTTTATGAAGATATAAAAATAGTATATATAATAAAATATAAAAATGTTACTATTTATAAATATATCATTGTAGTTTTATGAAGATATTGTAATATTTTATTTATGTTTATATAATAATTTTACAGTTATTAAGATATCATAATTATACATCTATTACAAAATATTAATTTTACATTAAGTAAGATATATTCCTTATACTTTTATGAAGATACAATAATTGAACAATTATTAAGATATATTTTTTATTTATTACGATATAAAAATATTTTTATTAATGTATATTTGTTCTTATGCTAAATGTATCAATTGTACATTTAATATTAAAAAAGAGATATGCATTGTATGTTAAATTACATTAACATACTTTTCTTTTTTATTAAAATGAAACGTTTGCACATTTATTACAATACAAAATTAAACGTTTTTTATGAGGTAATATATGTCTATTAAATAAGATAAGTTATTTGTAATTTTAAAGACGAAATAATGTTACAATTATTAAGATATAATAATTTTACTTTAATGAAGGTACAGTTATTGCATAAAATCTAAAAATTGTAAAACTATTACGATGTGATGATTGTATATTTATTAGTTTAAAATAATGTATTTTTATAAAGATATAACAATTGTTTATTTATTAAGATGTAATAACTGTACTTTTATCAAGATTTGATTAGTGTACTTTCATTACTATATAATAATTGCAGTAATATTTGTACGTTTAATGATGTAATAATTGTACTATTTTGTAGTATGCACTTATTGTATTTAAAGACAGAGTATTTGTATATTTATTCCAAAATAATAATTGTATGGTTATTAAGATAATAATATTGCATAATTTTAAAAATATGATTGTACTTTTATTGATATACTATACTTGGATATTTATCAAGATATACAATCGTACATTAATTAAGACATAGTAAGTTTCATTTCATCAGGATATAATAATTGTACAACAAAATATGAAAATAGTACTTTTATTAAGATATTATAATACGATTTTATTAAGATATTATAGTTGTAGATTTATTTCGATTTTGTTTTATAGTTGTACTTATACTAATATATAGTTCTTGTACTTTTATGAATTCATATCTTTATTTAATTAATATATATTATTGGTACCTTCCTTAATCAATGATAATTGTACATTTTTTACAATATAATAGTTATATATTATTTCAGATATAACAATTGTAAAATTGCTATCAGAAATTCTTAGTACAATCATTAAGATAAAATATGTGTACGATTATTATGCTGAAATAAATTTTATTGAAAAAGTTATTTTATTGTAGATTTATAAAGATAAAATGATTGCACGTTTATTACAAAATAAAAAATAGTCGTCTATATATAAAAGAGCGAAAATGTGTGTATGTATGTATGTATGTATGTATTATGTTTGTATGTTTGTTTGTGTCTCCGCTAAAAACTTTCGACAGAATCGACGAACATTCACAACCTTGGTATCATATTGAAGTCCCATCTATCGCCCCACAAATATCGAAATATTGGTCAAAAACGTTAACTTTTTTCACCCTGAAATCGACAATTTTCGACAGAGGGGGCAACAAAAACGTTCCTCTCATGACGACGATCAGTTCTACGTATGCGTCAGATGACGTCATTACCCGATTTACTTTAAATAGTTGAAGAACTGACTAAATTTCATGTACGTCGCGTTAGCTCAGTTGGTTAGCGCGTTGGTTCGTTATCTAAACATTTTTCCTTCAAATCGTGGTGTGAGATGTTTTTTTTCTATTTTTTTAATTTAAATATTGAACCAGTGATATTTAAGCCATTTTTCACATAACGTTCGTTTTACTGTTTTTTTTGTTTTTTACTTCGCTTATCCACCCCGATCAAACACCCAAAAACACCCGGGTACCCACCGATTCTTTAAATTTTAATATCGAAACAAGCTTATTTAAGCCAGTTTTCACGTGTTTTTGTTTGTGTTAACGTTCGTTTTTCTGTTTTCTTTTTTGTTTTTTTCGATTTTTACATTTCACATCGCTCGTTTGCCTTACGTTAGGTGCTTCATGTTTTTTTCGATGTTTTGATTACCCCCTGCTTAAGTTTTAACGTTCATTTTTATGTTTTAAACCTGGTCATTGACCTCATTTGCTGACTAGCTTACGTCATCGTCGTCGTCGTCGTCGTCGTAACGGTCTACGACTTTCGTGCGGGCACCTGTCAATTTGGTTCTTACTTAAATAAATTCAAACATCTTTCAGTAACTCATTCTGGCCGGCGAAACGGCTCATGTTTTTTTCACATTTTATTTTCCAACTTCGCCTCAGGGCTTCGGGTTCGACTTTACCCCCCCCCCCCCGGTTTCTTTTATATTTAACAGAACACACACCTCCAAACATCCGGGCAACGCCGAGAACCCCCGCTATCCACTATAAAGGATACACTTTGAAAAATGTAACTTTTAAAAATCTACTTTAGAGAGGCAGTCTCTCTTCGTTGTTCAAATAACACACATACTAAAGAACTGTAATAATGCTTGGAGTGATGATCATAATTGAAAAGAAACCATTTTACAATTTTAATTTGAGTAGGAAATTATTTGCTGGAGATATTCTCTGCTGACGGTAACTTTGCAGAAATCAGCCATGCGTTAAGAAAACATATTAAATTCCTATAATTATAATCCGGGTGGTTGTGGTGGGTGCTGACAATCCAATTATATTTAGATACAACCACTCAATAAGTCACTGGAACCCATCTACTCTATATATATATAAGCGAAAATGTATGTACGTATGTCTGTGTGCCTGCTAAAAAATTTTGACCGATGGAGCAAAAATTCACAAACTTGGTATCATATTAAAACCCCACCCTCCGGACGACAAATATCGAAAAATTAGCCCAAAAAGACCCTCAGAAGTTCGTCAACTGATCGATTTTCTGCTGGGGGGCCCCAAAAAGTGACATTTTAATGTTAAACATTACGTATTTTTAAATCGATTTATAACTGCCCCAAAAATACGGGCACCAACTCTTCTACATAAAGTATACACGAGGCCGTTTATTTTGAGTCAACTTGTATTTAAAACCTGCTGAGTCATGTCAAGTGATCTTGACGTCAGCAAGCTCTAATGGCAGTCTGAATTTAAAAATTGTTGTTATCGGTAAAAGAATTTAACCCTCACACAAGCTAAACTATGAACTTCTACGCTATGACAACGTTGCTAAAGTTATTAGCTCATTAAAAATAGTTAGATACGGTAGTTAAACGAAAAAAACAAGCCAAAAATGTGAAGTAAAAAAATACGCTTACAAAAAATATTAACGATCGACGTTTTTACAAAAAAAAAACAGCCAGACGTCATTTTCTTTATTAGTAACAGTCTTTAGAGTAATAAAGACGAAGTGAGAACGCAAACAGAGAGAGAGAGAGAGAGAGAGAGAGAGAGAGATACAGACAGAGAGATATGTCTAGACAGGAAACGAAATACGTAATTTAATAAACACTAATTTGAAGTAAAACAAAACATAATAATACTGCTACGTCATCTTTTAACGCTCCCGCGATGACCTTATTTAGTGGCTATCTGCCAATAAAACCTCTTTTACTCGCTTTTTAAGCCTTATTTTAACACTATCATCAATTGCTCTTACTCTTGGCCTACACGGTTAAGTTGTCGGAGTTTGTTTCACCTCCGCGTCAAGGCTCCAGGGTTCAATCCAGCCTCACGACCAAAACTATTTTTTCTCTTTTACATCTGTAGAAACGCGGGCAACGTTTCTTTATTTTTTTTTACTTCGCTTATTCTTTAGTTTACTTACCCCACCTATACACACAGCGGTTTGTTTTCGCTGTTTTTTTATTTTGTTTTTTGTTTTCCCGATTTTTTAAAACCTCGTTTCAGGGTTATTACTGATCCCCCATACACACACCTACAAACACCCGGGCAAGTCCGGGTGCACCTCCACTAGTCTATAATATAAATCTCACCTGTATAAATGTATGTATGTATGTATGTTTGTATGTCTCTCTACAATTTTAGACAAAGGCGACCAACTTTCACGAGATTGATATTATTTTAAAACTGGACCATTCGGACGACAAATATCGAAAAATTGGCTAAAAACAGTAATACCTTCACTCTCAATTGGGCGCTTTTCTACATAGAGGAGTCACGTTTTTCGATTCACTAGTCTTAACTTAAACCTACATCACTTCCGGTTTGGCGATGGGCGCAACAGCAATGACGTCACGTTTAGTTGTTTCACGTTCTCTTCCTCCTTCGCGGTACGGGTACCTTCCTACTACTACTTTTTATTTTGCTCAACACACACCTTCAAATACCCGGGCAACGCCGGGCACCCAGGCTAGTATATATATATATATATATATAAAAGCGAAAATGTGTGTATGTATGTATGATTGTATGTTTCTATGTGTGTTTGTGTGTTCGCTAAAAACTTTCGAACGACATAACAAAAGTTAACAAACTTGGTATCATTTCGCCCGAAAAATATCGAAAATTGGCCAAAAACGTTAATTTTGTCACCTCGAAATCGACAATTTTCGACAGGGGGGTCAACAAAAACCGTCCCCTCGTTACGACGACCGGTTTTACGCATGCTTCAGATGGCGTCATGACCTTGAAATAATTGAAGAACTGGCTAAATTTCATGCACGTCGCATTAGCTTAGTTGGTTAGCGCGTTGGTTCGTTAGCAAAGTGTTGGGTTCGAATCGTGGTGTGAGATGTCTTATTTTTCGATGTTTTAAATTTAAATATTGAACCAGTGTTATTGACGCCATTTTTCACGTAACGTTCGTTTTTCTGTTTTTTTTTGTTTGTTTTTTTTTACTTTGCTTATTCTTAGCGACACCCAAAAACACCCGGGTACTCACCGATTTTTTTAAATTTTAATATCGAAACAGGCTTATTTAAGCCATTATTCACGTGTTTTTTTTGGGGGGGGATTATCGTTCGTTTTTTCTGTTTTCGTTTTTGTTTTTTCGATTTTTACATTGCCTTACGTTAGATTTTTGTGTTTTTTTTCGATGTTTTCATTACATCCCACGCTTAAGTTTAACGTTCGTTTTTATGTTTTGTTTTTTATTTCGCGTATAACAAACACACCTGGTCATTGATATCATTTGCTGAATAGCTATTGCTTACGTCGTCGTCGTCGTCATCGTCGTCTTCGTCGTCGTAATGCTCTACGACTTCCGTGCGGCACCTGTCAATTTGGTTCTTACTTAAATAAATTCAAACATCTTTCAATAACTCATTCTGTCTGGCCGAACGGTTCATGTTTTTTTCACATTTTATTTTCAAACTTCGCTTCAGAGATTCGGGTTCGATCCTGCCCCTCCGATTTCTTTTTTTGTTTAAGAGCACTAGACCGTCAAACATCAGGGCAACGCCGGGTACCCCCGCTAGTTTTATATAGATAGTACATTTTACTTTTATTTAGATACAATAATGGTATTTTATGAGGATATCTAATAATACACGTGTTAAGATATATAATTGTGCTTTTATTACGATATAGTATTTGCAGTTTTATTAACATATTGTAATTGTCTTTTACGAAGAGAGAACCTGTGTTTATTCAGTTGATATGATAATTGTAATTTTATTAAAATACAAAAGTACAATATAACAAATGAGCATTTTAACATATAATAATTGTAGTTTTACTATAATAATATATGAGATATAATTATCATACTTTTATCAGATATAAATATTATAAAAATGTAATACTCGTACGTTTTAAGATATTATCAGTGTAAGTTTATTAAAATATTATAATTATACATTTAAACTAAAATAATTTGTATTTAATAAATTAAATGAATATACTTTTTTAGCATATAATTATTGAATACCTTCCACTACCAATGTTAAGAAATGCTTTTTAAATAATTACGTTATTATTTCAGCACTAAATAATAAGTGCACGAGTACCGATATAATTGCACCTTTTTACTATAGAATAACTGTACATTGGTTACAATACATTTATTGTACTTTTATAAACTACTAGCACGGAGACCTTACGTTTTCAGTGATCAAATGATGATCAACGAACAGTTTACAGTCCTGTAATTTATTGTCATCTAAATCCGTACAATCGCTCCGGAGGAAGTTTTAAATGTCTACATGCAATCACTTAGTCCCAAATATGTTCATCTACATTACACTCTAGAGGACCTCCTGTTTATTTTATAAAATTATTTTATATAAATTTCTTTCCAGTTAAAAAACATTAAGAAATGTACGTGATGAATTTGAACCTACACAGCACGTAATGCAGAGCAAAACAAAACAAATAAAAAAAATGCGTACATTTTCAAGTCTTTAAAATGTCTATGTAGTTTATCAAAAAGAAGAAATTTACGTCGGATTATGTTTCAAATCCGGACCGTTCAGACGACAAATACCGTCCAGACGACAAATACCGAAAAATTGGCTAAAAACATTAATTTCTTCACTCTCAACTGGGCACTTTTCTACAGGGAAGAGTCACTTTTTTCACCGATATTTTTGAAAGTCGTCTCCTCTTTTCAATTTTCTAGCCTTAATTTTAACCTACATCATTCCGGTTTGACGGTGAAGACATCACGTTTTATTCCTGTTCTTTTCCTCCTTCACGGTACGGGTTCGAGGCTGATTTCCTATTTCCACTTTTTTTTGTTTGCACAACACGCACCTCCAAACAACCGGACAACGTTGGGTACCCATGCTAGTATATATATATATATATATATATATATATATATATATATATATATATATATATATGTATATGTATAGTTCCCCCACCAGACTTGTTTGGTGAGGAGGGCGGCTAGTCTCCCTGAAGGATTAAAAACAAGACCTTCCAAAGGGCGAATGAACTCTTTTTCTGGGTCAACGGCCAACTCGCACCGTGTATATTTGTGTGTGTATATGTGTATTGGGGTGGAGAGGGCTCCCGTAAGCCGTGGTGAAGGCAACCTTTCTAGGAGAAGCCAATCTCTGATTTAAAAAACCATAAAGCGGAAGACCATTACCCGCATTAAGCTGGTCTGCAGTTTAACTTGTTGCTGGCTATCTTGCTCTTGCTTGTTGCTGGATCTTAACATTTTGAACCGAGAGAGAGACTTGGCTGTCGTACAAAGCTAAGACTCTGTAACATCATATTTGTATAGATACTCCCTCAGGCATTTGGGCTCATGGATTTTAAATGTCTGAGGGAGTGGCACTCGTCTGACAAGACGTTGCAATCATATATATATATATATATCTGTTGTTAAAAATATTATTATCCAGTGACACGTGTTTCGTCATCTAGGACTTATAATAGGGTCTGAATCTAGTGAGATTCGAACTCTGGACGCCATGGAATAAAGTGAATAAAGCCTAAACCTCTTCTACTGGACTATCTCGCGCCGTTGCTGGATACTGCGATTTTGTTTTATTTGGATGTTGTTTATTTTATTTTATTATTATTTTTTGTTTTTTGTTCACGATACTTTTTGAATAAATTCAATTATTCATATGTAAGTGCTTATTTGGGGTGTACCAAATTTATAAAAGGGAAAATTATTAAATATGGATAAGCATTGGGCTGGAACTACTATGATTGTTAATGTAGTATATAGCAGTCTCTATCAAATATACATGTTAATAAATACATTATAATGTGTTAAAATTGATCATTAAATAACGTATTACTTTGAGTAGGTTTACACGGTTTAAAAATGGTAAAATTTTAGTGGCCTTCTATACGATCCATAAGAGAGTAAGTTATGAAATACAATCGCCAACATAGAGGAAAAATTATCTAGTTCATCAGATTTCAATACTGATAAAGTGATGCTAGGAGATACTGATTCATTCCCTTCGGCTCACTGTCAATATTGATACAACTCATGAAAAAAACAAACATAAAAGAATTCTTGTGAGGAAGAACATTGAGTGACAAATGGCGGTATAATCATTCCCATACAGTATTCCCATTAGGAAAATTAAATATGCACACGTTCTTAGTATAAGTATAATATTTGTTACGTGTGTACACATGTATGTCGATCCCTAAATGTGGCATCACGTTGTCGAGGGGAAATATATTCTTAATAAACATTTATGTAAAATGCTTAAAATTAAATGAAGTCATTCAAAAGTTTGCCAACGAAAGAGATAAATAGCACACGCACATACACACACGCGGACACCCCCACGTGGACATCACAATCACATTTCCACAAACACATCTATGTACAAACATATCTCTCTCTTTCTTTGTCTCTCCTTCTCTCTCTCTCACCTTATATATATATATATATATATATATGTATATATATATATATATATATATATATATATATATATATATATATATACAGGTGAATATACAGGAATATGCAATGCAGAAGAATTTCATGCACACTTGTATATATAATTATACTTACACATATATATGTGTGCCGATTGAGGGTAAGTGTGGTTGCTGATGATGTAATACTAGCCTCACACGAGCAGCTACCTTTTCACAAGGTGTCCATTGTCTCTTCAGACTGAAATAAGGCATCCCAATGTATATATATGTGTGTGTGTGTGCACGCATATATATATATATATATATATATATAGATATATATATATATATGCGCGCACGCACACATACACACACAGGCACACACACACACACACACACACACACATATATATATATATATATATATATATATATATATATATATATATATAGATTGATAGATATATGCAGTGTTTCACAAAAGTGAGTACACCCCTCACATTTCTGCAAATATTTAAGCATATTTCTTCGTGGGGCAACACTAACAAAATGGCATTTAAACGCAACAAAAAGTAGTCAATGTGCAGTTTATCTAACAGAGTAAATATATTTCCCTTTCAAAAACTAAAAAAAAAAACGATTAAAAGCTGAACCCTGTATACAAAAAAAGCACACAGCAAATATACTACACCTCTAAAAGTCCAAATTTAATAATGCAATTTCTCTCCAAAATGCCATGGAACTAATACATGTTACAAGGCTAATATATGAATATGGATTTGGTGTGTTCAAATTTGTAGTGCAAGTTCCCACACTTTCTCATACTTACCAATGAAAGTTTCATCATTCCACCAGATTGCAAAGAGCTCTCTCTGATAATCTTAAACAAAACGTATTGGTGCGAAAAGTGAAACAATATAATGGCCAACACCCTAACACAAGCTGCAGCACAGTTGCTTACATTACCAAGCGTTTGATAAGAGCAGGCTTTATTCCGACCAGTCCTCGGGTAGGTCGTCCATAGAAGGTGATCGAACGTGCACCATGACAATGACTCCAAATACACAACCTCTATGACGATCACTAGGCTAGTGTAAAGGTGATTGACTGGCCAAGGATGTCTCCGGGGATGATTGAAAGTGTAGGCCAGTGGCTTCCTATTAAACTCTGATAAATTCTATGTTCAGCAAAAGCTAAAGCAATCCTAAATAATGATGGTGGCCACAGAAAATATTGACAGTTCGCATGGTGTAAGTTATATTGACAACTTTCTTTAAGTGGTGTACTCATTTTTGTTAGCAGGTATTTAGCATTCAATAATTATATTTTGAGTAATTATGAGGGGAAATAAATATAAGCTGCACAAATACTACTTTGTACTGGATCAAGCAGTCATTTCGGGAGTGATTTCCTAGGAAAACATATACTTAAATATCTGCAAAAATGTGAGGGGTGTACTCACGTTTGTGATACAGTGTATATATATATATATATATATATATATATATATATATATATAAACACACACACACATATATATGTATATATAGAGAGAGTGATAGAGAGAGAGACAGAGAGAGTGAGAGAGGGGCGATACACAGAGAAAAAATCGACCTGGGTTATATGTTTTAGACACAAGACCCACGCTTCGGCATCATACAGAAAAGTAGATAAATCAATAAATTTGTCACAGGCTATTTTTCCTTAAGATACACATTGTTTGCAGTCAAACCTCACTAACACAGCCATTCCCTAGTGAAAGGAGACAATTATATTCGAAATCTTGTCAGGAACACTACGCTTTATAAAAACCGTCCACAGGAAATCCATGGAGACGCTACCGACTGCTTTACTGAGGTCAGAAAAACTAACAAGCAAATTCTTATTTTGTTTCATTGCTTTCTCTTGTGTGTATACAAACACACACACACACACACACACACACACACACACACACATATATATATATATATATATATATTTCTCCTGTTGTTACCGTAAACTGAGGATCATATCCACAGTGTGTCTTCCAAACAGATATCATTTTTCTTGGGGCACAGTTTTACAAATCGAAGCTAGAATATTCTCAGCAACAGATTAATGGCATTGTTTCTGTGTGGTTATCATACGTCTTTTGTGTTTGAATAGGTGAATAATTGAAACTTCTTTGAATTGCTGAAGTACGGTACGAAGTTTTTATATTGATGAAACCATAGCAGCTAGTTTTCGGATTATCACCCTGAGCCTTATTAGTTGACAACTGATGTATGCATTTTTAACCGTGGGCATTCAAGGACTATCATATCAAAAGAAATTCTCGGTGGTTGCGATAATTTTCAATTCAGTGTTTTATATCTGCTTAGAACTTCTAAAAGCATCGAAAAACTAAAAATGACACGCTTATGCGTAATGGTACAGAAAATCGGCTAGGGTGAAGACAGTTGGCGACATCTCCGCTCGAACGATGTTCTTCGCAGTGACTGTCATTGTACCTTATACTATATATATACTATTTTATATATAAAAACAGGCGTTCCGACAGTAACCGTTCGTCAAATAAGCTTTAATATAATGTTGTGCAGATTTCATATATATTATTACTAAGCACACAATTATTTATTAATTATTATATTCTATCTATTACATTATAGTGGGCCTCCATGGTTCATCTAGTCATAAAATATGCGTAATTATTATAAATCCAATGATATATTAATTATTATATTGTACCTAATATAAAAGAGTGATTTTAAAAAGTTAAAGAAAGTATATAACTAGCGGGCTATTAGCTAGAAATCGAAACACAAATGTATATATATATTTAGTTTATTCGTTACACCCTGACATAAATCCATGAGCATTCACAACTCTAAAATTATCGTTGTTGTTTAACCTGTAAATATATATTTGAGCATGCATAGAGGGGTACTTTTAGTACACTCACCCTTGCCAAATTGCAATGTATTACAATTTTGACATCTTAGTAGCTATGTTTACCGTCTAAAGCGAATGCGAATATGTACTACATGTCCGAATTCCCGATATATCATACTTGAAGCTTTGTAAACCAAATAATGACAGAGAACTTTTGTAAGAATCCATCATTCGGACACAGATAGAGAGAAAGGTGCCATGCATATATATATATATATATATATATATATATATATATATATATATATATATATATATATAGTTTTGGGAAAGAATTCCAACAAAGTGCTCGATTACCAGGAATATTATTTAATATTTATTAATATTTATTTATGTAAATGTACAGAAAGTCAGAAACACATCGGTTCCGTCGGTTTCAAGCCTAACAAAAGGGCGACCCGTTAATGGAAATGTGTAAATAAAGTTAGGATCTTTTCAGCCATGTCTTGTCTGTTTGACGAAAAACAGTATCGCATTGTTTTTAATGATGTTCATTTTTATTTAACTTTAGCTTATTTTTATTTCTGTATATTTTATTTTATTTTAATATCAATTTTCTATTTTTTTAATCTAATGTATTTTTCTTAGTAATTTTGGGTTTGAAAATTGATATTAGAATAAAATAAAATATACATGAATAGGGATGAACTCTAGTTAAATAAAAATGAACATTATTATAAACAATACATACTCTTTCCTCAAACAGAGAACAACATGGCTGAGGAGAGCCTAACATAATTTTCAATTTACCATTAATTGGTCCCTCTTACGTTGGGCTTGAAGAGCATTCGAAATGCAGCCAATTTAACGCATGAAATAATTTAGTAAAAGTGAAAATAGATATTTAGGCTATTGTAAGTAGAAAAATATTAAGAAATTTATGGCTATATAAAAGAATACCATACCCCCACATATATATACACACACACACACACATATATATATATATATATATATATATATATATATATATATATATATATAATAAGATATTATAAGAGAAAATGTGTGTGTATATATGTATGTGTGTTTGTGTATCCGCTAAAAACTTTCGACGGACAAAACAAAAATTCACAAACTTGGGACCATATTGAAGCTCCATCCTTCGCCCGAAAGATATCTAAAAATTGGCCAAAAACGTTAATTTGTTCCGCCTAAAATCAACAATTTTCTACATCAGGGTCAACAAAAACCGTCCTCTCATGACGAGATCGCTTCTATGCATGCGTCAGATGATATCAAGACTTATTTAGTTAAAAAGTTGAAGAACTGACTGAATTTCATGTACGCCGTGTTAGCTCAGTTGGGTAAAGCGTTGAGTCATTATCTAAACGTTTTGGGTTTAAATATTGAAGCAGGGGTATTTAAGCCATTTTTCACATAACGTAGGTTTTGCTGTTTTTTTTTTTACTTCGCTTATTCTTAGGGTTTCTTTAACACACCGATGAACCACACACACCAAAAAACACCCGTGTACACACCGATTTTTTAAAGTTTCATATCGAAACAGGCTTATTTAAGCCATTTTTCACGTGTTTTTCTTTTTTGTTTTTTGGTTTAAGCGTTCGTTTTTTCTGTTTTCTTTTGTGTTTTTCGATTTTTACATTTAACATCGTTCGTTTGCCTTACGTTAGCTTTTTGGGTTTTTTTTCGATGTTTTGATTACCCAACCCCCCGGTCACACCTCCTGGGTATCCCCTGCTTAATTTTTATCGGTCGTTTTTCTGTTTACTTTTTTTACTTCGCTTATTCTTAGGTTTTAATTAACAGCCACACACACCTCAAAACACCCCGGCAACGCCGGGTACAACCCCCCGCTATTATAAAATAAATAATTTAATAAAAATAAAAATTAAAAGTCCTGGAAATTAAATAGCTTATATAAGATCACTTAGAACTTGATACCAGATACATAGTAACCGAAGAGAAAATAAAATAACAGCATATGGGATATTGATTACTTCATCAAAAATATAAGCGGAAACATATATATAGTAAATAACATAAATAAGATACATATATAAAAACGTATGAAAAATTAAAAAAACGAAAATATAAAATATAATATAATAGGGAAAACAAAGAAAATAAAAAGGGCAAAATTAAAGAATCAATAAGATAGATAAATTACCTCCCTTGAACCAATCTAGACTTACAAATCAGACCGGCACCAGGCGGGATAGTAACAAGATAGAACAGCATAAATTACTAAAAATATATTAGTTAAAAAATTAGAAAATTGTTATTAAAATAAAATAAAATATACAGAGATAAGAATAAGCTATAGTTAAATAAAAATGAACATCAACAAAACCAATGCGATACTGCTTTTCCTCAAACAGAAACAACATGGCTGACAAGAGCCTAACATTATTTACGAATAACCATTAACTGGTCACCCTTATGTTAGTCTTGAAACCGACGGTACCAATGCATTTTCTGACTTTCTGTACATATATATATATATATATATATATATATATACATATATATATATATATATATATATATATATATATATATATATATATATATATATATATATATAGTATAACCCCGGGGTACATTGTCCCTAGAAAACGTTATTTGCAAGTTCCGATGTGGACAACGATGTTTTTCCGGCCTTCGGTTACGGTCTTCAGTAAGAGAGAGAGAGAGAGAGAGAGAGAGAGAGAGAGAGAGAGAGAGAGAGAGGGCATACTTAAATATATACATAGATATGTTTTACAATGTGCCTATAAATAATTTTGCTTTTCTAAATATATTATATCTTTTGGACCTACTAACATAAAATACATGACCAAGAATGTCTATGATACATATATTAGTAAATACTGATATATGCATGTCTGTGTATGCATATGAGAATGCAAAGTGTGCTATGTATATATATATATATATATATATATATATATATAGATAGATAGATAGATAGATATATAGATAGATATGCGCGTGTGCGAGCGTATATGTTTCCTCGTCGAGATTGTAGACATAGATAATTGCTCTAATCAAGTCCTCCCTTCACATTGTACATCCTGTCTCTCTATCACACCAGGTGGTCTTGACTGTTGATGAATGCTCAACAGAAAAATTAAAAAAAAGAATGCATGATTCGTTCTTTATGTATCCTAATAAAATCATTATTATCAGCAGCATTATGGTTATTGTCGTTATCATGATGAATAGTTGCCATAGAAACAGTTGTGGATATATTGCTTTCGTAGTGGGATTTCAAGGGTACACATTTTGAGCTTGATAATATCAGCAATTGCATTACTCGTAGAAGAAAACTCCGCGATATCTTATTCGTTCTATCGCTTCGAGAAGCAATACATTCACAACTTAGTTGTTTCGATTCGAGTTTGGATTTCATTCTTATTTTAGGCGTAACATATTAACACTGTTCATGCAAATATAATCATATATATATTTATATATATATATATATATATATATATATATATATATATAGAGAGAGAGAGAGAGAGAGAGAGAAAGAGAGAGAGAGGCAAGAGGGAGTGAGAGAGAGTGAGAGATAGAAGACGTGGGAGAATAAGACATATGATAGATACATAGATAAATAGATACGCTAAGATCATTTTTAATTCATACGTGCGTTATCTCTCTCGACCATCTAGAAAAAATGATATCAAGAAAGCGAAAATTCAGTGCAAACATATGAATTTAAAAAGTCCATCTCTCGCTATTGTTGTTTCGAACGTGAAACGTTAACTAAACACGTGTTCTTGGACATCGGGTTAAGATAAGTGTTTTGTATATGTTTCCTCCAAAGATAGAATAATAATATCGTGAAGTAAAATTTCCAAAGAATAGAAATGTATCACAAATTCCTAGATGCATTTTGGAGATAGTCTCCCCTAACTTGATCCATTCTTAAACCGAATAAATAAATTATATAAATACATTCTGAGGGCACAATCTACAATTATATATTTCCAAAGATTTTATATCACTACGATGCAGCGGATGAAGGATGCAACCGTGGAATTTCCACAGTTACTGCTTGTATATATTATTATGCTTAAATTGAATTAATCAAAGCTTCTTTGCATCCGGATATTTCTATCTACTTTAATCAGGCACGAGTTTTAAGAAAACATATGTTAATTATTGTTCAGTTCTGAGAATAAGTAATGTTTGAAAGTATCTTTTTTTATAATTACCCGTAATTGGAATTCACTTTATACGTAATCTCTTTTCAAACTAAACTTCGAATGGATTTTTTCCGTCTTCTCTTACTGTCAATTCAATAACTCTCTACTATGTTTTAATAGCTATAAAGGTAATATAATAATTAAGTGAGGTATTAATATTAATTATGTAAGAAGCAAATTTTACAATATATTAATGGAATGAACTAGTATACATTCTTACTAGAATCCAAATATGAACATATTACATGTTTGGCCCGCTTTAGTAATCACAACCATTAAATGTAAGTTGATCTGTTTATTTTCGCGTTTTCCGTTAAAATACTTTTCTTTGATCTGATATAGAAGTAATCAAGTAAGCAGTTTTTTTTCTTCACAGCGTGCAGCGTGCACAATTTAAATTACTTTGTGTTACGTCATCAGTTTTTATTTCTGACGTCAACAACTGACCTAGTTTGGGCTTCTTATTCTTGATAGAAATCATGATTTTCAGGACAACACAAATTTAGGAAATGATGAAAATAGAATATGAGTTATTAACAATTATTTGCACGGCGTATACTGGTGTGATTGAAATGAGGAAATATAACTCTTTGGTTAAAAACCTTATTTTCCGGACATTTTGACTCAGTAACATGATAGAAATAAACCGAATAATTACTAGATTACATGGGCACGAATGGAAGAAAGTGGAATACATGAAAGATATGAAAATGCATAAAAAACGACGCAAACAAAAAATTAACACAAAACATAAAGAGAAACACATGAATAAATAAAACAACAAAAAATTTGAACTAAAATAATACTTGACACACCAGCGTGAAAGGAGGGGGAAGGAAGTAAAACGAAAGAAGAAAATAATGAGTGAATGAAATAAATGATACACATTTTGACGATAGTCTGATGCAACAGATGCACTTTTAACTTGGAATGCACGAAATACTGTAACAGTAGTAGTACTAGTAATTAAATAATGGCTTAAATTACAAATTTCTATTTTAAATTTCTCGATATTTTTTCTGTATATGTTTTATTCCTTCTGTATTTTGATGTTTTTATAAACACATTAAACTTCCCATCGCAAAAAATTCCGAAGACATGAATAAAATATAACAATAATTTAGTCAATTGTAATATGGCGAAGGCAGACAGAATACATGGCGAATGAAAGATAAAAAATAATGGTTTAGATAGAGAAAAAAGAACGAACGATGATATATGAATAAACGAGGAAAGAATCGAAACGATCTAAAATATTGATCCGAAGCAGCAAAATGTATTAAAAAGGAATACAAAAAGAAATATAAAAAAAAGATAATAAATCAATAGAGTAAAAAAGAAAATGGAAAAATAAAATATTCCATAAAAAAGACGCAGAAAAAGAAGCGGAAGCCAAAGAAACAGATCAGATTGAAGTGCAGATTCTTGAAGGGAGGTCAAGTGTAAGTTTATGCGTTACCGCTCGGCCAGACTTGAGGTCATCAAACTTGAATAGACCTCTTCGATTATTCTGGCTTTTTAGACTCCTCGAGTCATTCAAGTGAATCTTGAAAATAGTTTGTTATTTTTTGTGTAGATATTGGTAATAATTAGGATGATGATGATAGCATTATTAAGTTTGAATGAAAATCATTTCATGTACATAGAAAGGCTTATGGCATCTATCTATCAATCTATATACCGATTTATATGTACATATATATATATATATATATATATCGATTTATATAGTTATTTATCTCTGTGTTGGAATTTTTTAATCGTTTGTTTTTATGGGAATGGGACAATCAACTAGATGCCAGACATTCACCCACTATTTCGATCACTCACACCAAGAGATATTTTTAAATATTCTAAATGTTTCTTGAACTTGGTTAACCGGGTGATTCTGTTCATGTGGATTTTAATATTTCAATCTACGTTAAAATGAAAAGCAGATACAAAGGTATTATAGTTATTTACAACTGTTTCGAATAAAATATAAGTTTGTGTATATTTTTATTTGAAAACTAATTCTTACAAATTCTTTAAATCTTAAGAATACACGAATGTATACACATTCAAATATATATATATATATATATATATATATATATATATTGGTGTGTGTCTATACACAATCACAAATATGGATATATGCATATATATATATATATATATATATATATACATATATATATATTTAAATAAGGGGGGTAGTCACCAGCAATGTGTATTTTTTATCAGTATTTTATCATTCCGTGTCTTGGTTTTTTGTTGAGAATTATGTTTAGATAATTCTAATAATGTTTTTAAATCATTGAAATCGTTTTTACCGCGTTTTAGACTTATGTGAAGCGTCCTCTTCAGAAATTATTTGCTAAATATGTTGGAGATGTACAATAGCATTTTCGTAGTTCATTTGAATTTTTTCCAAGAGGTGGAAACGTATACGTGTCTTCTATTCATTGGAGTGTTCAATTTTTATTACTGTTTTATTGAGCAGTGGTCACTCCTGTGTTCTCTCTCTCTCTCTCTCTCTCTCTCACTCTCTCTTTTTGCTTGAGTTTTTTTTCTTTTCCTTTAGGGTAGGATGTGTGTGTGTTTCTTTTATTGGTTTGAAGAATGTGTGTACTGTTTGATAGTATTATGAAGTAATTTGCTTCCCTAGTAAGGTAACTCTGATTCAAGGTCGTTACTTATATGTATGTGTGAGGAGGGGGAGAGCCAGCTCTGCTGAAATAAGGGTAGGGGGCTTTCATTCTATTTGGATATTTATTTTTTCGGTTCTTAGATTTTAGCACTGTGACTTTTCGTTTCAGTCTTGGACTGTTCTGGTATTTTTTATATTATTTTTGTTTAGATAGAGGGGTCTATTTAAAAATATGTATAGGGGATTTTTGAGTCTGAATGCAGAGAGGAGGAGAAAAAGTCCAAAAGAATTATCGAAAGAAGATAAACTGCCTGAAAAATCTGCCAGAAAAAGAAAAAAAACGAACAAGTACCGAACATGACCAGTCAAACCTACCAAAACTAATCCAATAATACCCGATTTCAACAGCTGGAGAGATTTCGAAACAAAGGTAAGAAACGAGACACACATCACTCTCAAACATACCCACACAACAGACCCAAACACAGACAAAGAAACGACCGAAACATATTCATACCATACACACATCCCCACCAACAAGCTCAACCAAAACTACCATCAAGAACACCACGCATACACACAAGAACACAGGCACCATACAAACACAAAATATACTACCAAAATGATCAAAAAAATAACATATTAACAACCGACAACCCACAACCACATGACAATACTAAAAATACAACCTCCCACAGCAATGCGAAAATAGTTACTACACACCACATCACCCAACCCAGTCAAGAACCCATTATCTTTTACCCCACCCCACACACACAAACCACCAAAAAATCCCCCTACTTTACAACCCCCACCGAAACAACACAATGGAACTAAACCACCCCTATAGATACCACCCAACACAAAACAGTCCTTACAACACACATTCCCAGTACCCCACAGTACAAAACCGACCCCAAAAATGTCCCCCACACAAACACAACCAATCCAAATACCCCAGGTACATTCATAACCCATACATCCCAAACAACACAACCAACCTCCCAACCGGAACAACGAAACTAACGACCCTCACAATCATTTTTTTAGGAATCCCTCACAAAATGACAACACCAGACTAGACAATAAAAAAACTCAAAGCCATTAACCTATCTACAGAGACACTTACAACGGACGAAATTGAAGTACTAAAACTAGGCCTCAAATTCTACCCAACTCCCAAAAGTAACATAGCAGAGTTAAAGAAAGACTTTAAAAAATTTGAACGCAAATTTAGACTCATAGATATACTTAATAACAGTGATAACACAACAGACGACTCTCTAGTGAAAAACAAATCAACATACTTCCCCAACAAACATAACAACACAAAAAAACTAAATAATTTCTTTGAAAGGCTCTGGAACCTCAACCCCCAACAAAAAGAAAAACCCACCAGTAATCTGACACGAAAACAAAGTCAAGCACTTAAAAAATCCGAAACAATAACAACTTAATTATAAAGGAAGCAGACAAAGGTACTGCAGTGGTTATCATGAATAAGAACTTCTATAAAACAAACATTTTAGAATCACTAGGGAACGAAAATGATTACAAACCAATTAGCTCTTACATAGACGATACAACGATATCTAAAATAACAAACCTCTGCACACATACAATAGTAAACTAACCAAAAAAGAAAAAAATACTTCCTTACAAACTTCACAACAAAAACAAACATCTTCTATGGGCTACATAAAATACACAAATCTAACCAGGTAAGACATGCCATAAACATACAAAAGTCGGAGTACATAAGCACCCCAAACCCCAACGACCTTACATTCAGACACATAGTAACAGGACCATCATGCCCAACAAGCAGACTTAGCAACCTAATAGATATACTATTACAGCCCTTCACCAATCTAGTAAGAAGTTTTGTAAGAGATGACACACACTTGCTCCCTACCACAAACAGTAGACGATGGGAAAATACTAGCCACAGTCGATGTTAGCAGCCTATATAATAATATCCCACACAATCTAGGACAAACGCTATCTCATATTGGATTGACAACCATACACAGACTTTACACCCCAGATTCAATAAACAATTTGTGATTGATAGCATTTACATAATCCTCAATAAAATCTCCTTCCAATTCAATAATGACAACTACATCCAAATACTAGGCACAGCAATGGGTACTAAAATGGTACCGACATATGCTACCCTTACACTCGCCTTCCTAGAAGAGATCCTTTATGAAAGGATAGAGCAAAAGTACGGGCACAATATAAAAACACTCTTCATAAACGCTTGAAAAATATACCTAGACGACTGTTTTATCCTCTGGAGAGCCACATGGGAGGATATCAGAGAACTACACACTTTGCTATAAAATCGACACCCAAAAATAAACTTCACACTAGAACAAAGCCCCACAGAACTACCTTTCCTAGACATCCTAGTAACAATAAAAAAACAACAACATAATCACAGACATCTACCACAAACCCACAGACACTCAACAATACCTCCACTTCAAAAGCCACCATCCTTAAAACTGTCTAAAATCAATACCCTAGTCCCTAGCACGTAGAGTCTGGGCCATAGTAACAGACAGGCATCTCCGTTCGACTAGACTGAATGAACTACAAATAACACAGAGGATATCAACTACCACTAATAAAGAAAGGTATTGAACTGGCTGAAAACATTTCAATAGACCTACTAAGAATAGCAAAAGAACAAAACAAAGATCAAATTTTAGTATACGTCTCCACACACAACACAAACAACCCAGAACTATGTACACAGAGAACAAAACATCCTTATCCTCCTCAATCAGAACGACAAACTAAACAACATACTTAAAACAACAAAAATAATAAAAAGCAAACGCCAACCCAAAAACTTAAAACACATCCTAACTTCCTCAAAACTCATTCAACACACTACAATAGGGGTTACAAAATGCAACAAACCGCGATGTGGAGTATGTGACATAATACTAGAAGGAAATACGTACACATTCAAAAACCCAACACAAACAATCAAAATAAAAAAGGATCTAAATTGCACCTCCAGAAATGTAGAATATACACTAAGAGGCACACATGCAGCAAATCTTACATAGACGCCACCAAAAAAATTCAGCAATAGAGTTGCCTTACATAAGAGCAACATCAAAATTACAGATAACAGACACCTCTATGTTTCAAAACACGTACACACATGCAGTGGAAACTGCTTCAAAATAATGGCAATCTTCCAAACAGACAATTATTTTTATTTACTTACACAGGAAAAAACTTCATAACAAGATTCACTCCTGAACTAAACAGAGCCTAATATAAACACACAAAAACATGAAATGCAAGGAACACTCGCATGCGCATCCATATACATATAAACCCCCACACATAAATCAGAACCAACACATTAAAACACACACGCGCACGCGCATACAACCACACACAGACATACACCCTATCTCTAATACAACACACTGAACAATACCAACACTACTTAACCTCGAAACCAACAGCACTAGGAAACACCTAGAACCATAATATAATATCTGTTCCCTTCAGTCAGTGGAGGAGAAATCTCTCATGACTGAGACAACTACCGTCCCTTCTATCATCCCCCTCCCATTCCTATACCCCTCCAATTGGTCCCTCCCTTCTGGGGAACGAGATCTTCCCAATCTTCCCACACTAGGACCCGATCCTTGGTCTGGCCATACCCACATAGGGACAAAAATAAATAGAAACATTAAAAAATCATCTATACATTTTTTACATGGTGGTCACCACTTTTCAAGGCCCGAAGGCCACTCAGGGATAAGGGTTATTGCGTGTAAAATAATCAATGAGATAGTATTGTAGTAATCATAAGTATAAGGGGTTGTGATACAGTGTCTTACTTTAGGGGGTAATTTGTCAGGAGTTTGTTTATGTTGGACTTGAAGACATCCAAGTTGTAGACAGGTGGGAAACAGGCAAGCGGCAGAGAGTTCCACTGGCGTGCAGTTCTAAGAAAGAAGCTTTGCTCATGGAATCTACGTTTGGATTAAGGCAAAGATAGAGAGTGGGGAAAATTATTGACAGTCGTTTCAGCCAGACGGGTGTTTCTTGTGATAGATTGGCGAGGGGGACGAGGGATTAGAGCTCAGACGAACCCCTGCCATGGAAATACCGATAAAACAAAGACAGGATCGCAACGTCTCTCCTGTGTGAGAGAGGTTGCAGGGAAGAGAAAAGGGCATCCCCCACTAAACGACGAAGTCTATTTTGTACTCTGTCAAGGCAGGATAGGCTGTTTTTAGCAGCTCCTGCTCAGATGTGGCCCCAGTACTCCATTTTTGGACGTACTTGGCTTTTATACAGATAGAGAATTGCATCAGAAGTGCGGTATCTTCTGGAGCGGTAGAAGGATCCCACCATTTTCCCAGCGTTCCTGGCAACATATTTGATGTACGTGTTCCATTTCAGATCAGGATTAAATGTCAAAATCAGAAGCTTGTCAAAACATGGAGCCTCCTCAAGACGAGAGCAACCCATTTAAATTGATGCCAGATGGGGATCAGAGCGTTGATGAGGTAAAGATAGAAGCTTGGTTTTAGATGAATTAAAAGTGACCAGCCACCTCTTCCACCATTGTACCACGTGCTCAAGATCAGAGGAGAGAGAATTAGAGAGAACTTTGTCATTTACGGCCTTTGGTATGTTACCATAGATGGTCGTGTCATCAGCATAGATGTCAACGAATGATTTAAGTATGTGTTTTGAGAGATCATCGATGTAGATCAGGAAGAGAGTTTGGCCCGGGATGGACCCCTGAGGGACTCCAGCATTAATACTGTGAGCCTCTGATTTCTGCCCATCAACCACTACTCTTATGAACCTGTCAGAGAGAAATGATTTAATGATTGAGAAAATATTTTCAGTAATACCGTAGCTGGATATCTTTTGAAGTAGGTCCTTTTGCCATACCTTATAGAAGGCCTTCCATATGTCAAGAGCAATTGCCATGAAAAGGAAACCTTTGTCAAGCGATTCACAAATCCTATGTGATCTAACCGTTAGCACATCTGCTGTAGATCTTGCAGAGCGGAAACCATATTGCATGCAACTAAGAAGGTTTTTTTATTTCTGTTGAGGTGGTTGACTACTTCTTTATTTCAAAATGGATTCCAACAACTTACTCATGACACACAGGAGACTTATTGGTCTGTACTGAGAGGGAGATGACTTTTCACTTTAATTCTTAAATACAGTGCATACTGATCAGGTTTTCCAGGGTGTTGGAAAGCACTTCTCCTTAAAACAACGCTTAAACAGTGTTGTAAGTATGGGGGAAAGTTCTGTTTTAGAGCTTTTTCAGCACTATAACTGGAATGCCGTCAGGGGCAGTTGCTTTACTGGAATCAAGGTTCTTGATTATCTAGCTTGGCCACCTCACGCACAGATATTTGTATGTTGCATAGAGTGTTGTCTGTTATAGGAGGAAATACAGGGAGTTGATTGCCATTGTCGCATAGGGTATAATTAACTGCAAAGTTCTTGTCAAATAACCTGGCCTTGTCTGGTGCTGACGAGATGACCTCAGGTCCATTGACGATAGTTGGGATAGGACGCACGCTTTTGTTCAAGATCCTGTTTGCTATTGGCCCGAACTGGTGGGAACCAAGCCGCTGCTCAGCTACTTTGGATTTAACAGACTGAGCATATAGCTTTCTTGCATGTTTTATTTATTTTATTACTCTTTTACAGTGGTTGCTGCAAGTTCTGAAAGCAACTTTATTCTCAGTACATCTATTACGTTGGTAACTACTGAAAAAGTGATTTCTGTGCGCGATGGCAGCAGAACATTCATATTTTTAAATAGACCCCTCTATCTAAACAAACGTAATATAAAGAATACCCGAACAGTTTAAGACTGAAACGAAAAATCACAATACTAAAATCTAAGAATCCAAAAAATAAATATCAAAATAGAATGAAAGCCCCCTACTATTATTTAAGTAGGGTTGGTTCTCCCCCCCTCCTCACACATACATATAAGTAACGACCTTGGATCACAGTTTCCTTCCTAGGGAAGCAAATAACTTCATAATAATAATATAAAACAGTACACACATTCTTCAAATCAATAAAAGAAACACACACATCCTACACTAAAGGAAAAGAAAAAAAACACAAGTAGAAAGAGAAAGTGAGAGAGAGAAACACAACACAGGAGTTACAGCCCAATAAAACAGCAATAAAAATTGTACATTCCAATGAATAGTAGACACTTACACGTTTCCACCTCTTGGAAACATTTCAAATGGACTAGTAAAATTCCATTTTTACCTCTCTAACATATTTAGCAAATAATTTCTGAAGAGGACGCTTCACATAAGTCTAAAACGTGTTAAAAACTATTTCAATGATTTTAAAACATTATTAGAATGATCTAAATATAATTCTGAATGAAAAACCAAAACATGGAATAATAAAATAATGTTCAAAAATACACATTGCTGGTGACCACCCCCTTATTTAAATATACATCTTTCTTTCGTTGGAATTTCTTAACCCATTATATATATATATATATATATATATATATATATATATATATATATATATATATATACGTGTGTGTCTGTGTCAGTATATCTATGTGTGCGAACGGAAAATAATCACCGTTCAAGTTTATGACTCATAATTTAACCTTGAAGTCAATGCCTCCCTGGATAATAATCTCATATTTATTGTAATATTCATTAGTCGCTTTCAGAAAATTATAAGATTAGGCTGACAAATATAAATGCGTAATGCTAAAATCAGGCTGATGTGTTGTGGAAAAATATAAGTGTATTTACTTAAACAGAAACAGATTTTAATTCTCTTCAATTTTACATAGTTATTCTGGTGGTCGCATTGACCTGTGCATTAAGACAAAGTCTTAAATGTTAGTTGGGATAAAACAGTATGAAACACACGTGAACAATAATTCAGGTGCATCGTAATAGTTTTAACTTTTTTAATACGAAGATGGGGACATAAAAAAAGATTTTTAAAGATTAGGCTAGCAAAATATAAATGTGTAATGTTAAGTTCCGGCCGATGTGTTATTGAGAATTGTCTGTCCGTTTCGTCTTATGAGGATATAAATGAATTCCAACGCTTCAACATGGTTGGGGTGGTGGTCGTAAGTTCTAAAGCTTCAGACAAAAGTTCTGAAAGTTTAAAAGCGTGTGAGCGTGTGACTGCAAAGTGGTGATCCCATGTAGAAAGGACGAAACATATGCTTCCATAGACAAATATGTAAACACATTATTATATATATATATATATATACAATTCTTACCTCTAGTAAGAAAATAGAGTACTTTTATGCATATATTTATGCATGCGTATATATATATATATATATATATATATATATATATATACACTAATGAGCAAGAAAAATGGTCCAAGCGTGAAAGAAAGAAGGAATCGATTTTTTAATATTTTTCCATGATTTTTTGTTAATTCTAACTGAAAATTTTAATTTTGCAGATCATTATTTTTATTATAGCATAAGTGGAAAAATTATTCCTAAAAATGGTAAGACCGCATCTTGTTGAGGATATAAAAAAAAACTGAATTGACGGATTAAGGCAGTCCAAACTGACTTCAAGCAGATTTTTGATATTTTAAGAAAAGAAAGAGTGAAAACATCGCTTTCTGTAGTGAAGCGAATTGGTCAAAGATTCCAAGTCGAATGCATCCATTTGGTCGCCCTGGAGCATTCATTTTGAAGGACGACCGCCGGTTTAAATTAACTGTTTTGAAGGATTGAAAGAAAACTTATGTTGACCCAAGCAAAGAATTGCAAACAGGGGCTGGACATTTTTTTCTAGATATACAATATCGAGCCGAATGAAAGAAATGGGAGTTTCCCCTAAAAAGCGGGTAAAGAAGTCATTTTTATCTAAGAAGAACACCAATGATAAAAATACATGTTTTTCGTGTTATAGCCAGAAATATACAGATTGGTTCAGGAATGTTTTCTGGTTTTGTTTTGTTCTTGATGATCCCGATTCTCCTGAACGGTGCAATAAATAACCGGAGACAGATTTTCGCCAAGTTGCATAAAAACGACAGTTAAACATGGGAATGGAGGGATAATGGTATGGGAAACTTTTACTGCATCAGGAGTTGGGAACTTATTAAATGTGAGAAGTCAATCAATGCAAAATAATACGTTCGAATATGAGAAACAAAACTGTTACAAAGTATCCAGAAGCTTGGAATATCTCAGAACATTATTTTTCAAAATGATAATGCCCCTGCACACACTGCTAAAGTCAGAAAAATGGTTTCCTGATAATTCAAATTATGTGATATTTTGGTCAGGTTAAAGTCCCGATTTAGACCCAATCAAGAATAGTTGGTCCATAATATCTCGTGCATTGGACGGAAGAACTTTTGAGAACAATGAAAAACTGAGAAGGTGTGCAAAGCGAATGGAATAGCATCTCCTCTTAACAGTGTGACACTTTGGTTGAGAGCAGGTCTAAAAGAATTGATCTTTTAAAGTAATCAAAAGGGAATTCGATTCCATGCAAAGCATTTGTTAAAGAAAAATGTCTTGTTCTGTGTTTTTAGTCTCGTTAAAGTTTCCTTGTTCAATTTCTTTGTTCAATATAGCTTTTTGTGCGATAAAATATACAAAATTTGTTTGGATATATTTTTTGGCTCACGAGTGTATATGCTCTACGTGTGTATACATACACAGATATGCTCTCTCTCTCTATATATATATATATATATAATCGAGAAGGCAAAAAAAAACTTCGCAGCAATAAATAAGCTTACTACCAGCTAAAAGTACTCGCATCCACTTGGCAACAAATCATCTATAATCGTAATTGTTGTTTTCCAGGTTATACAACGTAACATTTTAGTCCAAATGCCTTGAATTTCTCCTAGTGATCGTTAGGAGCTCATTAATCTCCACGTTTTTAGTTTATCCAAAAATTGGCCGAAAGTTTAAATGATGAGAAAATGCTACGAATGATTTGATGTCCCTAAATCTGGTCGGCATAGAATTACTTCTTATAGTGAAGGCAATGCTATCTATCAAGATCCCCAGCCTCAGAAACAAATCTGAAACGGCCCCAAATATAACAGTGTAATCTTGTTCTAAAAGTGCTCTCCTCCTACAGATGAAAACATGTTGGAGGAATTTAATTTGTGAGGATGTGTTGCATGACGCAAGCCAAGGATTTTTGTAAAGAAACGAAAGCGCCGTCTGAACTTCGTCAGATGCACTGAAGATTATGAGTCTTCATATTGATGGAAAGTGATTTTTAGTGATGAAAGCAAGAAAGAGGTAAGGCGGCGACGGTGAGCAGTAGTCTGTTGAAGGAAATACGAATAATTTTATCCTAAGTGTATAGTTTCAACGCTGCAAAGTGGTAGATGTTCAGTTTTGGATTGCGACGTTATTAAAGCGAATGCTCTAGTGATTTTAGTTCTCTTGTAAGCTTGAATCCATTCGACAATGTGGATGAGTATGTTGACTGAGCATGTTCTACTTTACATTTTGCCGAAATTTGGAAAATAATCCCATCTTCATGCAGAAGAGGTTCCTTGAGGAGCATAATATTCCTGTCTGGATTGGCTAGCACAATCTCTAGACCTCAATCCTATTTAACACGTATGGCATCAAATCAAGCAATATATACGCAACAGATTTCAAATCTGGAAGAACTTTGGACAAAAATTAAAGAGAAGGGAAATGCCCTTTCACCGGAGTATTGTCGCAGATAAATTCAAGGAATGTCCAAAAGACTGCAGGCTTTGAAATTGCAGAAGGGCTATGCTACTAAATAGTAACTAGTTCATTGTGTTCCTGTTGTATTGGTGTTGCAGTAGTGTTCTAAATTTTCATTTAAATAACACTTATTAATTGTGTTGAGTTTCTGTTTGCCTTCTCGATTAGATGTTTATTTTGTAAATTGACATACGCATTAGGCCACTCACATTAAAAGTCAAATATTAACATAATAAATAATCGAATAATAAAAGGAGAATCAAATGAGCTATAGGTCGTTTAAACAGTTACATTCAGTTTCGCTTAACTTTGCAGTTTCTCAAAAGCAGCATATAACACAGTGCTATGCTTAATTTTATCATATATATATATTTATATATATACAAGAATAAAAAAGCATTGGAAATGCAAAAGGATATAGGGATGGTATGCCAAAATGTATACAAACAAGATAGCTATGAATGGCTAGGCACATGGAAATAGAATTGCATCCAAAGTATAGCCCTATAGCTTTTCTCCAATCTTCATTCCGTGCCATCATTACGGTTGTAAAAAGCTATAGGGCTATACTTTGGATGCAATTCTATTTCTATGTGCCTAGCCATTCATAGCTATCTTGTTTGTATACTTTTTGGCATACCATCCCTATATCCTTTTGCATTTCCAATGCTTTTTTATTCTTGTTAATTAGTATTTTTACTTACAGTCTTAATTTTAAATGTGCATTCATGATAGTATTGTCTTTTTTAGGAGGCGGCTCATTGCCGCCTCCATTAGTAGCAGGTCGCTTCCTGCTGGATTTTAGGTATTTTTATAATAGTTTGTGCATGAGGCAGCTTTTTTCCCCTTGGGATCCCTGTTATACCGTGCTTTTGAGTTAGCACGGAAGGCAGCCTTCTTTTTTCTGGTTCTTTGTTATAAAGAGCACGCGAGGCAGCTTTTTTCCCTCGGAATCCCTGTTATACCGTGCTTTTGAGTCAGCACGTGAGGCAGCCTTCTTTTTTCTGGTTCTTTGTTATAAAGAGCACGTGAGGCAGCCTTCTTTTTTTCTCGTTCTTTGTTATAAAGAGCACGTGAGGCAGCTTTTTCTCCTCAGAATCTCTGCTATACCATGCTTTTGAGTCAGCACGTGAGGCAGCCTTCTTTTTTCTGGTTCTTTGTTATAAAGAGCACGTGAGGCAGTTTTTCCCCTCGGGATCCCTGTTATACCGTGCTTTTGAGTCAGCACGTGAGGCAGCCTTCTTTTTTCTGGTTCTTTGTTATAAAGAGCACATGAGGCAACCTTCTTTTTTTCTGGTTCTTTGTATAAAGAGCACGTGAGGCAGCTTTTTTCTCCTCAGAATCCCTGTTATACCGTGCCTTTGAGTCAGCACGTGAGGCAGCCTTCTTTTTTTTCTGGTTCTTTGTTATAAAGAGCACATGAGGCATTTTTTCCCCTCGGGATCCCTGTTATACCGTGCTTTTGAGTCAGCACGTGAGGCAGCCTTCTTTGCCTCAGGATTTGCATGATACTTGATTTTTATTATTTCAGCATTTTTCTGATAGTATTCTTTTTGCTCAGATAATACCTTGACTTTGTTTTTTTCATAGTCTATATTTCTCTGAGCTTTTTTACTACGTGCTGACTTTGGCATTTTTTATTAAATGTAAGCATATAACACTTATGTGTATCTTACTATAATATCACTTATCTTATAGCAAGACAACTCTCGTAGAATTGAGATACTGCCCCGTCACCAATAGTTAAAGTGTGGAATGGTATATACACCAATAGTGTAGTTGTTATCTTTATATGAAGTCCTAATCAGTGACAGTGTGAGGTTACTTGGTTAATTTATTGTAGTTGATTTCAGAAAACTTACTTGTTTTTATTAGTAGATTGTGTATAGTAGCCACAATATCTAGTTATTTTTGTGGCTAGGGCTTGGATTTTGATTCTTTTTGGTCAGCTTCCAGTGAGTTCTTAGAAGATGACTCTCTTGCAGTTTCTTTTGCGGTTAATTTAACTTATTTCCTTTGGCGTTTGGTGAGTTCTTAGAAGAACTGGTCTGATCTACTTTTTTTAGCGAGCGAAGAGATTCAGCTGCATTTAACAATGGTTGCTATAGTGTATTTTTGCGCATGCGTGAGAATTTCAAGTTTCCTCCTTATTGTTCAATAGTTTGACAGTAGTCATGTGTCTTTCTGCCAAGAGCGACAGACGTCAGTGTTAGCCATGATCGTCTAGAGGTTAGAACCCCCCACGTTGTGGCCGTGCTAACCTACGTTCGAATCCTGGTCACAGCATTGACATTTTGTACATATTTTACAGTCCAAAATCTGAAGAATTATTTGTTTTTATAACATTGTTTTTTGACGTCGTACTTGCTGATAGGTTACTCTTATAACAATTTTGATCACCTGAGATAAAGATTTCGTGGTTTCATTAACGCTGGTGGGTTACTGTTTAAAGAAAAAACCTTAACGTTCACCTCAAATATTCAGCGTCCAATAAATATAGGCCACTGGCAAACTGGAACGTCTGTGAGCATCCGGTGTATTATTTGGAGCTGTCCCTTTTGAGAGAAGTTCCGTGTTCGAAGTGGTCTGTCTACATTGGGTATATAGTGTTTAAAACTTGTTATTACACGTAATCTTATTTAATTATGGAGTTAGCTAAAAAGCGATGGGTCACTGCACTTCTCCGTGTAAAGAGCAGTCGATTGATGCTTGAACTGTTGTCAGAGACCGTTCGTACACCGAGATACATCGTCTCAAAAGAAAGAAGAAAGAAGAAAAAAGAAGAAAGAAGAACAATTGGCCATTTTTGTACCCTTTTTTTTTTTGCTCTCTTTTGACATTTTAACCGACGTTCTGACACTCGCTGGATTCGTAAGACGTTTCTCTGTAAGAATATGTGCTTTTTGAAACTTATAAGTTGATTTTAGTTGAGATTTGGATAGTTTTGTTTTGTAGGCGTATATAGGCATGTACGGGCCATCCCTATATAGAGAGTGCTACCGCCTCTCTGATACATATATGTTGGTTTATGTATATATATATATATATATATATAAATATATATATATGATAAAATTAGGCATAACACTGTGTTATATGCTGTCGAAAAATACATGTCAAATACTAGAAAACAATATTCCAACATTATACGAGGCGATAGCGTTGGTATGTGAGCCTATAGTGCTCTATGCCGAAATACGTACGAGCAATATACAAAGTGTATGAAACATAACCTTCTATTTCGAAGTGCTCGTAGTTTATAATTGAAAACTAATACTTCATTGAAATTTAAGCAGAAATAAATATGGGAGCCAGCATTGGAAACATGTCTCTCAGGCAGCCTAGGAATGCATCAACTGAGTACATGAAATAGTTTTAGTTCATAATATTTTTATGGTTGGAAATTGAAGAATCAGAATTCCTTAAGACGACTAATTCAGAATATCAATCAACTTATGTAACCGAATGCACCTCGTTTTTGAGCAATGATTGGATTGTTACAGTATTATTTGGATTTTTCGGACTAGTGTTTTTATAATGAGTGTTATTTTCCGAACATTTCTGTCGATGTAACTTTCGAGTTTTACATGGCACAAACATATACAACTGGCAATTACTTAGGATATATCCTCAATTATTAGCTAAACGAGAGCACGATATGACCGTAGACTAAATAAATTGTTTCGTTCGAAATTCTGTTCAAATCTCCTTGTTTGACATAAAAATTCTCGAGAGAAACAAATACTTCTGTGTCAACACGCTACACTTCAAAAAGGTCAGAGGTTACATCGAATGAAATGTGTAAATAATCAAAGATAAGAAAAATAGTCCTAGTTTTTCAAATAATACAAGCCTCATCTCTCAAATTCAAAAACGAATTGTTTTTGTCTTGATAAATGGTGATTTCTTAGAAATAATATAATGTAAGCATATTGGACCAGCTGTACAAATGCAAATATCTCTTGTAACAGCAAGTCCTGAGATAATATACGAGAAAAGCGTGTCAGAAATAAGTTACCCATACGCAAAACTATTAAATACCTTAGAAATCGAGTCAGTTAAAGTAGCTTTTTTAGAATTATGTGCTTTTGAATGAGTTAGCTTAAACAAACCTAAACGGAAATGTGTAAAAAACAAAATTATATTTTATGACGTGAAGAGAAACTTGAATCTAAGGAAGAATTTCAATTGTTCCCGTATTCATGTGGATAAGCTGCCTCATGGAAAATGATTTCAAAAGACATCTCGCGAATATACCCGATTAACCAAGGGCAATAATGATTCAAATAATTACGCTTAAAATAGGTGTAAATCCTTAAAAATCCATGGATTGGAGTTTCTGAAATAGATGAGCAATATCTGCCATCTGATAGGAAGATTATATACAGCAAAAAGAACATTATACAGAATTTAAAACCAACGAAAAAAATATCGAAAAGTTGATAAAATAAAATAATGCCGTTCACAAACAACTGATGATGAATGCAGACACTCATATTGAACACCAAATATAACTCTATGTTTTGAAATGTATTATGTTTATTTTTGTACTAATTGTATTTCAACAATAAATCATTCGAATTAAATCATATGAACTTTACATCCCACCTTTCACAGACAAAAATTGTACAAACAACATATCGCATAATAGACATATGGATGCTTTGTTTGGGGTATATTACAATACTTATCTCCATTTTTTCGTTTGAATTCTGTACACGTCTACATATTTAACTTTGTGCTATAATTTATTTATATCCATCTAAAGTTGTATATTTTGCATGAAAATATTACCTGCGCAAGCATAGAACGCATTTTAATATATAAAATCATATATACTGCCGGAAATAAATTTGTAATAATGCATATCATGTTTGCATATTCGATTTTTAAAGATTGTTAACTATATGAATGATACTAATTCAAAAAGCCATTTACACATTTCAGATGCTTACAATTGTATTAGATGCGAAACGTGAGGGAGAGAACTGAAAAAAAACAAAGACAGTAACATGGTGTTTAATGCTAGCAAAAAAGGTGCATGTAGTGAATCCTTTTTCCTACGAGTGTACTTATAGGTTTAATTCTTATCCGTAGCGAAAAAATCGAGAGCGGTTCGTCTGTTTTTGTATAATAGAGTTTAATAATGCTATAATAAAATATGTATTATAAAACACACCTGTTTTGTTAAGGATATCTGTAAGCTCAACTCAAAGAAACGTGCTGTTAAATGTATTGCAACATGTTGTTGAAACACGCCTTCTATATATGGCATTAAGCACACTTGACTTCACATATGCAAATTAGCAAATCACTAGTGTATTTATATTGAGTCCAAGATATGACCTTAAACTATATCCGATGGTGAGGCCCCAGCCTGCGGGCTTTGGGGAGTGTGGAGTCACCTCATAATTGCCATTGCTCCAAAGTTCACTCTGACCCAGAGTGGTAGTACCTGTAAGGGTCCCAACCATGGATTAAATAAAAAAATGACTTGAAAAACATAAATATATCCTATTAAAATATTTTTCTCAAAATCACAGGGTTGAAAAAAAGGGTTGATATACTATAAAACAAAAACCAACCAGACAACACACACAAACTGGTTTTATTGCGCTCGGGTAACACGTTAATTATACACAAATGTTCTTTTTCTGGCATTGAGTACTTCGAAATATGATAAAATACCTAATTTAATATTATTACACCTTACAGACCACAACAGCGTGCATGAGGACAATAGTTCACAGTAATAGCAATTATTTGGTCGGGCACTATTAAACGATACCCAAATTTATTCAGTAATTTTATTGAAAATTAATACAGTAGACCATTATAAAGGCGATAAAAAATGTCGACTCCCACATCTGACTAACTCTTTTGGTTAGCTCCTTTAGCGTTGAATAATAAAAACAAAACATTATCTTTTGAGTGGGAGAATGTAGAGACGATTATATTAGCTTTTAGACTGCGTCTGAATTAGTTTTTGCTTTTCTAATGGACTAGCATACGCAGGCAAAGACAGAATTAAAATTTTAATATTAGATTGAAGTCTAAACAATTTACATTTAAAACAATACATTGCGTATTTATTCTTACGGAAAACCTATTTATCAGATGGCTAAACGGGTTTCAATAATACTTACTTTTTAACGTTTTAACTTGGGGCCATTAACATTTTTAATATAAATAGTTCCTTCATTCTTGCCGTAGAATTTATTGTCAACTAAATAGCTATATATGTATAAATAAACTGAATGTGAGTGTTTAACAATTTACTTATTTATTATAAGAAGCCTTTGAGTTGAGTAATTTTTATATTTATTAATTTATTTGCGGACTGCAATCCTCAGCAACTATGAAGATGAGAATAAAGTCCACAAACAAATAAATACATTTAACAATTTATTTATTTACAATTGTGCCCAAATTCGGTCGTCCATTCATGTAAGGACGTTTATAACTCAATTATTTGCATCGGCATATAATCAAGTGTATGATCTTCAAAAGTCGATACTTCAACGTCACGACAAAATTTCATATTAGAACAATTCGATTTTACATTTGTATCTGAGAATTTGTACCCAGTGTCAATTAATTATCAATTTCATCTTTTGTTTGAATTTCATATTTTATGAGCGGGCGATATCAGTTTTTAGTGGATGCAGATAATTATAACGTATTTACAGAATTTGTCTAACTCCTTCTTATACAAAAGAAAATTGAAACAAAGTAGATATGCAATGTAATAGTAAATTTAGTCAAAGCAAGTGTGGTGCAGTTTAAATCCTACTTTCCTCTGGGCTTTTTTATTGCTATAAGGTGAATGAGACATACCGGATTTGATTCTCTGTACCTCATAAAATACCAGTGCTGATACTAATATTTGTAAGAAAATACATCGGAGAGGAGGGTTTCTAATTTTTCGCAAAATAAAGAGAATTCGCAGTCTCGACGCATTGTGAACCGCTTTTTTTAAGTGTACATACTGAGCCAATTGCACTGGTCCTAATGTTTTATAATGTAGATTACATTAAGTAAAAACCAAATAAATTATTTAAAAAATATCAATAAAAAGGATAAAATTTAATTATCACATTAATCGAGTTTCAAAAGTCAAGTTTTAATAAAATCGACAATTGTATAGCATTTATGGGCATAAAATTGTAATCGTATTATTTTCCCGCTCTAACAATAAGGGTATGTGATTGATAAAATACTGAGAAAAATGAAGGATAAAAAAATGAGAAGATTAAAAGAAGTTGACAAAGAAGTCCGCGAAGTGGTTAGAACCCGGAGAATTAGAAATTCAAAAGTGTTTTCATATGAAAAAAATATATAAAAGGATTCAATTAAAGTTCTTGTTTTATTTGCAATTTTTTCCACTAATTAAAATTGTTCACATTTTATCCTTCTTTTCCGCGCGTTTTATTTCTTCTTCTTCTTCTGTTTCTTTTTCTTTGTCTTCTTATTCTTCTTCGTCTTTTCCTTCTTCTTTTCTCCCATTTTACTATTCGTGTTGACGCATGACTGAATCTCAATAGAAATCATTCGACTTTTCCACTCTTGGTTCAAGAATTGCACTTCAAGCGGAAAGGCAGATAAGCCTTGCATGTCCTATCCTACACCCCATTCATCGCTTGTTATGTCAGTAAGAGGCGGGTGGCTTTAGGAATGGGAAGTGGCTAACGTCAGTGTTGTAGCAACGGTGATAGAATTTTTTTTTGTATTTCTTTTCTTAGCATTCGACAAAGGCCAGTGCACAACCCATAGCAATGAACAGACAATCGGCATTAAATGGTCGGACACAAATGCAACGGGAAAGGTGGTGAGTACCCTGTCGATATCGTTGTTAAATATGGAGTCGACGATAATTATCCCTTAGTTGAGGAAGGGGTAGAGTGATTAATAACCAACGATTGCTCTGGTGTTTTTAGTTGGCATAATAATAAAGAAATATGTGTTGGTTTGGCTAGAGCGTTATGATAATCACTATGGGGTTTATGGTGTCGGTGGTGTTAGCGATTACAACGATGGCGTCACTCATAATGTGTATTGTAATGGTTATTAAAATGATGGAAGAGGTCTTGTCATTGGTGAAGATGATGATAGCCATGGTGCTAAAACGTGTTATATATTCACTGAATTTTGCTGTCGAATAAATCAGTACCAATTTACATTTAGATTTCGTTAGTTTTCTTGCTCCAAAAATATAGATAAATTAATGTTACCGCTCAATCAAAAGCTACAAATCTAGTTTGCTGGAGAAAACTGACTATCGATAGTTCAACGTAAGTCGCTGAATAAGAATAGCTATTCAACTACTACTATATAAAAAGAATAATCCACATTTGCCAAGTAACACATTAAGTTTCAGAATCTGTTTTTATTTGTTTTCTGCCAATGGAACCTGATTAATCCAACATAAAACCTGTTACAATAATCATTGTGGAGATCTGAATATATCTAATGCAAATATTGATCTGCAAATCTTTAGTCAAACACACATAAACACTGATGTGATTATCATTACGTAGAGTTTTATCAGTTATGGTTTTATTTTTGCTTACCTCCAAAATACAAAGATGTGCAATCTTCTTCCGTTTTAGAAAGGCTAACCTATACGTATATCAGGAACTTGCTTGGTATGTAACAGCTATATAGCTATTTCTTTTTTCAAGTTTATTGTGTGTTTGAACCAAATTGTCACTCCATAATTCGACTTGCTAGTGCTTCCCAAAAACAACCTGCTTCTCTCAAAACACCCAGCCCCATCTTGGTGGTAGGGACGGGTTCTTGTAAGTATTGAAGGAAACAAGTTTAGTCTTGGCAGCATTGAATGTGACCATATATTTTTGTCCCCATTCAACTACGGATCGGAGGTCATCCTCTAGTATTTCTGCCATTTCTTTAGATATGTGTTCATTTGTTTTCCTGTCGTGCCTGTTATAGAGCGTCGTATCGTTAGCATATATACCCATCTCACAGACAATTTTGTCAGGGAGGTCATTTATGAATATTATCAATAACAGAGGTCCAAGGATAGACCCCTGAACTACTCCCGCGTTTATATCATATTGTTTAGATGTACTACCGTCAAAGAAACCCTGGATTTTTCTCTTATCTAAGAAGGATTCTATTATGTTATATATCCTTCCAGTGATACCGTATGATCTGATTTTCTTTAGTAGACCCTCATGCCATACCCTGTCAAAAGCTTTAGGTGTATATAGACCTACCACTCTACCCCCCCGCTTTGGCCAGTGAATTGTATATACATTCTGAGATTACAGTTAGGATGTCTGCTATGGAACGAGCTTGCCTAAATCCATATTGTTGGTCAGTCAGAAGTTTAGCATCTGTAAGGTGGTGGACTAGAGCTTGGTTAATTATGGTCTCAAATATTTATTTTCTTCATTGAATATGATGGATTAGTCACACCTTTTGCACTCATCTCTCGATCTTGGAGTCGTATAACATTGTAAAACCAAGAAACTGGAATACGCGCTGTGACTATATTCACGTAGATTTCCCTTGGGCACATTAAAGTCAGGAATAAAAAGTATTTTTCTGGCAGTGTATTCTAAAGACCTTGTTTTGTGTTGTAATGAAAGGTTCCCACTTTTTGCACTGATCGGATCGTTCTTGTACTAAGCTTAATCTTTGATCGGTTTATTAGGAACATCGATGAACGAATGTTTGCCCAAGAGCGTATTTCCTGGAACGTACAGCAATCTATCTTAATTTATGAACTTGATAACACACTCAAATACTCTAATAATTGTAATATCTTTTTCTATTAGAGTGATTTGTTTTTTCTGTCAGAAATCCTAGTCTGCAATATGTGTATGCCCCGTAACGAGGATTTCTATCTCATTAAGCGGTACTCTTAATGGGAACTGATATGCGTTTGCATCCTCCTAATTCTCGATATCATATAGGCAATAACATGATTTGGGATAAGATTTGAATGCGAGGGATGTATTAAATAAAGTTTTTATTTTTAATTTTCTAATATATCTGTTTACATCAAGTGAACTGTACGTAATTAGATAGAATCCCCCCAATTAGTTTATTACTTGTGTTTCTCGAAGTTATGCTAAATTATTGATAACTGAAAGACAACTGATGTAATTATCATTACATAGAGGTAAATCAGTTATGTCTTTGCTTACCCCCCAAAAAAAACATGTATGTAAGTTATGATTAACTGTTTTAACAAGGCTAACCTATTAGTTAATAAAAGATTCGCTTAGTATGTACCCGCTATATGATCTATTTCTTTTTTCCTTGTTATCATTTAGCGGTGGTTTACCTAGGTTTCCGTGTATCATGATATCTAGTCTAGATATTTTGGAGAAGTCTTACTGTTTAAGAACAATTCATTTTTCCTAGACATCTTGTTTGTTTAATATAGTAATGTCTTTTTAATATAATATGGTTACTTAAACGGGGTATACTTGCATTTTTTACGATATATCAGATTTCAAACTGGCGCTAATTTCTGCCCTTTGTGTATCATAGTTCGATTGCATGTCCACCTTTTTTAAGATGAAGGGTGTCTTTGTTTCAGTTGTTACAACTGCTCCTCAAATTGTATGAAATATGATTCAGGCTCTCGAAAGCAAATGAAAAATATCCATATTTACGTACGTATCAAACTAGCAGGTCTACCCACTTCTGCCAGGATAATAATAAACAAATAAAACAAATGAAGTTGTTGCGCACACCCGCTATTCTTAGGATATTGGGTGTTTTTTAATTACTATAGAACAATTCGTATCCTGTGCAACGCCGGGTAGGTTTTCATGCAGATAATAGTATGGTAGAACGTATTGTATGATTTTTTTCCTGGAATCCAGATATTTAAACATACCTCATCTATCAAGAATATTAAGAACTTTTGAGGCAATACCGTCTCTATCCAGGATATTGTGAAAATTGAATTACGGTTTTCGTGCAAAAAATATTAAAATAAAGACAGAAGGCTGCGGTTTAACCCACCTGCTTTATATATATAATATTAACATTTTAAAAAATAAAAAGGCCTTACAAAGAAAATATATCAATCTTTACACATTTGCCGTTGTTTATAATTTTCTTACATTTTTTCGTATAGATATATATTTACTAAATACAATTCAACTATATACACGGTGGCAAGATAGAAAATTTAACGTAAACCATGTAATCTCAGAGACGAAAAACTGTTCCTACCCTTTTCTCAAGTCACTTCTTCGGTTGTATTTCTGAGTTTGTGTTATAAGAGTGACAAATGCACCCTTAAGCACGTCTTCAGAGATAGTTTTGCAGTTGATCATATTGGTTCCCGGATTTATTATGAGTAGCATATCTTTCTCAAAAGGATAAACAATTTTGTATTAATCCTAGATTTCAGATTAAGATCAAAGTTGTGTATATGCTCTTCCTAAATTACAGTAGCAGGGATCTTTTATGACTGAGGCTATTCTATTTTTCTCAAATTAAAGATGACGTTTTTAGGGGATGTATAAAAATAATATCATTATGTCTAACCCCTTAAGAAGCAAGTAATTGGGGATACATTCGGTTAATTGTCGTACACGAATAAGAAAAATCAAATTTTGTCAAAATTTGTCGCATATTACAAACTTTAAAATCAATTAGATATACTTTTACTTAGAAATTCCTGTTTCCTGCAAAGAATGAAACAGTTAAGGTACACTATCATTTTCGAAAGAAAGCCACGTTCTCACTCCCCCTTAGCTTTTTCCTTTGCAATTAAACCATTCTCGAATGTATGCGTTCAGTATATTTTGGTCTTGCTCTTTCTTTTTTCTATCAAGAGTCCAATGAAATACTTGCCTGACTATTCTGTCTGGGGCCGAGCATAGGGCATATCAGAGACTACGTAAACATTGTTTACAGATTTTTGACGACGCTATCTGCTGGTTATTGCGGTTTCTGACTGCTTGGCAGGTCACTTCTAATGAAATGCACCTAATTGTCTTCATTTGGATTATTTGAGATGCTAAGATTTACTACCAAAAGTAGTGTGAACATGACGTTACTTTTATAAAAACGTAATTTAGATCTTAATCTCAATCTTTATTTGCGGAAATATTGCATAACTGATTAAAGTCTGAGTACGCCTTTCTCACCCTGCAGTGCAACAAATGGTCAATAATGATACTCTTGTTATTCGAGTTTAATATACAAAATTGTAGAACTCCTTCTTAATCCAAGCCTATGTCTCTTTAGACTGGTGGACCGGCGCTGAGTCCTGTTGCCACGCTTAGCGTCTACCGGTTGCCATCTGATTGCACCAGGCGATTACCATACTCTTTAGCACACCCAGGTACACTTTGTTGATGTCTTTTACCCGACTCTGAAAATGTCAGGTGGCATGATGTGGCCTTCAATAAAAACTACACAAAAGATCATAACCCTGGCCAGAAACTTTGCCCTCAAGCGTTGAATCGTCAGGATTTGAATTTTGAGGATGATGTTAATTGGTCATGTTGTCATAACTTAGATAAATATTAAGCATAAGAAGTACAGCGGCGCATCTCCGATCTCGCTTGTTGAACATTATGTCACGTTTAGACAGGAGAGAAGACTCCTCTCGCACTTTCGATTTGTACACAACGGGGCAACACGTAGAGTGTTTGCAGCAAAAAAAGAACACCGGTTTTCATCACAAGAACATGAAATCATCTCGTTTTTCCATGGACACAATTTTATCATTTCACCCTTTATAAGATTCGTCGAGACTAAGACAAAATATATTTGATAACATTATTTAGGTAACAGAATTTATGATTACCCGTTCATAAATAGCTGAAATAATGCGAAAAATCCGAGTAGTTATTTTTATGCAATTTTCGCTCGCTATTTTGTATTGGTTTTTATTTTTACCGTTTTGATATGAATGTAATTTTTACGTACTGCCCTACTGTTTCATATTATTGTTTGTAATTTATTTTTTTCATGTTTACTAATTTTCATTCTTTACTAATTTTCATTCTTTACTAATGTCTATTCTTTCCTAATTTTTATTCTTTACTAATTTTAATTTTTTACTAATTTTAATAATTTACTAATTTTATTATTTACTAATTTTAATTATTTACCAATTTCTATTCTTTCGTAATTTTCAATTTTTACTAATTTTAATTCTTTACTAATTTTAATTCTTTACTAATTTTCTATTCTTTACTCATGTTCATTCTTTACTAATTTTCATTCTTTACTAATTTTCATTCTTTACAAATTCTTTTTCTTTACTTATTTTCAGGATTTATTATTTTTCATTTTTTACTAATTTTATTTTTTTACTTATTTTCATTCTTTACTAATGTTCATTCTTTACTAATTTTCATTCTTTACTAATTTTCATTCTTTACTAATTTCTATTTTTTACTAATTTTCATTTTTACTAATTTTCATTTTTGACTTATTTTCATTTTTTACTTATTTTCATTTTTTACTTATTTTAATTCTTTACTAATTTTCATTCTTTACTAATTTTCATTCTTTACTAATTTCTATTCTTTACTAATTTTCATTCTTTACTAATTTTCATTCTTTACTAATGTTCATTCTTTACTTATTTTAATTCTTTACTAATGTTCATTCTTTACTAATTTTCATTCTTTACTAATGTTCATTCTTTACTAATTTTCATTCTTTACTAATTTTTATTTTTTACTAATTTTTATTCTTTACTAATTTCTATTCTTTACTAATTTTCATCTGTACTAATTTCTATTCTTTACTAATTTTCATTCTTTACTAATTTTCATTCTTTACTAATTTTCATTCTTTACTAATTTTCATTCTTTACTAATTTTCATTCTTTACTAATGTTCATTCTTTACTAATTTTTATTCTTTACTAATTTTCATCTTTACTAATTTTCATCTTTACTAATTTTCATTCTTTACTAATTTTCATTTTTTACTAATTTTTATTCTTTACTAATTTCTATTCTTTACTAATTTTCATCTGTACTAATTTCTATTCTTTACTAATTTTCATTCTTTACTAATTTTCATTCTTTACTAATTTTCATTCTTTACTAATTTTCATTCTTTACTAATTTTCATTCTTTACTAATGTTCATTCTTTACTAATTTTTATTCTTTACTAATTTTCATCTTTACTAATTTTCATCTTTACTAATTTTCATTCTTTACTAATTTTCATTTTTTACTAATTTTTATTCTTTACTAATTTCTATTCTTTACTAATTTTCATCTTTACTAATTTCTATTCTTTACTAATTTTCATTCTTTACTAATTTTCATTCTTTACTAATTTTCATTCTTTACTAATTTTCATTCTTGACTAATGTTCATTCTTTACTAATTTTCATTCTTTACTAATTTCTATTCTTTACTAATTTCTATTCTTTACTAATTTTCATTCTTTACTAATTTCTATTCTTTACTAATTTCTATTCTTTACTAATGTTCATTCTTTACTAATGTTCATTCTTTACTAATTTCTATTCTTTACTAATTTTCATTTTTTACTAATGTTCATTCTTTACTAATTTTCATTTTTTACTAATGCTCATTCTTTACTAATGTCTATTCTTTACTAATTTTCATTCTTTACTTATTTTCATTCTTTACTAATTTTCATTCTTTACTAATTTTCATTCTTTACTAATGTTCATTCCTTACTTATTTTCATTCTTTACTAATTTTCATTCTTTACTAATGTTCATTCTTTACTAATTTCTATTCTTTACTAATTTTCATTCTTTACTAATTTTCATTCTTTACTAATGTTCATTCTTTACTAATTTTCATTCTTTACTAATTTCCATTCTTTACTAATGTTCATTCTTTACTGATTTTCATTCTTTACTAATTTTCATTCTTTACTAATTTTCATTCTTTACTAATGTTCATTCTTTACTAATTTTCATTCTTTACTAATTTCTATTCTTTACTAATTTCTATTCTTTACTAATGTTCATTCTTTACTAATTTTCATTCTTTACTAATTTTAATTCTTTACTAATTTTCATTCTTTACTAATTTTCATTCTTTACTAATGTTCATTCTTTACTAATTTCTATTCTTTACTAATTTCTATTCTTTACTAATTTTCATTCTTTACTAATTTTCATTCTTTACTAATTTTCATTCTTTACTAATTTTCATTCTTTACTAATTTTCATTCTTTACTAATTTTCATTCTTTACTAATGTTCATTCTTTACTAATTTTAATTCTTTACTAATTTTCATTCTTTACTAATTTTCATTCTTTACTAATGTTCATTCTTTACTAATTTCTATTCTTTACTAATTTCTATTCTTTACTAATTTTCATTCTTTACTAATTTTCATTCTTTACTAATTTTCATTCTTTACTAATTTTCATTCTTTACTAATGTTCATTCTTTACTAATTTCTATTTTTTACTAATTTTCATTTTTACTAATTTTAATTTTTGACTTATTTTCATTTTTTACTTATTTTTATTTTTTACTAATTTTAATTCTTTACTAATTTTAATTCTTTACTAATTTTCATTCTTTACTAATTTCTATTCTTTACTAATTTCTATTCTTTACTAATTTTCATTCTTTACTAATTTTCATTCTTTACTAATTTCTATTTTTTACTAATTTTCATTCTTTACTAATTTTCATTTTTGACTTATTTTCATTTTTTACTTATTTTCATTTTTTACTAATTTTAATTCTTTACTAATTTTCATTCTTTACTAATTTTCATTCTTTACTAATTTCTATTCTTTACTAATTTCTATTCTTTACTAATTTTCATTCTTTACTAATTTTAATTCTTTACTAATTTTCATTCTTTACTAATGTTCATTCTTTACTTATTTTAATTCTTTACTAATGTTCATTCTTTACTAATTTTCATCTTTACTAATGTTCATTCTTTACTAATTTTCATTCTTTACTAATTTTCATTTTTTACTAATTTTCATTCTTTACTTATTTCTATTCTTTACTAATTTTCATCTTTACTAATTTCTATTCTTTACTAATTTTCAGTCTTTACTAATTTTCATTCTTTACTAATTTTCATTCTTTACTAATTTTCATTCTTTACTAATGTTCATTCTTTACTAATTTTCATTCTTTACTAATGTTCATTCTTTACTAATTTTCATTCTTTACTAATGCTCATTCTTTACTAATTTTCATTCTTTACTAATGTTCATTCTCTACTTATTTTCATTCTTTACTAATTTTTATTCTTTACTAATTTCTATTCTTTACTAATTTTCATCTTTACTAATTTCTATTCTTTACTAATTTTCATCTTTACTAATTTCTATTCTTTACTAATTTTTATTCTTTACTAATTTTCATTCTTTACTAATTTTCATTCTTTACTAATTTTCATTCTTTACTAATGCTCATTCTTTACTAATTTTCATTCTTTACTAATTTTCATTCTTTACTAATTTTCATTCTTTACTAATGTTCATTCTTTACTAATTTTCATTCTTTACTAATTTTCATTCTTTACTAATTTTCATTCTTTACTAATGTTCATTCTTTACTAATTTTCATTCTTTACTAATGTTCATTCTTTACTAATTTTAATTCTTTACTAATGCTCATTCTTTACTAAATTTCATTCTTTACTAATGTTCATTCTTTACTAATTTTCATTCTTTACTAATTTTCATTTTTTACTAATTTTTATTCTTTACTAATTTCTATTCTTTACTAATTTTCATCTTTACTAATGTCTATTCTTTACTAATTTTCATTCTTTACTAATTTTCATTCTTTACTAATTTTCATTCTTTACTAATTTTCATTTTTTACTAATTTTCATTCTTTACTAATGTTTATTCTTTACTAATTTTCATTCTTTACTAATTTCTATTCTTTACTAATTCCTATTCTTTACTTATGTTCATTCTTTACTAATGTTCATTCTTTACTAATTTTCATTTTTTACTAATGCTCATTCTTTACTAATGTCTATTCTTTACTAATTTTACTTCTTTACTTATTTTCATTCTTTACTAATTTTCATTCTTTACTAATTTTCATTCTTTACTAATGTTCATTCCTTACTTATTTTCATTCTTTACTAATTTTCATTCTTTACTAATTTTCATTCTTTACTAATGTTCATTCTTTACTAAGTTTCATTCTTTACTAATTTTCATTCTTTACTAATTTTCATTCTTTACTAATTTCTATTCTTTACTAATGTTCATTCTTTACTAATTTTCATTCTTTACTAATTTTCATTCTTTACTAATTTTCATTCTTTACTAATGTTCATTCTTTACTAATTTCTATTCTTTACTAATTTCTATTCTTTACTAATTTTCATTCTTTACAAATTTTCATTCTTTACTAATGTTCATTCTTTACTAATTTTCATTCTTTACTAATGTTCATTCTTTACTAATTTCTATTTTTTACTAATTGTCATTTTTACTAATTTTAATTTTTGACTTATTTTCATTTTTTACTTATTTTCATTTTTTACTAATTTAAATTCTTTACTAATTTTCATTCTTTACTAATTTTCATTCTTTACTAATTTCTATTCTTTACTAATTTCTATTCTTTACTAATTTTCATTCTATACTAATTTTCATTCTTTACTAATTTTCATTATTTACTAATGTTCATTCTTTACTTAATTTCATTCTTTACTAATGTTCATTCTTTACTAATTTTCATTCTTTACTAATTTTCATTCTTTACTAATTTTCATTTTTTACTAATTTTTATTCTTTACTAATTTCTAATCTTTACTAATTTTCATCTTTACTAATTTCTATTCTTTACTAATTTTCATTCTTTACTAATTTTCATTCTTTACTAATTTTCATTCTTTACTAATTTTCATTCTTTACATATTTTCATTCTTTACTAATGTTCATTCTTTACTAATGTTCATTCTTTACTAATGTTCATTCTTTACTAATTTTCATTCTTTACTAATTTTCATTCTTTACTAATTTTCATTCTTTACTAATGTTCATTCTTTACTAATGTTCATTCTTTACTAATTTTCATTCTTTACTAATTTTCATTCTTTACTAATGCTCATTCTTTACTAATTTTCATTCTTTACTAATGTTCATTCTTTACTAATTTTCATTTTTTACTAATTTTTATTATTTACTAATTTCTATTCTTTACTAATTTTCATCTTTACTAATTTCTATTCTTTACTAATTTTCATTCTTTACTAATTTTCATTCTTTACTAATGTTCATTCTTTACTAATTTTCATTCTTCACTAATGCTCATTCTTTACTAATTTTCATTCTTTACTAATATTCATTCTTTACTAATTTTCATTCTTTACTAATTTTCATTTTTTACTAATTTTTATTCTTTACTAATTTCTATTCTTTACTAATTTTCATTTTTACTAATTTCTATTCTTTACTAATTTTCATTCTTTACTAATTTTCATTCTTTACTAATTTTCATTCTTTACTAATGTTCATTCTTTACTAATTTTCATTCTTTACTAATTTTCATTCTTTACTAATGTTCATTCTTTACTAATGTTCATTCTTTACTAATGTTCATTCTTTACTAATTTATGTTCTTTACTAATTTCTATTCTTTACTAATTTTCATTCTTTACTAATGTTCATTCTTTACTAATTTTGATTTTTTACTAATGCTCATTCTTTACTAATTTCTATTCTTTACTAATTTGTATTCTTTACTTATTTTAATTCTATACTAATTTTCATTCTTTACTAATTTTTATTCTTTACTAATGTTCATTCTTTACTAATTTTCATTCTTTACTAATTTTCATTCTTTACTAATGTTCATTCCTTACTTATTTTGATTCTTTACTAAATTTCATTCTTTACTAATTTTCATTCTTTACATATTTTACTAATTTTAATTCTGTACTAATTTTCATTCTTTACTAATTTTTATTCTTTACTTATGTTCATTCTTTACTAATTTTGATTCTTTACTAATTTTAATTCTTTACTAATGTTCATTCTTTACTAATTTTCATTCTTTACTAATGTTCATTCTTTACTAATTTCTATTCTTTACTAATTTTCATTCTTTACTAATGTTCATTCCTTACTTATTTTGATTCTTTACTAAATTTCATTCTTTACTAATTTTCATTCTTTACATATTTTACTAATTTTAATTCTGTACTAATTTTCATTCTTTTTTAATTTTTATTCTTTACTTATGTTCATTCTTTACTAATTTTCATTCTTTACTAATTTTAATTCTTTACTAATGTTCATTCTTTACTAATTTTCATTCTTTACTAATGTTCATTCTTTACTAATTTCTATTCTTTACTAATTTCTATTCTTTACTAATTTTCATTCTTTACTAATTTTCATTCTTTACTAATTTTCATTCTTTACTAATGTTCATTCTTTACTAATTTTCATTCTTTACTAATTTTCCTTCTTTACTAATTTTCATTCTTTACTAATTTTCATGTTTACTAATTTTCATTTTTTACTAATTTTCATTTTTTACTTATTTTCATTCTTTACTAATTTTCATTCTGTACTAATTTTCATTCTTTACTAATTTTCATTCTTTACTAATTTCTATTCTTTACTAATTTCTATTCTTTACTAATTTTCATTCTTTACTAATTTTCATTCATTACTAATTTTCATTCTTTACTAATTTTCATTCTTTACTTATTTTCATTCTTTACTAATGTTCATTCTTTACTAATTTTTATTCTTTACTAATTTTAATTCTTGACTAATTTTCATTCTTTACTAATTTTCATTCTTTACTAATGTTCATTCTTTACTAATTTTCATTCTTTACTAATTTTCATTCTTTACTAATTTCTATTCTTTACTAATTTTCATTCTTTACTAATTTTCATTCTTTACTAATTTTCATTCTTTACTAATGTTCATTCTTTACTAATTTCTATTCTTTACTAATTTTCATTCTTTACTAATTTTCATTCTTTACTAATGTTCATTCTTTACTAATTTTCATTCTTTACTAATTTCTATTCCTTACTAATTTCTATTCTTTACTAATTTTCATTCTTTACTAATGTTCATTCTTTACTAATTTTCATTCTTTACTAATGTTCATTCTTTACTAATTTCTATTCTTTACTAATTTCTATTCTTTACTAATTTTATTTCTTTACTAATTTTCATTCTTTAATTTTCATTCTTTACTAATTTTCATTTTTTACTAATGTTCATTCTTTACTAATTTTCATTCTTTACTAATGTTCATTCTTTACTAATTTTCATTCTTTACTAATGTTCATTCTTTACTAATTTTCATTCTTTACTTATTTTCATTCTTTACTAATTTTCATTCTTTACTAATTTTCATTCTTTACTAATTTTCATTCTTTACTAATTTCTATTCTTTACTAATTTCTATTCTTTACTAATTTTCATTCTTTACTAATTTTCATTCTTTACTAATTTTCATTCTTTACTAATGTTCATTCTTTACTAATTTTCATTCTTTACTAATTTTCATTCTTTACTAATTTCTATTCCTTACTAATTTCTATTCTTTACTAATTTTCATTCTTTACTAATGTTCATTCTTTACTAATTTTCATTCTTTACTAATTTCTATACTTTACTAATTTCTATTCTTTACTAATTTTCATTCTTTACTAATTTCTATTCTTTACTAATTTTAATTCTTTACTAATTTTCTTTCTTTACTAATGTTCATTCTTTACTAATTTTCATTCTTTACTAATTTTCATTCTTTACAAATTTTCATTCTTTACTAATTTCTATACTTTACTAATTTCTATTCTTTACTAATTTTCATTTTTTACTAATTTCTATTCTTTACTAATTTTCATTCTTTACTAATGTTCATTCTTTACTAATGTTCATTCTTTACTAATTTTCATTTTTTACTAATGCTCATTCTTTACTAATTTCTATTCTTTACTAATTTTCATTCTTTACTAATTTTCATTCTTTACTAATGTTCATTCTTTACTAATGTTCATTCTTTACTAATTTTCATTCTTTACTAATTGTACTTCTTTACTAATTTTCATTCTTTTCTAATTTCTTTTCTTTACTAATTTTCATTCTTTACTAATTTCTATTCTTTACTAATTTCTATTCTTTACTAATTTTCATTATTTACTAATTTCTATTCTTTACTAATTTTCATTCTTTACTAATGTTCATTCTTTACTAATGTTCATTCTTTACTAATTTTCATTTTTACTAATTTTCATTTTTGACTTATATTCATTTTTTACTTATATTCATTCTTTACTAATTTTCATTCTTTACTAATTTCTAATCTTTACTAATTTCTATTCTTTACTAATTTTCATTCTTTACTAATGTTCATTCTTTACTAATTTTCATTCTTTACTAATTTTCATTTTTTACTAATGCTCATTCTTTACTAATTTCTATTCTTTACTAATTTTCATTCTTTACTAATTTTCATTCTTTACTAATGTTCATTCTTTACTAATGTTCATTCTTTACTAATTTTCATTCTTTACTAATTGTAATTCTTTACTAATTTTCATTTTTTCTAATTTCTTTTCTTTACTAATTTTCATTCTTTACTAATTTCTATTCTTTACTAATTTCTATTCTTAACTAATTTTCATTATTTACTAATTTCTATTCTTTACTAATTTGTCATTCTTTACTAATGTCTATTCTTTACTAATGTTCATTCTTTACTAATTTTCATTTTTACTAATTTTCATTTTTGACTTATTTTCATTTTTTACTTCTATTCATTCTTTACTAATTTTCATTCTTTACTAATTTCTATTCTTTACTAATTTCTATTCTTTACTAATTTTCCTTCTTTACTAATTTTCATTCTTTACTAATTTTCATTCATTACTAATGTTCATTCTTTACTAATTTTCATTCTTTACTAATTTTCATTTTTTACTAATTTTCATTCTTTACTAATGTTCATTCTTTACTAATTTTCATTCTTTACTAATGTTCATTCTTTACTAATTTTCATTCTTTACTAATGTTCATTCTTTACTAATTTTCATTCTTTACTAATTTTCATTTTTTACTAATTTTTATTCTTTACTAATTTCTATTCTTTACTAATTTTCATCAGTACTAATTTCTATTCTTTACTAATTTTCATTCTTTACTAATTTTCATTCTTTACTAATTTTCATTCTTTACTTATTTTCATTCTTTACTAATGTTCATTCTTTACTAATTTTTATTCTTTACTAATTTTAATTCTTGACTAATATTCATTCTTTACTAATTTTCATTCTTTACTAATGTTCATTCTTTACTAATTTTCATTCTTTACTAATTTTCATTCTTTACTAATTTCTATTCTTTACTAATTTTCATTCTTTACTAATGTTCATTCTTTACTAATTTTCATTCTTTACTAATGTTCATTCTTTACTAATTTCTATTCTTTACTAATTTTCATTTTTTACTAATTTTTATTCTTTACTAATTTCTATTCTTTACTAATTTTATATCTTTACTAATTTCTATTCTTTACTAATTTTCATTCTTTACAAATTTTCATTCCTTACTAATTTTCATTCTTTACTAATTTTTTATTCTTTACTAATGTTCATTCTTTACTAATTTCTATTCTTTACTAATTTCTATTCTTTACTAATTTTATTTCTTTACTAATTTTCATTCTTTAATTTTCATTCTTTACTAATTTTCATTTTTTACTAATGTTCATTCTTTACTAATTTTCATTCTTTACTAATGTTCATTCTTTACTAATTTTCATTCTTTACTAATGTTCATTCTTTACTAATTTTCATTCTTTACTTATTTTCATTCTTTACTAATTTTCATTCTTTACTAATTTTCATTCTTTACTAATTTCTATTCTTTACTAATTTCTATTCTTTACTAATTTTCATTCTTTACTAATTTTCATTCTTTACTAATTTTCATTCTTTACTAATTTTCATTCTTTACTAATGTTCATTCTTTACTAATTTTCATTCTTTACTAATTTCTATTCCTTACTAATTTCTACTCTTTACTAATTTTCATTCTTTACTAATGTTCATTCTTTACTAATTTTCATTCTTTACTAATTTCTATACTTTACTTATTTCTATTCTTTACTAATTTTCATTCTTTACTAATTTCTATTCTTTACTAATTTTAATTCTTTACTAATTTTCTTTCTTTACTAATGTTCATTCTTTACTAATTTTCATTCTTTACTAATTTTCATTATTTACAAATTTTCATTATTTACTAATTTTTATACTTTACTAATTTCTATTCTTTACTAATTTTCATTCTTTACTAATTTCTATTCTTTACTAATTTTCATTCTTTACTAATGTTAATTCTTTACTAATGTTCATTCTTTACTAATTTTCATTTTTTACTAATGCTCATTCTTTACTAATTTCTATTCTTTACTAATTATCATTCTTTACTAATTTTCATTCTTTACTAATGTTCATTCTTTACTAATGTTCATTCTTTACTAATTTTCATTCTTTACTAATTGTACTTCTTTACTAATTTTCATTCTTTTCTAATTTCTTTTCTTTACTAATTTTCATTCTTTACTAATTTCTATTCTTTACTTATTTCTATTCTTTACTAATTTTCATTATTTACTAATTTCTATTCTTTACTAATTTTCATTCTTTACTAATGTTCATTCTTTACTAATGTTCATTCTTTACTAATTTTCATTTTTACTAATTTTCATTTTTGACTTATTTTCATTTTTTACTTATATTCATTCTTTACTAATTTTCATTCTTTACTAATTTCAAATCTTTACTAATTTCTATTCTTTACTAATTTTCCTTCTTTACTAATTTTCATTCTTTACTAATTTTCATTCTTTACTAATTTTCATTCTTTACTAATTTTCATTCTTTACTAATTTTCATTTTTTACTAATTTTCATTCTTTACTAATGTTCATTCTTTACTAATTTTCATTCTTTACAAATTTTCATTCTTTACTAATATTCATTCTTTACTAATGTTCATTCTTTACTAAGTTTCATTCCTTACTAATTTTCATTCTTTACTAATTTCTATTCTTTACTAATTTTCATTCTTTACTAATGTTCATTCTTTACTAATTTTCATTCTTTACTAATTTTCATTCTTTACTAATTTTCATTCTTTACTAATGTTCATTCTTTACTAATTTTCATTCTTTACTAATTTTCATTTTTTACTAATTTTTATTCTTTACTAATTTCTATTCTTTACTAATTTTCATCTTTACTAATTTCTATTCTTTACTAATTTTCATTCTATACTTATTGTCATTCTTTACTAATTTTGATTCCTTTCTAATTTTCATTCTTTACTAATTTTCATTCTTTACTAATGTTCATGATTTACTAATTTTCATTCTTTACTAATGTTCATTCTTTACTTATTTTCATTCTTTACTAATGTTCGTTCTTTACTAATTTTCATTCTTTACTAATGTTCATTCTTAACTAATTTTCATTCTTTACTAATTTTCATTTTTACTTATTTTCATTTTTTACTTATTTTCATTCTTTACTAATTTTAATTCTTTACTAATTTTCATTCTTTACTAATTTCTATTCTTTACTAATTTCTATTCTTTACTAATTTTCATTCTTTACTAATTTTCATTCTTTATTAATTATCATTCTTTACTAATTTTCATTCTTTACTAATGTTCAGACTTTACTAATTTTCATTCTTTGCTAATGTTCATTCTGTACTAATTTTCATTCTTTACTAATTTTTATTCTTTACTAATTTCTATTCTTTACTAATTTTCATTCTTTACTAATTTTCATTCTTTACTAATTTTCATTCTTTACTAATTTTCATTCTTTACTAATATTCATTCTTTACTAATTTTCATTCTTTACTAATGTTCATTCTTTACTAATTTTCATTATTTACTAATGTTCATTCTTTACTAATTTTCATTCTTTACTAATTTTCATTTTTTACTAATTTTTATTCTTTACTAATTTCTATTCTTTACTAATTTTCATCTGTACTAATTTCTATTCTTTACTAATTTTTATTCTTTACTAATGTTCATTCTTTACTAATTTTCATTCTTTACTAATTTTCATTCTTTACTAATTTTCATTCTTTACTAATGTTCCTTCTTTACTAATTTTTATTCTTTACAAATGTTCATTCTTGACTAATTTTCATTCTTTACTAATTTTCATTCTTTACTAATGTTCATTCTTTACTAATTTTAATTCTTTACTAATTTTCATTCTTTACTAATTTCTATTCTTTACTAATTTTCATTCTTTACTAATTTTCATTCTTTACTAATTTTCATTCTTTACTAATGTTCATTCTTTACTAATTTCTATTCTTTACTAATTTTCATTTTTTACTAATTTTTATTCTTTACTAATTTCTATTCTTTACTAATTTTCATCTTTACTAATTTCTATTCTTTACTTATTTTCATTCTTTACTGATTTTCATTCCTTACTAATTTTCATTCTTTACTAATTTTCATTCTTTACTTATGTTCATTCTTTACTAATTTCTATTCTTTACTAATTTCTATTCTTAACTAATTTTCATTATTTACTAATTTCTATTCTTTACTAATTTTCATTCTTTACTAATGTGCATTCTTTACTAATGTTCATTCTTTACTAATTTTCATTTTTACTAATTTTCATTTTTGACTTATTTTCATTTTTTACTTCTATTCATTCTTTACTAATTTTCATTCTTTACTAATTTCTAATCTTTACTAATTTCTATTCTTTACTAATTTTCCTTCTTTACTAATTTTCATTCTTTACTAATTTTCATTCTTTACTAATGTTCATTCTTTACTAATTTTCATTCTTTACTAATTTTCATTTTTTACTAATTTTCATTCTTTACTAATGTTCATTCTTTACTAATTTTCATTCTTTACTAATGTTCATTCTTTACTAATTTTCATTCTTTACTAATGTTCATTCTTTACTAATTTTAATTCTTTACTAATTTTCATTTTTTACTAATTTTTATTCTTTACTAATTTCTATTCTTTACTAATTTTCATCTGTACTAATTTCTATTCTTTACTAATTTTCATTCTTTACTAATTTTCATTCTTTACTAATTTTCATTCTTTACTAATTTTCATTCTTTACTTATTTTCATTCTTTACTAATGTTCATTCTTTACTAATTTTTATTCTTTACTAATTTTAATTCTTGACTAATTTTCATTCTTTACTAATTTTAATTCTTTACTAATGTTCATTCTTTACTAATTTTCATTCTTTACTAATTTTCATTCTTTACTAATTTCTATTCTTTACTAATTTTCATTCTTTACTAATTTTCATTCTTTACTAATTTTCATTCTTTACTAATGTTCATTCTTTACTAATTTCTATTCTTTACTAATTTTCATTTTTTACTAATTTTTATTCTTTACTAATTTCTATTCTTTACTAATTTTATATCTTTACTAATTTCTATTCTTTACTAATTTTCATTCTTTACAAATTTTCATTCCTTACTAATTTTCATTCTTTACTAATTTTCATTCTTTACTAATGTTCATTCTTTACTAATTTCTATTCTTTACTAATTTCTATTCTTTACTAATTTTATTTCTTTACTAATTTTCATTCTTTAATTTTCATTCTTTACTAATTTTCATTTTTTACTAATGTTCATACTTTACTAATTTTCATTCTTTACTAATGTTAATTCTTTACTAATTTTCATTCTTTACTAATGTTCATTCTTTACTAATTTTCATTCTTTACTTATTTTCATTCTTTACTAATTTTCATTCTTTACTAATTTTCATTCTTTACTAATTTTCATTCTTTACTAATTTCTATTATTTACTAATTTCTATTCTTTACTAATTTTCATTCTTTACTAATTTTCATTCTTTACTAATTTTCATTCTTTACTAATTTTCATTCTTTACTAATGTTCATTCTTTACTAATTTTCATTCTTTACTAATTTCTATTCCTTACTAATTTCTATTCTTTACTAATTTTCATTCTTTACTAATGTTCATTCTTTACTAATTTTCATTCTTTACTAATTTCTATACTTTATTAATTTCTATTCTTTACTAATTTTCATTCTTTACTAATTTCTATTCTTTACTAATTTTAATTCTTTACTAATTTTCTTTCTTTACTAATGTTCATTCTTTACTAATTTTCATTCTTTACTAATTTTAATTCTTTACAAATTTTCATTCTTTACTAATTTCTATACTTTACTAATTTCTATTCTTTACTAATTTTCATTCTTTACTAATTTCTATTCTTTACTAATTTTCATTCTTTACTAATGTTCATTCTTTACTAATGTTCATTCTTTACTAATTTTCATTTTTTACTAATGCTCATTCTTTACTAATTTCTATTCTTTACTAATTTTCATTCTTTACTAATTTTCATTCTTTACTAATGTTCATTCTTTACTAATGTTCATTCTTTACTAATTTTCATTCTTTACTAATTGTACTTCTTTACTAATTTTCATTCTTTTCTAATTTCTTTTCTTTACTATTTTTCATTCTTTACTAATTTCTATTCTTTACTAATTTCTATTCTTTACTAATTTTCATTATTTACTAATTTCTATTCTTTACTAATTTTCATTCTTTACTAATGTTCATTCTTTACTAATGTTCATTCTTTACTAATTTTCATTTTTACTAATTTTCATTTTTGACTTATTTTCATTTTTTACTTATATTCATTCTTTACTAATTTTCATTCTTTACTAATTTCTAATCTTTACTAATTTCTATTCTTTACTAATTTTCCTTCTTTACTAATTTTCATTCTTTACTAATTTTCATTCTTTACTAATTTTCATTCTTTACTAATTTTCATTCTTTACTAATTTTCATTTTTTACTAATTTTCATTCTTTACTAATGTTCATTCTTTACTAATTTTCATTCTTTACAAATTTTCATTCTTTACTAATATTCATTCTTTACTAATGTTCATTCTTTACTAATTTTCATTCCTTACTAATTTTCATTCTTTACTAATTTCTATTCTTTACTAATTTTCATTCTTTACTAATGTTCATTCTTTACTAATTTTCATTCTTTACTAATTTTCATTCTTTACTAATTTTCATTCTTTACTAATGTTCATTCTTTACTAATTTTCATTCTTTACTAATTTTCATTTTTTACTAATTTTTATTCTTTACTAATTTCTATTCTTTACTAATTTTCATCTTTACTAATTTCTATTCTTTACTAATTTTCATTCTATACTTATTGTCATTCTTTACTAATTTTGATTCTTTACTAATTTTCATTCTTTACTAATTTTCATTCTTTACTAATGTTCATGATTTACTAATTTTCATTCTTTACTAATGTTCATTCTTTACTTATTTTCATTCTTTACTAATGTTCGTTCTTTACTAATTTTCATTCTTTACTAATGTTCATTCTTAACTAATTTTCATTCTTTACTAATTTTCATTTTTACTTATTTTCATTTTTTACTTATTTTCATTCTTTACTAATTTTAATTCTTTACTAATTTTCATTCTTTACTAATTTCTATTCTTTACTAATTTCTATTCTTTACTAATTTTCATTCTTTACTAATTTTCATTCTTTATTAATTATCATTCTTTACTAATTTTCATTCTTTACTAATGTTCAGACTTTACTAATTTTCATTCTTTGCTAATGTTCATTCTGTACTAATTTTCATTCTTTACTAATTTTTATTCTTTACTAATTTCTATTCTTTACTAATTTTCATTCTTTACTAATTTTCATTCTTTACTAATTTTCATTCTTTACTAATTTTCATTCTTTACTAATTTTCATTCTTTACTAATATTCATTCTTTACTAATTTTCATTCTTTACTAATGTTCATTCTTTACTAATTTTCATTATTTACTAATGTTCATTCTTTACTAATTTTCATTCTTTACTAATTTTCATTTTTTACTAATTTTTATTCTTTACTAATTTCTATTCTTTACTAATTTTCATCTGTACTAATTTCTATTCTTTACTAATTTTCATTCTTTACTAATTTTCATTCTTTACTAATTTTCATTCTTTACTAATTTTCATTCTTTACTAATTTTCATTCTTTACTAATGTTCCTTCTTTACTAATTTTTATTCTTTACAAATGTTCATTCTTGACTAATTTTCATTCTTTACTAATTTTCATTCTTTACTAATGTTCATTCTTTACTAATTTTCATTCTTTACTAATTTTCATTCTTTACTAATTTCTATTCTTTACTAATTTTCATTCTTTACTAATTTTCATTCTTTACTAATTTTCATTCTTTACTAATGTTCATTCTTTACTAATTTCTATTCTTTACTAATTTTCATTTTTTACTAATTTTTATTCTTTACTAATTTCTATTCTTTACTAATTTTCATCTTTACTAATTTCTATTCTTTACTTATTTTCATTCTTTACTGATTTTCATTCCTTACTAATTTTCATTCTTTACTAATTTTCATTCTTTACTAATGTTCATTCTTTACTAATTTTCATTCTTTACTAATGTTCATTCTTTACTAATTTTCATTCTTGACTAATTTTCATTTTTTTCTAATTTTCCTTCATTTACCAATGTTCATTCTTTAACAATTCCCATTCTTTACCAATTTCTATTCTTTACTAATTTTCATGTTTTACTAATTTTCATTCTTTACTAATGTTCATTCTTTACTAATTTGCATGCTTTCTATTTATCCGTTCTTCTTAAGCACATTCCGTCGTCCATTGCATATGTTACCTTATTTTGTTTCATTCATTTTGTTTATTCTTTGAATCCTTCAGGTACAATTATTTGCTCGGTCTATTTCAATGGTCATTCACTCAATTCTTCATTTCATTTTTAATTCTTCTTCCGTTTTTATTATCATTGTGTTTTAGTCGTTCCACCAGGAAATTCTACTTTTCCTTCTATTCGTTTTCGTTTTTTTTTTGTATAACTAATTAAGATTTCTTATTACTGAATTAAAAATGTTAAAGTGGATAAATTGTTGACCGTAGATATTGCGATGTCAAAATATTATTTCAAAATCAATAAATCAATCCAAATATCAATCAAGACCACATTTATTCAAATTTTTTCACTCAAGTCGATGCTATTCAAATTTGGAACGCCTTAATTCAACACAATATTCAACTAATCGATAATAATAATAATGATAATGACAATAATAATAATAATAATAATAATAATAATAATAATTATGATAATAATTACAACAAAATAGAAAAAATGAGAGATCATAAACCTATGCAAAACTAATCAGTCCATGAAGAAAGCAACACCCAGTTGTGCGGTGGAAAAGGTCAGGTTATGCTAAATTATGTTTTTCTTTTCTATTCATGGCTATTCATTTAATTTTGATTATTTATTTTTGTTTAAAAATGTTTTCCTTTTCATGAGGAATGAACAATGCACGCAGTGGAATGTCCAGATAATATTCTCTTTCTAATTGATGAGATGGGCTTGAATCGAATAAACATCAGCCATGTTTAAATGATCACTGCGATGAAAAGTAGGCATCGGTTATACAGTTTGGTTGGATATGATGGTTCTTGACGTGCGCGTGGTTGACGTTCGGATAAGCAGTTGGATCATTGTGACGCTTTCTTGTCTTTGCCCTTGCAATTTGAGAAGAGCAACGCCGGTTCTGTCAGTCAGAAATGTAACGTGCCTGTATAGTTGATATATTAGACCCTCCCGGGAAAATATTAGAGCGAGTACGACGAAGAAATAGAAAACCAGAAACGTGTTTAGTTAGGCTGTTATTTTTCATCAAGATTGTGAAATGACCACTTTCAAATGATTTGATTATACAGAAAAAGAGGGAAAACACAACAAAGAGAAAATAGAATAATGAAATTGTAAAAGACTTTAAATAAATGCAAACGTATATAGGAAAATAAGGAAATGAATACAAGCAGAACAATCGAAAAAACTATTACAGAACAAAAAGTAAAATAAACGCCTGAAAACAAGAAAAATTTACACAAAGAAAAAAAAATGAGAGAAAGAAAAGTTTTCAATCACAGTGACATAAACGAGTAAACATAATAAAAAAAAAATAATATAGAAGTAAAATCGAAATAATGAAAAGTTCCAAAAAATGGAACTGATGGAAATTAGCAAATAATAATATAATGACAAGCCTACCAAATAAAGAAAAAAAAGAAAGTAGAAATAGGAACGACTTAGGAAATATACACATACGTTAAATTTATGTTAACGAGCAATTAAGAGTAATAGAGTAATAAGGAGAAATAGAGTAATTAACGAATAATTAATAGTCATAGAAAAGCTAATGTGAGTGTTCCGGTTAACATATCACCCATTCTTAGATCATATTATGACGAACACTTGTTAGTTTCTTTCGTAAACACTTAATCTAATTTAGATATGTTTGTTTGTTTGTCCACCAATTTCATTCCAAATTATTACTCATTTGGTACTGCTTAGTACTAATCTAGCCTAACAGTTGTGGCGACCAGATAACACATGCAGTTCACTATATTCTGGCATATAAGCATAAATATAACCATGTATATATAAGTATACAAAATGGGTCATAGTCTCAATGATATTGTATGAATGCGAATATTCTTTGTTGACATTGGTTTCCCCGATATTTTTTTAGTCAGAATTCGTTCTAGAAAGGCAACGAGAGTTACAGAAGGATCCAAGTGAAAGTACCACCATCCTACGTTATAGTGATTTTGTGTGGGGCACGAATTGGATTCGACTTGGGCACCCAGATCATCAAGCAGTGTCATTACACCACTGTCACCGCATATAGCACCAAATTAATATTAGTTACTAAACTATGTTTCATTAGAACATAATTTTTACTCAGACTTAATCAATAAAAATTAACTTTGATCTTTATTTTCTATCGCTTCATGTATCTTTATATGTGTCTGATGATTTCTATCTGATTATTAAACGTACTTCAGCTTTTCTTTACTAAGCGTACATGTCGTGATACATTTTATTCTACCAATTTGAGTATTTGAGATAGTGAGGACAAATATGAGATTTTAGAAATATAGCTATAATATTGTTGAAAAATAAAACATAGCAGCAAAATATATGGTCTTCACGTGTTTTCGAAGCAATTGTTTTTTATCAGGGGTTGCCCACAAATTGCAATCAGCATATTTTCTTATTCCTATGTTTTCGAATGCAGTTTACACTCCTTTATGCTATAAATCAAAATATTAAGCATTACGTTTGGAATTTCCCTCGTGTATATATATATATATATATATATATATATATATATATATATATATATATATATACGTATACATATATATGTATATATATGTATATATATATGCATACATAATTTTAATCATGTCAAAATGCAGTTTATTTCCTTTTGATAGATTGATTGTTGCTATTTCTTCTAATGTATTAAGGAAAAATTGATTCACTAATTAATACAATAATTAAGTGATTGATTTTTTGGTACGAAACATATACTCTCAAGAATTGTAAATGTCGACTCAATTAAAGAAATAAATTAAAAGATGGTCAACATCATGAAATTTAGGATATAAAATGCATTCATGCATTCATTCACTATATTGCTCTGTAATTACATTGAGCTTCTTAAATATTGATTAATATATATTACAAGGAAATAAAGTATATTTCCACAGAAATATGCATGTATATATATATATATATATATATATATATATAATATATATATATATATATATATATATATATATATATATATATATATATATATAATATACTAGAGGGGAGACCCGCTCTTAGCCTGGATTTAATGAGAATCGAGGAATGATTCACATTTTTATTATCGTTGAAATATGTAAAATCGATCAGTTTTTAATCAAATTTATAGATTGTCTGGTCTAGTCGAGCACCTACTGGAATCAATTACAGTCTATTATACATTATAAATTATATTGAAGCAAAATAGTAAACCTTTTATCATTACATTGCTCTGTATAGAACTGTTATTTTATATAATTTTTTTAATTACAGTTTAATGTGGAAAAGTCAAGTACCATGGATGAATTGTTCTCTAAACCGAAAATTGATTTCGAAGGCACCCGTGTCTTATCAAAAACGCTCGAGCCTTTTTACTTTTGCGGTGATGAAACTTCGAAAATGTACTTGTGATATAAACATATAATACGGATGTGAATTTGAGTCAAAATATGACTATTTTTTCTGTGATTATTTTTCGATTATTACGCTACTAGCAAGGCCAGCCGGCGTTGCTTGGAACCGTAAAAGGCAACGAGAGAGATGAAGTTTATTTTGAACATACCTGGTATTCTTATGATAAAGGAATATTTTTATGTATATGTACCGTTTGTTATTTTGAGCAAAATAATATTTTACCTACCATAGAACGGGTATTATTCAACATATGTATGACATAATAGTACCTTTCTACGACAGGAAATTTACAGCACGTATGTGGAAAAATGTCCTTTCCTAGGGCGGGTAATCTACAGCGCATATGTAATAATTTACATAATTTTCTATTGTGCTAACTTTTCTGTATGTCACAGGTAGGAGTGTGTTTTTGCATCAGAGTGCTATAGTGAAGAAGTACTTAATTTATTGTATAAATGTCATACTCTTCGAATATATTACATTAGTTTCGGTTTTGATCACTTATGTACATCACAGTTAATATTTTCTTCGTTTTTCCTATGGGTACTATACTGTATAAGCACCTTATTTTCTGGGTGGGATACTGTACAAGTACCTTTTTCTTATTTAAAATGAAAGAATTCAATAATTACTTTAAAAAGTAATTTTCTTTGGTGCTAATGTTTCTGTGCGTTAGGAGTAAGAATTCGTTTTTCATCTGATTGCTATAGTGAAGAATCACCTTATTTCTCATTTAGAAGTCATACTACTTGAATATATAACGTGATTTTCGGGGTTAATTACTTTTATACACGTCACGGCATAGATAGGATGACCATATGAGTACTATATTGCAGAGGTACCTTATTTCTTGAGTAGGATAATTTACAAGTATTTATTTCTAGTATAAAGGCGAAACTCCTAGATGAGTTTACATAATTTCCTGTTGTGCTGAATTTACATATATCACAGATAAGATTTTTTGTTCTTACACCAGAGTGCGAAAGATACACATTATTTCTTACATAAATACCATAATACCCAAATATATATCATGATTTTCGATTTTGAATACTTTTATGTACGTCATAGGTAACATTTTCTTTGTTTTTCGTACTATACTGTACAAGTACCTTATTTATTGGGTGGGATACCTTGGTCTGTTGTAGAATACTGTAAAGGTACCTATTTTCTAATGTAAAAATGATAAACCTCGATACTTTTATAAAATGTTCTATCGTGCGAAATTTTCTGTACGTCAAGGGTAAGAATTGGTTTGTTTTTTTTTCATCTGGGTGCTATGGTGAAGAAGCATCTTATTTCCTATATGCTAGTCATAGTACTCGAATATTTAACGTGATTTTCGATTTTAATATCTTTTATGTACGTTACAGTTAAGATGTTTTTTTCATATGAGTACTATACTGCACCCGAACCTTATTTCTTGGGACAGATACTGTGCAAGCACCTTATTTCTTAAATATAGATAGAACTACTCGATGATTTTACATGATTTTCATGAGTACTGTACTGTACAAGTATCCTGTTACTTTTACAAGTTACATTGGAAAAGAAGTGACCATCGTGTGTGATGTTTGAAATGCGATATCCATACAAATATATAAACATATATAATACATATAATTCATAAGGATCGGTTAATTAGTTTATGCATGAATCTAATACATAAAAATATATAACCATATGCACATATTAAACATTCATAATGATCGGTTAATTAGTTTAGGGGTGAATCAAATGCATACAAATATATAAACATATACATAAATAGCATTCACATTGATCGGTTAATTACTGTAGGAGTTAATCCAATACACAAAAAATATATAAGCATACACACATAATTATAATCCATTGTGATAGTTTCATCATTTTAGGAATAGATACAATACAAAATGACATTAATTGATCTATTTACGTGAATAGGAATGTAACAAATAAGCCGGTATATAATATATCATATATTTGAAATATGCCATTTTCGTTACGTACATCAAAAACATTCTTCTGCATTTTTTTAAATAAAAGTGTTTTTTGTAAAATAATTGCATAATAACATTTAGTCAAGAATACCGAAACGTAAAAACAACAAAGAGAGATGTGGTGGGGCTCGAACCCGCAAACTGGTGTTAGTAGAACGACGTCATTGCGTTATGCTCGCCAAGTTGGCATGTTTTCCAGTTTTAACCCATTTTGAAGCCATTAATTATTTTAGCCAAGTAAATACCTCTAATAAAATTCTGCACAAAAAAAAAAAATAGTTTACGTTACTGTATGCATTCCAGCGACCATCCGTCTGAGAGGTGATACAACCTGAAAAAAGGTGAGAGACAGACAGGCACAGACAGACAAAGTGAGGTGTATATATTAGATTAAGTTCTGATCAATTTGCTTGTTTTCTACAATGTTCATCAGATTAGAGAAATATGGGACTAAGGAATTTCGAACTGTTATAAAAGTTTACCAGATACATCACGTTAAAAAACGTTTAAAAAAACTGTAGCATGAACGAAAATTGCAGAATAATATCATCCTGTGTAAGCTTGATTCTCTCTTGATAATGATTCCGTAATTAAAATTCTAAAATAATAAAATAAGATTTTTTTCTCATTATCATTGTACTAGTCGCGATATCTGTCGTCGTCAGTTTTCCGAATTTTACGAAAATTTATTCAAATATAAAACCAGCAATGCTACAGCATTTAAGGTTATTAATTTATGGAAAGACTTAGTAATCGCGGGCTTCTATTCCTCATTTTATACAACATTTCTAATTTTATAACATTGCATAAAATAATCATCAAATTTCGATCACCAACAGTATTTTTAAATGATATACATTACATATTTTTTCTTAATATATGTGATTGTTAGTAACGGTTTTTTGTTTCGGACCAGTAGTGAAAGTAGATACTTTTCATAGATCCCCCCCGTGACGGACTGTGAACGCAAAGAATCAACAGTTACAGTTGAAATGTCAACCACTGCCGAGTAATAAACACAGATAATCGCTCCAAAACAAAAGTAACTGCCTGTGACAATCAATTCCCGCCACATGCAGCCAGTATATGCCAGTGTCAAACAATGCCAGATCATTCAAAATATATGATTTCAATTGAGAGCAGTTTTACACTAATCATTGCCGCCAGTGACAGGGCGATGCACATACAGCCAGTGCCCGTAAGTAATCGCCCTAAACCAGCGTTAATCTCCAGTAACAAGGGCTGATAAGGATAGTCAATGGCTTTCGTTAGCTGCGACTGCAAGAACTGGCAGAGAGTAGAATCAATATGATTTTATTTTGGCAACGATTATTACAAAGAGCCGAAATTGGCGCGCTCACTAACATCGCAGTTCAGTTTGTTTTCATGGTGGTTCTCATCAAATCTTTTTAAGTCTGTGTCATCAATTCAGCGAGCTCTGCCCGTACACTATATATATATATATATATATATATATATATATATATATATATATATATATATATATATAAATATATATATATACATAATGAACAAAACAAAAATTATATTTTCATAATTTTAAGACGTTTCCTGGATAAATGAAATTAAGAAAATAAAATACTGACACAATATTTGAAAATATATTTTGATATAATTAAATGTATGATATTATATATTATTATTCATCATTGAGATGAGTAGTATTAATTAATTTATTTATTGTGGACAATTATCCTCATATTTCTTAGATGTTGTGGTTCCTATTCCGTCGCGGTTACAACCTGACGAAGGCCAGAGCAATAGTTGGCCGAAACGTTTTGAAAAAACATCTTTGAAAGATAAAGATAATAATCCGCAATAAAATAAATTAATGTATGACTTTGTTCTATTTCATAAACGACAAAAGTCGTTGGCAATGCAAAAAAAGAAGGCATTGCGTTGTGAAAAATTGTAAATATTTTTCATAACGTAATATAACAGTTTATATATTTAAAAAGGTATGATGTAATTTATATGCTTTTTGGAAAAATATGCCGGTTATAATTAAAATATGGATGTGTAACTGAAATTAAATGAGCGTATTTTTGTTATGTAATTTATTAATTGATTATATGCATTAATAATTATATGTGTTTTTTTTCGGGGGGGCATTTAATCTATGTCTAAAATGTCATTATTTTATTTTAACAGGAGTTTACTTATTAATGACACTACATTATAGAAACCCCCACGTTGTTTAATTGTGCTTGAATTTGCGATAAGCGCTGATTTAAGAAGTCTAACAGTCGGAAATACTTAAAAAAATTCTTTGAATTACGTGTTTTTCGTAAATCTCTTTATTCTAAATTATTGTTATTATTAATGGACTTTTCCCAACAATTGGCGATTAAATTTCTAAAACGTATGAGAAAACACGGAAAATTATAAATACCCAAGTGATCTTAAATTTTCTTTGAATTAAGAACGTGGTATTCCAAGTGCCCACCTTAGCAACCTATTATTGCGACGATATATAGTATTTTAAAAACACATGCAAAACATTAGAGAGTCTGTACCATAGAATCGCATGGCAAATCACATTTTAGGAACCTGCAATCAACTCTAAAATGCGCATTTAATTCTATAAGGGTAAAGTTTATAAACTGCAAACCCTCAGTTCAACTAAAAATTGCTTAGCGGAAAACAGTAAATTGTTATGACATGCGTTCAGAGCTATATACCATTTTTACCTTTTCTAGCAATATCAACTAAATTTGCAGCCAAAACCGAAGACAGTAAGGCTTAACAAAAATAGAAAATGGCAGAAATATTTAGAAGACTGTTTCAATAATATGCAACATCAAAAACAGATTGTTGTCTACAAGAAGAGAAAACTGGTTTATTATTGCAAACTTTAACAATAAAAACGTAAATACCAGAAAGCAATATAGTGTTCTTACAAAATTTAATCTAGAACGCGATTGACACGTTTTTTTTTCTCTAGACAAACGAAAGATTTTCACCTCTGTATTTTTTTAATGTTATGATGAGCATTGATGATGCCGATAGGATCGCTTCTGAAAAGGTGTTTTATTATTTGAAAACTAGGATCAACAGAACACAACAATTGTACATCAGATTTTTCCGCAGAAAACAAAACATGACAACTTTTCTGAAACCGCACATCTCCTAACAGAACAGTTTAGTCCGAACGTATTGCTATTCCCTAGGCGATGCAAATACCTGAGTTTAACCAAGAAACATCAGGAGGCCAATTAAACATGTGCAACAATAGTCAACAAAAATTCCGACCAATATAAACTCGCTGAAACAAATGCTTAGGATTTTACATGCCTTATGTATATCTACAGGAATTGCTATCAGCAAAAACATTTTTTAAAAAACTCTGAAATTCGACGCAGAGTTTATACGTAATTAGATAGGACGCCACAGTTGACACAACAAATGTTAGCCGAAGACTATCCCCGAGGAATTATCATGAAATTCTTTTCCACAAACTATTGGAGAATCTGGCGTCGCATACGAAAATATACCTACACTATCGAAGCTTTATTCTTAGGAAATAATAAAATGAAGGATAATGTTCCCTTCGACCACACAAAAGACAACAAGTTGCCGAACATATTAAGTATACATGTTTAATTTCATTAAAATCTGAGATCATATTTATCAATCATAAATTAGCTTTGACACAATAAGGACTTGAAAAACAGCCAGAACGTTGACAGCGTCGGAAATAATTTTAAATGTAAATGAATACATATGTTACATTTAACAGTATGAAAAACAAATTATAGGTATTTGTGTTAAAAACACAGGAACAGATATTTTGCAAAATTTAAATGTGTCAAATTTGCCTATGAATGCATTTTGTCAAAGAGTTGAATTTTTATTGACTGAGAAAGAAAGTTTAGATTTAAAGAAAGTTCACTAGATCTTCCTCCGCTGGTCTAAGGAGAAGCACAATAATTACAGCTAGATTCGAACACAAAAAAAATACGCATTGTTCAAGACAAAAAGAACTGTACCTTTCAACTTATTTGAGAAAATTAATAGAAAGTTTGACAGATTAAAAATAAACAGCAGCCTAAAGGAGTTTCATTAAGTCAATGGGGCATCTATACTCCCTATGTAAAAAAAAAGTTAGAAGAAACCCTCGTTTGCGCTGACTTTAGCACAGGTTGGTACTCGGTGCTAAAAGATTTCTATTACTAACTTCATAGCCCTAAGGAAATCTTCATTCACTTAAAAAGTAAAAGCTCTTTTCTCAACTCGATTTCAGTGACGCACACCTTCACATCGAGGAAAAAGTCCGACTTACCTTGTTATCAACAGCCATAATGGGTTATTAAATTTGAAAGGTTTACTTTTGGAGTAAATATAACATCTGCCATTTTCTTTTAAATATATTGATACAATTTGAAGTGGCTTTGATTTCTCAATAGCATATTTGGATCATATTATCATAATGTATAAAGAATAGCATCTAGATCGTGTACACAAGTTATAGCCGTCATACCAAAAGCGTTTCAAAAACAATTTACATCCACGCACTTCAAGTAGTTCCGTAAAACATAATGTCTCAAAAATATCATGCTATGACTCACCAGTCGTAGGATTGAACTCTTTAAAACGAGCTCTCAAAATAGCATGCGGAATACCTACAGAAAAGGCATTACCAGAGTGTATATAGGTGTATATGATCACACAGAATCCTAACAAATAATCAGTATTATCACCAGCAAACGATAATACCAGTATTTGAAAAGCAAACAAAATAAGGGACAGTATTGTTCTTTAGAAACGCTGTTTTCCAAACGAGAAAGTTTTCAACAAAAATAAAACGTCTTTGTGAAAACAAGGCATAATAGAGAAAAGACTTGGAAATATAGTAAATGTCATTCATGTTCCCAACTTTACTCATAAGATTCACGTAAATCAGATGAGAAAGGGTTGAATGATCAAAGCTATGCATCCACCAAAGAAGAAGATATCCTCGGAATAATATACGACACTTTCGATATTAAACCACTCCAATTAGCTCCTTAGCAACGTCGATCAGGATGGACAGGGAAATTCACGGATCATTTATCCAGCGACCAAAAAAGAAAAAGTACTAAATACCCCTTGTGGGTTTCAAGGTTTGGAAGCAGTTAGTATGGAACGTATTGACTCATAATGTACTGTGCTAAACATTATATAAATTATACGAGAGTTATATAATGGTAGGGGAAATATCGCGAATTCCAGACTGCAACTAACAGCCGGAAAATACCGACAATTTTTAGTTGTATTTACTTTCTTGGTACAAAATATTATTTTTACTTAACCCTGTTGTTCGCGTCTGTTTCCTAGGGTCACAACAACAACAGCAACTATTATTATTATTATTATTATTATTAGTAGTAGTAGTAGTAGTAGTAGTAGTAGTACTTCTGCTACTACTACTACTACTTTTAATCAGATTATGTATAATGATACAGAGTTTTAAACTTATTCTTATTTTATTTAACAACAACTTATTGTTTTTTTTTTAATTCAACAACAAACACTGAAAAATCATAAAGGTGATAAGTAAAGTGTTCCTGTCGCATGCGTATTCAAATATACGATTTGAGTCGCGGCACAGGAACAGATGGATGGACACGTGTTTTAAAAAGAATAAAGCTGAATTCTCGGCTCTAATAAAATACGAAAACGTTTATTTATTTCAAGGAAATAAATATACATCTACTAGAAAATTGTTCGTAATTAAGTGAATCGACAGGAAATAATTTTATTGTATGATGATATTTATTATTATCATAACAGAAATGCCCTTCAATATTTCACGTAAACTGTTGCTTCAGGTATACCTGTCGTAGCCTTGGTGCATGTAGCATGTTAAAGACAAGCAATAGGCAATGCTGATAAATAAACACGGCTAAGAAACTGATATCAACACTTTCATTACTCTCAATATCGATGAAATCTTTTGGATCCTCGTCGTCATTATGAATGACGCCGATACATTTGGCAGAGATTCTCGTAGCAAAAGCTTTTGAAGGATACGTCATTTTTTGTGTAGTGCGGCATGAGGACAATGCCACGTGTGCGCCATGGATGAAACCCGTTTTTTTTTCATATATAAGACACAATATTGAACAATGAGTGGTAGAGAATGATGCGTAAAACAAGTGGGAATTGATTAATAAACAGTAAAATAAGCAGGCAGGAGAATACATAAAAGACCGAGTAAAGGAGGAGAGTAGAAAGTGATAACGGTACTGATAAAATGTAAAAAAACATACAAAGACGGGCGAATTGAACAAAAAAAGGGAAGAGATGAAAAAATGCACGGAAAATATGGCAAGCGATACGATGGAAACTTGAAGAGAAGAATTTCAGAAATAATGAAAAAGAGAAAACGGATGAAGAAATAAGGTATTTTAAGTGTTAGAGTGGCACATCGAAACAATGAGTAGAAAAAAGGAGAATAAAGAGATGAAATAAATAAACAATATTTGTGCAAAGAATAGCAGAAAAAAGAAACATGTAGTTAGCCTGACAAATTAGATAACAAGCTAGAAATTTGAATTTGAAAAAATGTAAATATTAAGACTATGGACTAACAAGATTCTGAATGCAAGAGAAATATGAAACGAAAAAGCGACAAGCGAAATGGACATTCGGAGCAATGATGGATTATTAATGAAGACAATAAAACCACAGAAAGTACAAAAAATATTTTTTTTTTCATCTGAGAAATATTACTGCAAGAATATAAAGTGAAAATGAACGTAGAAATTTAAATAATGACAAACAAGAGTAATTGTGATGCTAACAAAAGCAATGGCGTCGGTAATAATAATGGGCAAGACGTTAAAGATATTTTCTGTTGGAATATAGAATGGAAAGACTAAGAGAGCAACACATGATTGATTAATGTGATCAGGTGTCAGTATTCGATCTAAAATAATTCGGATGTCAAATAAAAGAAGTTAACATAGACAAAGTAAAAACATAATAAATACAAAATATGAAACCTTATAGCAACAACTATCATCTTGAATGGTACAATATATTACAAAGCTTTTGTCATAGGATATTGTTCAGCTTTTTTTCTTTCTCCATTCTTTTTTATCGTCCTGTCGATTTTTCTATTTTTTAAATCTCATTTAATAGTTTCAGATTTTAAATTGGAGAATTTGTTTCAAAACATGTCAGTTACATTTCTTTTTCGATGCCAATACAAAAGAAGATAGATGTATTTTATATGACCCGACCAAATTCTGTATTGATAGTATTCCCTATTTTCTCGGAGGCATGTCTGTTAGTATTAAAACTAATCTCCGAAGTGTCTGTGTCATAATGTAAATAAGGATATTATCGATTTGGTCCATAGAATAACTGAAATTTACGACAATATAAAGAAATGGAATTTATTTTTTCAGTTTCTAAAAAGTATTAGAATTAAACAATTTTGTTTTAGTTTTTCAAACGAAAAAAATAAATTATTCAAATTCATTTTTATTGGTTAAATTGTTGTGATATTTTACCGAAACAAAGATCTGAAACAGAAACGTTTTGATTGATTAAATTATTTTGGCATATTTTTATATTGCTATTGTGATATGTTTGGCTTATTACAAATATAAAGTAGTTTTTTTTTAAGAAAATTCACAGCGTTTAAAATCTTTTATTACGAAAGGTGTGCAATAAGTAACGCCCCTGACCCACTTCTATTTGTCTGATCTAGCTGAAATTTAGCATGTGCAATGACTTATATTTCTACAGGTAATGTGGCAAATAATAGCGCTGAACTAATTGTGGTTTCTGTTTTACATGTGTTTGAACTGAGTCAAGTGTGAAATGGAGCCTGTTGAATGTCGAGCAGTGATCCGGTTTTTGTATTTGAAAGGACGCACACCACAGGAGACTTTTAATGAAATGAAAGAAACTGATGGTGATGATGCTCCATCATATGACCTTGTAAAACGCCGGCATCGTGAATTAAAACATGGGCGGAAGTCTGTGGAAACAGCTCCCAGACCTGGTCACCCCCCTTCTGCCATTGATGAGGCATCTCTCCGTCAAGTAGAGGCTGCCATTTTGGAAGATCGGCACATTACTATTCCCCAAATAGCCCAAGATGTCAAGATTAGCATAAGGTGTTTGCCAGATGGATTCCCGGGTTGTTCACACCATTCCAGAAGCGAGAACGAGTCGAGTGCTCGAGGATGAATTTGGAGATGTTCCAAGAAGATGAGTCAACGTTTTTCGAAAGACTGATTACACAGGATGAAAGCTGGGTCCTTCATCATGATCCAGAGACGAAAGCCCAGTCAATGCAATGGAAGCACTTGTACTTACCACCTCCAAAGCAGGCAAGGGTGCAGCCTTCCGCTGGCAAGGTCATGCTCACAGTCTACGGGGACCAGGACGGAGTAGTTATGACTGATTTCCTGGCAAATAGAACCCAATTACAGGAGCCTATTATGCTTACATTTGAGGAAATTAAGGGAAGGTATCAAAATCAAGAGGCGGGGCCAAATCAGCAAAGATACCCTCCCCCTGCAGGACAACGCTCCGGTTCACAACTCGCATGTCGCCAGATCAGAAGCTTGTGGTTATGAAATCCTCTCCCATCCTCCTTACTTTCTTGACCTTGCATCTTTTGACATTCACCTCTTACCAGCCATGAAGGATTTTTGAAAGGAAAGCGTTTCCCAGATGATGCAGCCTTGATTTCTGAAACGTCGTGGTTGGAAGGCCAACCTGGAGTCTTCTACAAAAACGATCTCTATAGCTGCATCAAACAATGGGAGAAATGCATAATTCTGGGTGGTTCCTATGTAGAAAAATACTAATAACTGCTATATCAAATGGGTCAGGGGCATTACGTATTGCACGCCCCTTGTACTGGAACTAATATTAGATTTTTAACAATTATATTTCAAGACAAACAGTTGATCCATACATTCATTTTAAGTTATTTTTCCCAAAACGTTGACAACGAAAATTATTCTAATGCAAAAGTAATGCTGATAGGGCATTAATAATATTTAATTCTCCAGTTAAAATACTTGCCATAGTGTTGTGTCTTTTAAACATAATTTTTTGTAAATTTTGTAAACTGTAGATTTTAAAACTGGATCTCACACTCAAGGACACGCGGGAGATCATACGTGCAATGCCTCCCTTTTTATTCATGTGTGTAAATTCATAAATCTTTTTGAAGGCATGCCTACCTGCATGTCTCACTTACCAGTATTGTATCTAGAGGCCCATCAAACATTGTACTAAATTTTCGGGACAATTTACAAAGTAGACATTTACACACCCACTCTCACAAGCAAAAAAACACACACAAACACACACACACACAAACACACACACACATATATATGTATATACGTGTAGTATTTATGCAATTGCCTAAGGATTATTCAGAGTATGTAGTGTGTGTATGTCTGTGTTTCTTTTGTCAGTATAAGATAATGGCAACACTGTTTGAATCTATTTAAATTCAATGCAGCTTACTCGTCTTATCTTGTTCGTTTTTACGGATATTTAATACATGTTCAATTGTGCTTACCTTTTCTTCTCTTGTATTTATTCGAGAAGCTTATTCTCTATGTCTTTCTCAAACGTAAACTGCCCAAAACTCAATCAATCTTTAGTATTTTGGCGTTTCTTCTGTTGTTACCTTTTTTCACGTCAGATATCCGCCTGAGATATACGTGAATGATTTCGACAAGTGAAAACTTATACCAATCTCGTACATCAGTTTGGAAAAAACGAGTTATACATCGATATGCACTTATATAGAATAAGTCATACACGCCTGTATAAGTACACGAATTAAAGTACTTTTCTCTTAATAGACTGGTGCCTTTCCATATATCGCTGAAAGGTGCATTCAAAGATTTAATATGTTATGATGTGTTATGAGTAAAAACATTTGTCTAAATACTTTTGATTTGTCTACAGTTTAAAGGCAAAACAAAACACTGACTAGATTTGCGTAGTTGAGTTCTTTTCTGTCCAACTAATAACTGCTCCTCTTTTTGCACGATTTTAAAAATTTATCAGTGTTTCTCTAGAACATTAATATATATTACTGATATCGATTTCTACTTAATGCATTTAAAACTAACTGAAATATAATTTCTATTATTATTCTAAATATTACCTGTAAATTAAAGTCAAATTTCCCCTATGTCACTGACGTGTATAGCTCCATAATCCAAAGCGTATAGAATTATGTTTCTGGTGAAAAGTAGATGTTTGTGATTCCCTTCACTAGGGAAATAGTTATTTATTAAACGTAAAAGAAATCCGCTACAAATTTCATTAGAATCATGCTTTGATATCAGCTCATCTATTCATATCAGTCAACGTTAATCTCTGCACATATCAGTAATCAACGGACAAATATAAAATGACCAAACTTACTTCATACTTCTAACCAGAAATTAATTAACACACGTATACAATCTTTGGCCTAAAAAATGGACAGCCTCTGCAATTCTTTGTTTTACACTTAACCGTAATGAACCACCACGCGCTGTATACACTATTCACTTGACAAAGAAAGACACACGGAGCATTTTACTTTATATATATATATATATATATATATATATATATATATATATATATATATATATATATATATATAAATCTAAGTTTTACGAAGTCCCTAATCTCAATATTCTCCCCATGTATAAAATTAAATTAAACTAAATAGAGCTCATTGATTGAGATTGTCAGACTGACTTCCTCATCTTGGTTGTTATCGTCACAACGTTTCGGGCGTTTTGCTCTCCGGCCTTCATCAGGTGTTTTGTATCGAACTGGGGAACCGTTTTTTAGGAGTCTCGAACTCGACCCTTTATTATTATTATTATTATTATTATTATTATTATTATTATTATTATTATTATTATTACGGGGGTACCGTGTTCGGACTCCAGCTAGGCTCTGGGACATAGTTGCTGAGTCTCTGTTTTGAATGTTACTTTTTACTGCCTTCGTTCAGGATTGAACTCAGGACATTTAGGTAACTGTAAACTTTGACACAACGTCTAGGATCACTCGTTGTCCTAGACGTTGTGTCAAAGTATACAGTTACCCAAATGTGATGAGTTCAATCCTGAATGAAGGCAGTAAAAAGTAACATTCAAAACAGAGAATCAGCAACTATGTCCCAGACCCAACTGGAGTCCGAACACGGTACCCCCGTATTAATAATAAAGGGTTGGGTTCGAGACTCCTAACAAACGGTTCCCCAGTTCGATACAAACGGAGAGCAAAACGGCCGAAACGTTGTGACGATAACAACCAAGATGAGGAAGTCAGTCGGACAATATCAATCAATGAAAACACCTCATCTCAAAAATACAGACAATTACTAAATAGAACTCATATTACAAAACTTACGCCTAGCAACTGAGATCCAACATTAAATTTACCGAAAAAATTGTTAAAGAATCAATTTAAATTAAAAAATATATATTTAAAACAAATAAGTTTAATTAAATAAAGAAATATAGAAATCTAATTTAAGAAATCGATAAATAGTATTAATAAAGCATATTTAATGGACATAGGTAATTAGTTGTAACATTTTTGATATTTAGTGTAGAATTCGTGTTTTAATACAGATACGAAACTAGGTAGATATATAAATCTTTAAAAAGATATTTAGTTTCAATTTTTTTTAAAATAAAGATACGAAAATAAGGAGATATATAAATCTTTAAAAATACTTTGCAAAGATGTGAGAGAGGTAAAGTGTTCCTGCTTCTTTTCTTTTCCTCATAAAGGAAATAGTTATTTTCCTTAATGTTTCATTGGTAAAGTGTTTTTATTTAATAAGTCTGAAGAAAGGCTGTTCTTGTTAAAATTTTCAAACGACATAATGTTTGAATTTCTCCAAATGGTCTTGAAACAATTGAAACTAACAATGAAATACACTTTTTGTTGCTATGAACCCATTTCTTGAAGACTTGGTTTTTTGGTAAATATATATATATATATATATATATATATATATATATATATATATATATATTGAGGCGTGTTGTATTGAATAGAAGAGGGTGGTGGTGTTTTATTATCGTCTTCTGTAGTTTTTTTCTATTCGACGAATGGAATTTTGACATTACAGTCGAACTGGTGTATGAATGTTCCGAAATCTATTTCATTATTATATGTTGTCCTTGCTAGTACTTTCTACATTTCATCTGTCGTCTTCAGGCAGTTTTGATTTAGAATGGTGTTGTTGGTGTTGTACGCTTCATGTCATTTATAGGTGGATTCGGGTTAAGAAGCGAGACGGGTGTAAAAAGGTGAGTTTTTGTGTATTTTTTTATGAAATTAAAATAAATGGATGGGTGTTATTTAAATTGTAATTTACAGGTTTTTATGTGAATTCAAATAATGATGCGATTCGTGTGTAAAATAATGCGTTGTTTTACGTTGTAAAATTGATGCGATTCGTTTGTAAAATCATGCGTTGTTTTTACATTTTAAAATCGATACTAAAATAAATGTAGAAATGCTATTTGAATTATGATTCATAGTTTTTTTTAATACCTTCCCTCCCAGTGTACATATATACATTTTAAGTCCCCAGGCACTTTAGGATGTTATTGTTATTGTAAAAATTGATATTATTAACTGTGGGTTGCTTCGTTCGTATATACAAAACCTCTAATATATTTGAATCTTTTTACGTTGTTGTCTGTGAGGATGACTTTTGTTGTGTCGACTAAAATTGTTCTATATTATGAATAGGGGCAGCCATGTTGTCTCAGGTGCTGGCTGATGGAACTGGTATCAGAAAGATGAAGGGTTAATCTTCTGGTCAATGTGTTAGTCGTATGACCGATACAGCTATTTGTATTGTTGGAGACGCAATCTCCCAAGAGGCATTGACATTGATAAACTACATAGTTTTTTTCGGCCGTGTTAATTGTCCGAGGGTTGGTTTAATTATCAGGTTTGCGGTAGTTACTTTCTTATAGTATATTATAATTTTAATTTTATGATTATTAATTGGGGATATATATCTGTGGATAATATCTTTTACGACCCTTTCATCTAATTTATAATTATGGTGTAATTGATTACGGTAAAATAAGTTTATGGGGTTGGAGTTGTCATGTTGGCTATTCTTAATTTTGTCCATATTTCTAACTGTTCGTTTAATTTGTTCATCGACTATGAAGTTAGGGAATTGGTTATTTATTAAAACTTGTTTAATGTTCTTCAATTCGCTAAGACATATTTTTCTATTTGATGAAACCATTCTGGCTGGATTAATTAGATTGTTTATATCGGTATTGGCATTTGCTTTTATAGTTTAATACACAAGAACCGATTGCAGTAGGCTTTCTATACGGATAGGTAATGAATTGATCTTTACTAGAATCTATGCGAACGTCTAGAAATGTGAATGCTATTATTTTTGTTTAGTTCGTAGGTAAAGTTTAATACGGAGTTTGTTTGAAAATGCTTTTTAAGTTTTTCGATTTCGTTAATATTATCTGCAAGAATGAAGATATCATCTATATATCTCACGTAAATAGGCGTTTTTTTTATATTATTGAATGTTTTGTCTTCGAGGTTAGATATGTGGAAGTTGCTAAATGTGGGTCCAAGTACGGAGCTCATCGATATACCGTCGATCTGTGTGCACATGTTGTTTTATAGTCGTAAAATGGGGCTTCTGTTGTACAAATTAACATTAGTTTTTTTAAGGATTGTGGAGTAGATTTTTAGCGGGGGAGAGATGGATTGTTGTATATATTGGTGATTATTGTGTCGATAGTTTTATGCACGGGGACATTAGTAAGAAGGATTTCTACGTCTAATGAATCAGTGATTTTGTTATTAACTTTTGTGGTCTGGAGAATTTGTATTGATTGCTCGCTGGATTTGACGCTATATCCATTTTATTAAAAAATAATTTAAATCATATCGGCCGACCGTTTTATCGTTGAATAACTTTGCAACTCCAAAACACGCCTATGGAATTGTCTTCTGTTTTCCTGCTTTCCAGCTGACTACAATATTGTTGTCTTCAAGTCTAACGTAAAGAAATTCTTGATGAACCGTTTCATATAAGTTTACAAATTTACCGAATTTCCATTACTAACGATTACTATATTGCCCAATTTCTATTGTACACTTTTGAATCCTTACCCTGGAGTGGCCTCTTGACCTTGATACGTGGTGATGCCTATGAAAGAAAACAGAGTCGATCAATATTCTGGAACACCATAATGGGTTCAATGTATTCTATGATCATTACTTAATAAGTACTAAAATTTTCATAAAAATTGGTTTATTTCCTTAATTGTTATGAATTTTTAAGTGAAGGGGGGGTCTGCAACTGCAAAAAATTGTCGATATTCCGGAACATTGTAAAGTAATAATGAAATTATGTCCATAATGTGTTTCCGTACTTCTTTGAATTTCGCCGCCATGTCTTTTTTTTTCGACAAAACTAATTTTTTTGCTACCATGGACACATTTTTGGATTATTATTACTCTTTTTAGCAAGAGTTAAGTACATTTATTGTGTTAATTTATTATTTTAAACGTTAAATGTATACTTCACGTGTAAATAATTCCAGAAAACTTATATTTCTCTTGCCAGAAAAAATGTAAACACGATCTGTGTCGTAATGAATTATTACGGGAAATGTACAGTTTTTCAAATTTGAGATGAAATTATTACAACGCTATTTTTTCTTTGAGAAATTAACTTTAAGCTGTAATCTTTTAAACATAATCTAAAAGTAACCGAAATTTTAACAACTATTATGATTAGCCGGCGTTCAATACCAGGTCCTCTACCTAGCAGCCATTAGAATTGCCCGTACCTAGACTGTTATAATAAACAATGAAGTAACGTTTTTTAGCCTTCTTTATTCTACATTGTTTTTTTTGTTTGTTTTTGCTATTAATTATGTATTTTGTTGTTTCTACTGAAAAATCACCGACATTTTTTAATTGTAAAAGCAAAAAAGAACTGTACTTTTACAATCGTTTCTTGAATGATTTTTATAACAGCTTTCTTTTTATAGACAACATTGACTGAAAAAAATATGTTGACTTGAATGATTTTTAACAGTGACAGACGATTCACCTTTGACCTTAGGGACCGAACCACACGACCTCTGCAGTGTAGGGAAATAGTTATTTGAAACCCCTAATTCTCCTATTTTTTTGTTTTTTTTCCTAAACAAATGTTTTCCGAATTGTGGGGAAGACTTTATTTTACTATTATATCGTCTTCCATTTCTTTTTTCATCCTTCCCTCTCACTCTCTCTTTCTCTCTCTCTTTCTCTCTCTCTTTGTTCCATAACTTTTTTTTCTAAATCCTAGCGGTTTGATAATCAACGCCTTGTTCTAGTTACAATGAGGGGAAAGAAGGCAAACGATTGTGGAGACAAAGGATCGGGGGTGGGTCGAGGCTGCCGAAAGAACTAAGGGGCAAGCTGGGGACGGAGTGTCGGGTGGATAAGATATTCGTTGGGTAGGAGATTCGCGAGCCCACCCACGTGCTGGGGTTTCTCAAGACAACCACAAAGATATTTGCCTTACGAGGTCAGCGCGAGTTTATAAAGAAAAGAACAAATCGGTTCATTGGCGTGGAAAAGAAATCAACACATAATAAAAATACTAATCGGTGAAAATATTGTCATTTCTATTTTCAAATCTTTGTTTCTCTGCTAATTCACCGTCTTAAACTTACCGCTTCATTACGACCCAGTGGGTGCCCATTTCCAGACAATTCGAACGGAATAAATTTATGTTCACTAGATGCCAGTGGGTGGCATCATTCGAAGGAATCAGAATTATAAAACAGAATTTGTTTTGCTGGAAATGTTTTTACAGGAAATGAGATTGATGAACTTAGGGTATTTTGATAAAATGGTGGCATATATTCCTGCCCTTTCTTAAAAGAAAGAACGTTGTTTTTTTCGCAGTATTTGACAAATGAGCATACATTCATATGAATTTAATTCAGCGCTCTTTCGATCTGCTTTTCGACGTATTTACTTTTTTTTTTTTTTTTTTTAGTAGCTTTCTGTGGATGTTTTAGAGGTTACGAGGGCGTTGGTACACACTTTTAAGTTAGTGGTAAAGTTAAAGAAGATGTTTTTTGTATGGGGATTGATACCACTCGGACATAGGGTTAGTAAGATGCTTACAAAATTAATATTTTACCATTTAATGATAATATTAATAGAGTAGTGGTCGATTCTCAAAAACATTAGCCTTTTTTACAATTAAGATTTATTTCAAATTAATATTAATTTTTAAATTGTGGGCAGTTATTGTAAGTAAATATTTTAATTGGCTTTCTGATTACAAGAACTTTTTTCGTTTTATTTTAAATCAAAACTTTATCTCTTAAAACTCTACTGATGATTAGAGAACAGCTTTTGAAAACGGAAATAAGATATTTGAAATACTAGGTACGGCAATTTAATGGCTTCTTCGATAGGAGGCATGGGTTTTAACGAAGGCTTATCATAATATTTTTTTTGAATTTTCGATTACTTTTTTATTGTGTTTGAAAGGTTATAGGTTAAAGTTAAATTCTCCAAGAGATAAAGTGTGTGAAATAATAAAAAAAAAACATGGAATAATTTTGTCTTAAATCTAAAAAAAAAACATACATTTAACGTAACAGATCATTATGACAAAGATCGTGTTTACATTTTTCTGGTAAGAAAAATATCAGTTTTCTGGAATTATTTCCAAGTTAAATATTAAGTTAAAGTCTTAAGATAATGAATTAATGCAATAATTGCATTTAACATTTGTTAAAAAAATTTAATAATTATCCAAAAGTGTGACAATGGTAGCAACGAAACTAGTTTATCGTATCCAAAAAAAAAAAAAAAAACTCTGGCGGCAAAATTCAGATGTGTATGGAGGGACAAATTAGACATAATTTATTTCTTTATTTAACATTATTCGGGCATACAGAGCGGCTTTCCCTTTTGCGTCGCAGACCCGCTACTTTCTTCATTTAAAAATGCCTAATAGTTAATTAAATTCATTAATTATACTACTGACAATTTATTCATGGCAAAAAGGGTAGCACATTATTTATTAATATTAATAAAAAATTACAATTGGGTAAGAAAACTATTTATGATTATAGAAAAAGTACACACTAAAAAAATCCAAACCTACGTAAAACATTATTAGAATGCTTACGTGAAATTTAAAGTTGATAAACGTAAACAGGCGGGTAGTTGAAGAGAGGAGGAGGGTGGGGAAAACAAATTGGTTTTCTTTTCAAGTGTGTGCATCCGTACTTACCGACATGGAACGCTCGTATAATTTTTACCATCTTTTAATTAAATTATTTTCCTATGTTCCTGTTTTTCAATCTAATGTTTTTTTTTACTTTATTTTCCAAGATTATATGAATATTAGCTTATGTTTATGATTATACGTCCATGCATGCAATAAAAAATTAAAATATTATATGTAATGATTACGTTCAAAATGTAAGCGCAAAAAAAGTAGAAATAATATTTGCAATTATATGTTTTTGTGTGAAAATATTAACTAAACAATGCTTAATTCAATGATAATATTAGTAGTTCGAGAAATTCATTTTTTGCGTTATATTGATTTCGTTACTAAGTACTTTAGGGGCGTTTCTCGTAATGTTGATGTAAAAATTATTATTTTACTGTTACAAATTACGATGCTTTATTTACATAAAAAAGCAAAAATAAATTCTTGCGTTTTTTATTAACTACTAAAAACCATAACTTTAGTAAAGATATTTTCTGTTTAAACAAAATTATACATTTTCACTAAGGTAGTTAGAAAAAAAAGACGAGGATAATAGTCCGCAATAAATAAAATTAATAAATAAAACTCATCTCAATGAGTTTTAAATAAATAATATATTTTCACTGAGACATAAATAAAAATAATTATTTTATTATATTCCGCGATCCATATTTGAAAAATACTGAACATTATAATTGATTAATTTCCTGATTTTTCGTGAATTTTAAGTAAAGGTCGGGGGGAAAAATATTTATACATTTTGAGCATCGGCAATCATTTTGCTCGTACCTATGAAATACTTAAAGAAATACTTAATCTTTAAAAAAAAAACACAATTATACTTTTAATATATATATATATATATATATATATTAAAAGTATAATGTTACATCGTTAAAACGGCCTCGGAATGAAGAATACGTTTACATTAAATTGTGCAGCACTTTATTGCCCGCAACTAATCACAATAATGGGTTGTGTTTCACCCGCCTTTAAAAGTAATAATGAAGTGTAGTTATCGTACTATATTTTATGAATTTTGTGCTCGCTTATAGGCGGACATATGTTCTAGGTTTGCGCAATTTTTATTTTCTGAATCGACAATGCGTCCTTTTGATGAAACTGCATGTTCTATACGTCTAAAACTGATTCTGTGTTGTAATCTGGTCACATGAGGAGGAAGTATATATTACATTGCATATTTTGTATCAACACGTAGGAAACTAAAAAAAGTTCATCAAAATTAAGATTAAATAAGCCATTGGCATAAAATACAAATGTTTTCGTTGTAAAAATCTGTTGCAGCGTTAAGCATACATTTAATAAAAAGTTTACATTTGTTGCTTTTCGAGAATTTGGTAAGATCCATGCTGATAATAAAATGTTGGAAATTTAATGAAGCAGGTGAAAACAATGTTTTCTTTTTAGCGGCGAACAGCGGTTATCAATTATGTCCTTGGTTATTGAAGGAGAAGTCCTTCTAGACTGAGGTTATCTATGTTGTAGCTGCTTTTTAGGAAGCGCAACTTTCCCCACATTAAAGTCAGGTCCTGTGCCTAAATTTGCCCTCATGTGGAAGCAAGTAAATAGGAACAACATATTGTAGTAAATGTAACAGATAAGAATTATTTTGAAAAATATCGAATATCTCATAACCAATGAATATAATTATTTACGAATCTGTATATCCTTTGCGTGCTGAACTGGTTTGGAAGTTTCCACTACATTCTTGTAATTGTTTTTACGACAAACAGGAAATAAATGATCACTTGAGGATTCCATTACTGAAACATTAGAGACATAACTAGTATTACCACTGATCCAAACTTCGGAGCGGTTGCAGATTAGAGTTAGGGCTAGTAATAGGATAAGTAATTTTATTTTACACTTATTCAAAAATACGGTTTCACACTTAAACGAATGTGAGAAGGGCCCTACTAATGTAATTTATTCTTCTATTTCATATATTTGTAAATATGTCCCACCTCAATAATATATTTTTGTAATTAACATTAATTTAATGCAAATCAACCCCCAATGTGAGTGTGATGTTTTGGTGAGAGTGCATAGCTTAATAGGAAATTACAAACTCGGATGACTATCGACCATCCTTATCTAAACGATTAGAGCTGCAAGCCCAAGGAAATCATTATACTTATTGTTCTAAGACAAATCTGTATGGTTTTTAATTGAAGGAAATGAAAAACTAATACATATACTGCGTTCTAGTTTTATATTCATTATTGCTTTGTTTAGATTTCGGGGCAATTAGAAATTAAAAGTCGATAGTTTTACTAGTGATGAATTACTAAGAAAAACAATTGCGCCCCCATATGTTTGTGGAAAATTTTTAACTATTTTAATTTCTAAAAACATATGGTTTGTTTATTCAAACTGTGTTTATACAAATTGTTTTCTTTTCCTTTTTTAAAGTATTCATATTTTTTAAAGAAAATACTCCTGTTATCAAGAAGTAAACCGAATTTCTAATGTTTTTATATAGTACACAATTTTCCAGCAGCGAAATTTAAACATTAGTTTTGTCTTCTATGGGAGACTTAGTTTTAGTTGCTCCGGTGGCCACTTTTTTCATTTTTTGTGAAAAGTAAAATAAATAATCGTAAATGTGATGGTGTTGCCCACTAGCCATTATGTATAGTTCTTATTATTCTGCATAAATCATGTAGTTATCGAAAAGTGCGATCGCATAAAAAAAACTGAATTTTTTTCTTCTAAAAAGTGGCGTGCATCAGTTGGTTCTGATGATGCATCCTATATATTTCTACAAAATGCCACAGTTATCCCTCAATATTAATTTAGGTAATCAATATATTAATGTGATTTGCCTCCTATATATTATATTACAAAGATGGAAAAGGATTCAGCTAGGCATTTAGTTATTTACGTATTGCGTTATTGCTGTTGTAAATAAACGGAAAATATGATAAATAGCAGGTTAACATGGTACATAGAATAAAACAATCTGATTTGAGGCCTAAAATCCGGTTTTAGGAAACCAAAGTACTACTGATTATTTGATCAGATTGGAGACTTCTATTACAGAAAATTCATCATAGAGATAAACCTAGTTTGAGTAATTTTGGATGTGGAGAATACGTACGATGTGACCTGGAAGTTCGGGATAATGACAGACAATATGGCTTATTCCATTCAAAATACCTTCGAAAAACAAAATTTAAAATAAGAGTAGAAACTGCATTTTCCAACGTAAACATTATTAAAGGAAAGTATCCTATCGCTAATACTCATTTCTGTCAAAAAAATAATATTCTAAAACTACTTTGACACTGCCGGCGAACGCTTATTGTACGTAGATGACTTTCTCATTTGATGCCAAGCAAATTATATGCATCAGACAGAACACAAATTACACTTTTAAATAAGATCAGCAACTGAACTGAAGAAATGAATTTCAGATTCTTTTTTTAAAAATCGAAATGTGTTTGTTTTTGCAAGTTACACAAAATGCGTAATGATACATATCTCTAAAGAAATAACAAAAGGTAAAGGAATATATATTCCTAAAAATATCTTTGATAAAAATATATCTCATTTCTCGTCTAATGTAGCAATAATAAACATGCACAAAGGTAGTTAATCTACTCTTAATGGTACCTAAGACTAATTTACAATCTGACAAAAATTCTTAGTTAAGCTATATTAATCAATTATTAAATTGAAACCTGATTAGGCAAGCTTCATCTGTACCCCAGTAAAATGATGATATGTGGCACAAGTGAAAAATATTAATCACCAAAATAAAAATCCGCATTGTTTTTTTTAAATGTTTTCGTTAGAAAGTTTATATTTCAAAGAACACTTATATTTCCAGCGAATTAAGATTGTTTACATCTAAAGTGTGAAAACTGGAATTATATATTTGGCAATGTTTGAATAATATCCGCTTAGTCACCCACTATATAAAACTGTTGAAGAGAAATCGGCGCCATCCGGCCTTTTAGTTAATGTATTAAACAAATTAGAAATGAGCTGGAATCAGCCACTAGTCTTATGCAAAAATCAATAATTTCCAAAATTGCATCCGGGAATTAAAACAACTCTCTTTCTCATTGTAGTTCTGACCACTTCAAAAAAAAAAGATTCGAATCCCATTATGAATGCCTGCTAGACGCCATTCTTAGGTGCGTTGAGCCTCTTTAAACAGTTTATCAGAATACTTACATGAGGATACTTCTCAATCGGAAGTGAACCATAACCAAATATTCATAAACACATGGTGTGCTGTATTCTCAAGCCATCCAGCACGCTCCCCAGGTTGCGAACGGACACCCCTTCTATTAATAGAGGGCAGCTTCTAATACCATATAAAATACTTTGAGCAAAGCGGCATTAATAATAATAAAACAATAAATAAAAATTAAATATATTGCAGGCCAACATCCAAGATAAAAAGAGCCCGTACACCCGTTTATATACCACGAGGAAAGAAGTTATGGTGTAAACCCACTCTCCTCTGGAAGTAGTACTATAGCCATGTCAAAAGTCAATGAGCAATCAGACCTTGATATCAGAAGCCATGACACCCTAGTTTAAGCAGTTTCAGTAGACAAAGAAGGAAAAAAAAAGCTTAAAGTCAAGCTATTGTCTTTTGTTGAAAAGAAAGGGTTGCTGTTTTGCTACTTGTACCCAATGCTTTAAAAGTGGAGAAAAACAAATACAAGAATGACGGAGAATATAAAGTGGACAGACTTTTCTCTTCGCGATCAGTTTCTTAAATTAGATAACATAAAAACCGGCATAACGATAAGTACCTATACACAAACGGATCTAAATCTTCAAAGTCTTAATCCCTGCTATCTCTAATATAACTCCCCCTTGTTTGATTAAATGTGTGCATGTATATATATTTATATGTCTGCTTAAAACTTTCGACTGAGGCGACGGATTCTCAAGAGATTAGGATTGTTCTGAAACTCGACGATTTCGAACGACAAATATCGAAAAATTGGTTAAAAACATTCATTCCTTCAACCTTAAGTGGCCATTTTATACAGGGAGAGGTCGCTTTTTTGCCAATATTTTCGAAAGTCATCCCCTCTTTTTGATTGACGAGCAATAATTTAAACATTCATCACTTCCCTTTGGCGATGGGCGGAACAGCAAAAGCGTCACTTTTTTCACATTCTTTTCCTTCGCGATACGGGTTCAGGCCTGACTTCCTACTACCACTTTTCTTTTGATAAACAGACACTTCCAAAGACCCGGGCAACACGGGTATCCCAGGCTAGTCTATAATATAAATCTCACCCGTCTGTTTAAATGTATACACGTTTATATATAGTTCGTATGTATGTCTGCTTAAAACTTTCCCTAGAGGTGACGGATTTTCACGAAATTGGTATTGTTTTAATTTCGACGCTTCGGACGACAAATATCCAAAAATTGGTGAAATACATAATTTCATTTATCCTTAACTGGGCAGTTTTCTATAAGGAGGGGCGGTTTTTTTTCGCCGGTATTTTCGAAGTAATCCCCTTTTTACGATTGAATAGCCTTCCGGTTTTACGATGGGCGCAACAGCAAAGACGTCACTATTTTTTTTCGCGTTCTTTTCCTTTTTTGCGGAACGGGATCGAGCCTGCCTGCCTACTAACAGTTTTTTTTTGCTACGCAATACCTTCAAACACCCGCGCAACGCAGGAAGGTAGTCGGAATATGTTAATCATATTGTCTGACGCTATATTGATACTTACAGCATTGGAAAACAAGAACATTGATAACCACTAAACCATTAAAACCTTGAACAGACTAATAATCATCTATAAAAAACAGTGTCAAATTAAATTATTTGCATGCATGTTATATGTGATATGAGCATTTGTAGAAAGAAAATAGCAAATAGAGAAGCAAAAGAAGTGTTCTATACAATCCAAATCATACAGTCTTATATAAGGTGACACTTTCGCTAAAATATTTGATCCATATGATTCTAATATAATCCACATTGCACAGGAACATTAGTGATCGGCTTAGCAGTAGAAGATGTGAACCCCTTCGACGATTATAATAGCGGGGTCATCTAAAAATATTCTAATTAATAAAACTCACTATGTATACTTGTCTGCCCCTTTATTTTTAAAGTATATATCTTCTAAAACGACGTCGCATAGAGGTGTGAGGCAGATCAAAGGATTGCATTTTGTGTGAACTGTGCTGTTATGGTTTTAGCCGGTAAAAATAGATGGTAAGGGATCAAAACATAAAAAAGTGAAACTTGACAAAGCTTCATCTTCTTAAAGTGCTCTTGTACGCATGTGCAGTATACGTATCTACGTTAAATTTGAATTCTTTTAAACTATTTTCTACCCGTCTGATGATATTATAAACGGTACCAACTAAAGCTGGAATGTTAAATGTTTTAATGTTAAAGATTTTACGCAAGAAAGTTTTTTGCTTTGAAAATTTCTAGTATATACTTGGCACAATTTAATTATCAGTGTAGAATTGGCTATATTATTATAAATTATAAACTCGCATGAATTAAATATATTTAAGCGTATTTTACAACTGGGCAATGCCGGGCGCTCTGCTTGTACATAATAACACAACTAACACTTCAATTCTTCAACTAAATAGATCTATCATAGATGAATTCAGTCTTGTCATGGTGTACTTCCAACATAATGGTGAACACATTGAGAAGATAAATGAACGGATATTATGAAGTTTTAACGAACATGGCTGGATTGAAGCAATTTTTTTAAATTTTGTTTACAACTTCATGAGTTGGGTGCATTCAATTTGGTGTAATAGTGTAAGAAAGACATTTAAAATTACAAGTAAATATACGAATTCTTCAAATAGTCAAGTATATAAATGAATTAATTTACTTTCAAAGAACATACACTTTTGCGAAGTAATCTATGATGACGTTTCCTGCAGCAAGACAGGATCCAATGCATTTGACGAATGATGTCTGCCGGCTGCTTTTAAAACAAGAAAAATGTTCTTCAAATTTGACCTTTTCAGCAAAAAACTCGCTAAATTTATTTGGCTTTTTGGAGCATTTGCGTATGGTTTATATTATTTGTTTTATGGTTCCATATTTAGTCTCTCTTCCTCAATCGTTCCAATCAACTCCAACGATCGCCTGTTCTTGTGTCTAAATTCTATTATTTTTGTTGCAGATTCTGTATAGGTTGTTGTTGTCTGTCTTCTGCTTCTTTTTTACTGTTTGATGCTCGTTCCATTTATTAAGTGGATGTCAAATATTTTCAACCATAATACGAAAACGGAAAGAGAAACTTCGACTTTTCCGTGTTCGTTACGTTTAAAAGAGAGGATATTAACTCATTCACATTTATTTAAAAAATGAATGCCGTATTTCTTGTCGAGAATTTATCCGAAAATATTTCGGGTTTTCTTTAGTTGTTGAACGAATTTACAAAATTGTATTCATCCCAAGACAATATAAAGAGAATGTACGTTGATATTGCTTGGATTCAGAATTTTGCTCAATTTGGATATTAAATTTCTAATATTAAAATATGTTTTGATCATATTTTCCGGAATTCTAGAAATGAAAGTTGATATTTTGTTTCGACTCATCAAAACTATTCTCACTCTGTTGTTTTCGCATGATGCAGAATTCATGTTGCAATAAGGTATTCATCGTTGATCGTTTGACAATGTGTATCGAGATAGCAAAAATTTAAAAATCCATTGGTTATGTGTTCTTTGTCTTATTTTTGAATTACTCATTATACAAAAGTATTATAAAATGGGGAATGATTATTTAAGAATAGTTGAATATCCGACATTGAATATATTTAACTCTACAAAATGAAAATTATCGAAAGTCGATTATTGCAATTCGTAGCAATGTTTTGTAATGTTTTGATTTAGTAAAGCTTCCATGTATATCTCATTATTGTTGAAATGGCTTACGATTAGTATTGCAGCTAGTATTTATTCAGTGCAAATATTCATAAAGTAACCATGAAAACCAATGATGCTATATTATATATCTCACTATTTTTGTCATCATCTAACATCTAATTTATAAAACTCACCGTCTATCTATCTATCTATCTATCTATCTATCTATCTATCTATCTATATGTCTATCTGTCTGTATGTCTGTCGATCTATCTATCGATCTTTCTGTCTGTCTATCTATCTATCTGTATATCTGTCTGATTGCATTTCTCGTAGACCGTTTTTATGGATTTTTAACCGGTTAAAATAGGTTCGAAGGGAAATTGTCATAGTAGTTTGCCATTTGAAAGTCATATTTTTTGGAAGAGGTAAACGATTTCGTAAGAAGATAAAATATAATATTTTAATCTTAACCTAACCACAAGTAAACGTTTCGAATGCTGAGTTTCCTCTGTTAATTTTATTTTTTGCAGTTAAACTCGTATAATGGTTTAGCTATTTCGGATACTTATGCAAAACTCTCAGTCAAAATTTTGGTCTGACCGTGTGAGTCCTGGAATCCTTCAAATATTCGTTTATTACGAATATCTTTATTTCTATTGTTTATATTTTGGGAATGCAATTTTGTTGGTGAATAAATAACTTAATAAATTCTTAATTTCTATTTTAATCATGTAAATTATAGTAAAACTAAAAAAAACAAAGCTTATAACTTAAACTGGATTTTAGTAAAATAGAACATCAATAATAAAATGAAATAGGCAATACAACATATGCATTCATTATAGTCGAATTTATAAAACTCCATCTTTATTTTTTCAAACTTTATCCTCAAAGTCGCAGAATGGAATCAAATGATTGCATATTGTGTAAACTGTTTTGTTTTATGGGTCAAAGAAATCAGAACCTGATAGTCATAAGTTGGCTAGACGTACCCTTGTACGCATACGCAAATAAATGTATGCATTTACGTTAGTACTTTTTTTTTTTAGCTATTTCTTATTCAATTAACGCTAGCATATGGCAATGGCTAAGGCTTGGGCGCTATATTTTTGTTTCGTGTTCGATTTCAGCTGATGCAACCCAAGTCATATTATTATTATTATTATTATTATTATTATTATTATTATTATTATTATTATTATTATTATTATTTTACGTTTGAAATTATTACTATATATTTGAGTACAGTATAATATATAATAATCGCTCAAGAATTGATAGCTGTCATAATATAGGTAAATGTGCGCTGCTTATAAACCGAAGATCTACCGTTACAATGTTGACTTGTAAAGATATATATATATATATATATATATATATATATATATATATATATATATATATATATATATATATATATATATCGCTACGAAAGAATATCGCCTTTAAATTTATCGGTGACAAATAGTTCGAAGGATACAACAAAATTCATCACCCCAAGTTTTTCTGTAGTAGGTTTGTCTGGCAGCCATATTGCTTTAGCTTTAGTTTTAGCAGCTAAGAGAAACTGTAGGTTGTACCTATGTGCACTAGACAGAAAAAAAAAGAAAAAACTTTCTGAATACGGAAAGAATCGAAAAAAGTGTGTTAATATGTCCTGGTTCTCAAACTGAAAACTTACTTGCAAAGGGTGCTTATTCCGAAAGTCGTTCTTAATATGGTGATGGTGGGCGTGTTTATTCCTGAAAGTTTATCCTAACATATCGAAGTTGGAGTTGTTTATTCTGAAAGCCGTCCTTAACATAGAAAGGTTAGAGTGTTTATTCCGAAGGCCGTTCTTTACATGGAGAGGTTGGAGGTGTTTATTCTGAAATTCGTTCTTAACATGGGGGTTTATTCCGAAAGCCGTTATTAATTTAGGGGAGATGGCAGTAATACCCCTAAAAAGTGACTCTTTGCAGATAAGTACTCGTTATGTCAAAAATTTAAAAAATAGGAGCAAGATAGTTGAATTCTTATTTGAAGGAAACTTTATTCCATTACAAGTATTCAGTAAAACGTAGCGCACTTGTCGTCTGCTGCAAAACTCGAACTTCATTTGTGCATGCTCCATGAATAACTTCATTTCATTAGCGAACATGGTGGGCAATTTAAATTTCTAGAAAATAACATTACACCCTAAATGTGTTAAGACTAAAAAAAAACTCCTTTTCGACGAAAACTGTAAAAACGATATTCATTCGTAGCGGGCCAGATTACCCCTTATATATCATTAGAAACTCAACGCTCTAAAGGCAGGTCTTCGGTTTGACAAGCAAAGCATATTGACCATAATATATACGAAATCTGCATGAATTAAAATATACTTATGCGTATTTTACGACTGGGCAGCTCTAGAGGATCCCTGCTAGTATGTTGTAAAATAGTGTACTCTTGCCATATCGCAGGAAGAGTTTCTGAAAGTACCTCTTCACGCTCTGACACGGTTCTAGCTCGGCTTCCAAATTTAGTAGGAAAAACTTACTCTTCATGTTTCTCATATAGGACCTGCATAGTATCAATCTCTGTTCTATCGTAATTTTCATATACATACTCAACTGAGCTTCTAACTATTATTTCTTTCTAAAAGAACATTATCAGCAGACACGCGTCTACCTACAACTACTAAGAACCACCCCTTGTTATTTGTATATAAAACTAAACGTGAATTATATGAGCAAAGTTTTATTCTTAAAACTAGCCGACATTGGAATACAATACTGCTGAGCTGCTTCCAAACTAACTATGCTATGACTGTTTTCCAGTCTATTAAAACTAAGTTTCTGTTGAGCCGTTCTCTTAAATAAACAAACACTACTTAAGTTGCCTTTGAGTGCAATTAGATGGAATCGAAACCGAAATCAAAACTGCAGAAGTCGAAGGTGTTGACGCTACCACTGTACCAACGTGACACGCATATGAACTGACTAAAAATTTATAATTAAAAAAAAATACTAAAGTCAATGTACAAAATATATAACGATATTTTTCAATTTTGACCTCTTAAAAACTAATTTTTTCCGGCTAAAGACCCATTAAAGAACAACCCATAAAAAAATCCAATAATTTGAAGACCCTATCGTTGCTCTGTGAATTTTAGTTTCAGAAAAGATACAGTTTTAAAATATTGAGGCAAACAGCCATATAGTCTGTTATGTATTATTTGGCAGAGAGTCGGCTTTGCCTGGTCGTAAAATATGCTTAAATATGATATTTTTGTTCGCCCAAATGTCGTATATATAGCACGTGAGCCCCCCCGCACCGGATTTGCCCAGTCGTATGTGTTATTATAGAGTCGTGAATTCAAAAGTAAAAAATACTTGGGTGAAAGAGATATTCAAAATATCGAGACAGAGACACAGACAAAAAAAAACATATAAATATTTAGTCATAAATAATTTTAAATTAGAATCCTGATTTTAAAAGAAAAAGAACTGGGGGTGACATCAGCTGGAACCGAAACTGAAATTAAAACCACAGTATTCAAAGCTGGTGAGGTTACCACTGTACCAACGTGACATGCACATGAACTAATTAAAACGAAAAATAATTAAACATTAACTTATTTAATGTACATAATGTATAACGATTTTTTTTTCAATTTTTACCCATATTTGATCTCTTAAAACTATTTAAGACTGCCGAAAGACACTTAAAAGAACCGTCCATAAAAATCCTTTGAGGCCTTTAGCGCAATTCTGTGACTTTAAGTTGCGGGAGAGATAAAGTTTGAAAGTATGGAGACACACAAACATAGTGTTTTATATATTATACTAAGATGGTGAGGGTCACCCTCATTTACCCCGTCGTAAAATACGCTTAAATATTATATTTTGATTTCTCCAGATTTCGTATAAACTAGCCTGGGTGTCCGGCGTAGCCCGGGTGTTTGGAAATGTGTGTTGCGTAAAAACAAAGGGGCTACGGGCAGGCAGGCTCGAACCCGCATCGCAAAGGAGGAAAACAACATAAAAAGTGACGTATTTGCCGTTGCGTCAATCGCCAAAGCGGAGGTGGTGAAGGTTCAAGTTAAGGCTAGCCAATCGAAAAGAAGGAATAACTTTCGAAAATATCGGCGAAAAAAGCGCCCACCTTGTGGAAAAATGCTCACCTGAGTTGAAGCAATTAATATTTTAAGCCTATTTTTTTATATTTGTCGTCCGAAGGGGCGAGCTTTTAAACGATACCAATGTCATGAAAATTCCTCGACTTTGGCGAATGTTTTAGGAAGACATACAAACATATATATATATATATATATATATATATATATATATATATATATATATATATATATATTTTAACAGATAGGTGAGATTTGTATTAAAGACTTGCCTGGATGCCCGGCGTTTCCCGGGTGTTTTGAAGTGTGTGTTGAGCAAAAAAAAAAATAAGTGGTAGTAGGCAGGCTCGAACCCGTACAGTGAAACAAAAAAAAATCGTGACGTCCAAATCGGAAGTGTCGACGGTTTAAATTAACGCTAGTCAATCGAAAAAGTGGTTGAATTTCGAAAGTATACGCGAAAAAAGCGACCCGTTCTGGTAGAAAAGTTCCCAGTTAAGGGTGAAGGAATTTATATTTTAGGCCAAGTTTTCGGTATTTGTCGTTCGAAGGCCAAGCTTCAAAACGGTACCAATCTTCTGAAAATCCCTCGCCTCTTTCGAAAGTTTTAGACTGACATACATACATATATTTAAACAGACAGGTTAAATTTATATTATCGATTATTATAGAGTCGTAATTTCAAAAGCAAAAAGAAGTTGTTGTTTGCCATCAGTTAAAATCGTAAAATCGAAACGAAACGCACATCTGTGAACGAGGCACACATATGAACTGATAAAAAAAGTTAAAAATCAAAAATAAATTAGAATTAATGTACAAAATTCATAACAGTTGCTTCAATTTGGACTCATTTTTAACTTTTTAAAAAGCTATCTTAACCAACCAAAGGCTCATAAAATAATAGTCCGTAAAAACTCCAATCCTTTGAGGCCTCTAGCACCGCGCTTTGACTTTTAGTCACGGTAGAGATAGAGTTTGAAAATATGGAGATAGACTGACAGAGAGATATATAGCCTTTTAATGGATTAGACTTGCTAGGGCGGGGGCGCCCTGTTTTGCCCGGTCGTAAAATACGCATAAATATAATATTTTATTTGTCCAGATTTCGTATATATTATTATAGAGTCGTGATTTCAAAATAAAAAAAATATCGTAGTGTCATCAGCTAAAATCGAAACCGAAAGCAGAACTGCAGCATTGAAAGTTGGTGAAATTACCAACGAGACACGGATATGAACGGATTAAAAATGAAAAATTGAGAATACATTTTGGTGAATGTTACAAATGCATATCATTTTTTTAAACCAATTTTTGACTTCTAAAAATCTATTTTAACAAGCTGAACACCCATAAAACAACGGTCCATAAAACTCCAATCATTTGTAATCTCCAGCGACGCTCTGCGACTTTTAGTTTCGGAAGTGATAGAATTTGAAATTATGGAGACAGACAGACGAACCCAAAGGCAGACATAGTATTTTATATCTTAAATTCGGATAGTTTGCTTATTTTAACTGGTGACTTAACATATTTATACTTTTTTACGTGAAGAATCTATACAAGAATTAGTCATCTGCTAACAATCTTTTTTTTTCTAGTTCATGGGACATATTTTTCCATTAAAATCATCCGACCTGCGGCAATCTTTCATTTACACTCACATTTTAACTATCATAGCACTAGTACTTTTCAACTAAGAAGTGCCTTTCTTGTCGACTGAATGACAAACGAAGAATGTGAACGATTCGCCTCATCGACTCTGAGGAGGACAGTCGCCCTCCTCGCATACGTTAAACCGAAACGCGACCCCATCCTTCCTTTCTTTGACGAGCCCCACAGTATGTTCTCATGCTTATTCCAATGCCTCTGAAGATGAAAGATTGTTGGATCAGGTTTTCACTTACAGAGTCGCATCACAGATATTTCAGTTCTTATAAGTTATTTTTTATACGTTTCATTTTGCCTACAAAGTTATTCACACACACATACACACATATAATATATGTGCACATTGGTATTGAAATAGTTATAAGTATTGTATATATATATATATATATATATATATACATATATATACATATACATATATATATATATACTAAAGATTCGTGCCTGTTTTTCTATAAGAATATATGTCTATATGTATATACAGATGAAGCAAGTAACAGTATACTGTCTTTGTTGCGAATAATATCACAGGCAGCGTTTCGTTTCAATATATGTATGTATATATATATATATATATATATTTATATATATATATGTGTGTGTGTGTGTATGTGTGTGTGTATGTGTGTGTGTGTGTATGTGTGTGTGTGTGTGTTAGCAGACCGCCCGGCATTCTCGTTTGTCAAATACTCTTAAATATGATATTTTACTTAATATAGATTTGGACCAAATATATATATATATATTGATATATATATATATATATATATATATATATATATATATATATATATATATATATATATATATATTGGGGGGGGTGCAAAAATAATGTTGTTTTTCGACACTCAACTTTGACATTATTTTTGCACCAACCTAATAGTAATAGTTTAAAAAGTTTTAAAAAGACTCGTGCACCACCACCGAGAAGCAAAACCAAAACTTTTAGCTTATGAATTATCTTATTAGTAATGCCGTCGTTCAACCTTCTCTGGCAAATTCCATTTCGTTAATTTTCATAGTTCTGCACCGATTTTCCACGGCTTAAGCCCAAATATAAAGTTCGACAAACCTATATATTATTCATGTTTGTAGATCAAAAACTGATAGAGGTGTTAGATATGCAAAATTTGTTAAACAAAAAATACATATGCATACATAAATATATATGGAAAGAGTTGTGTGTTTATGTTTACAAACATTACACAAGTGATGAATATCTGCATGAATATAATTACACGATCATCTCATAAAACAACGAAAACACTAATAGGGAATTGATGAAAATGAATGTTTAAAAGAATATGCAAATTAGCTAGATCGTTTGCTAGTGAATGCAATTTCACGACCCACATATACATTTTCCAATGAAAGACGTCTTGGAAACGAGTGGTTAAAGAGTATACTGGTTAAGAATAATTAGGAAAATAATTAGGGAAATCAGCAGAAAAATATGGGCTATTCTAGTAAAAAGATGATGCGCGTCCTCCTCAAACTTTATTCACTTTTCTTGTTTAATAGACGATATGATAATTTCCTTCTCGTTGGTTGTAGCTATTCATAAACAATATGATTGTGTGTGTTTAATCTCACCCAAAGAAAACACGATTCAGCATTTGCATGTGAAGTCATTGAAATCTGGACTTAGAACACGTCAATTTTCAACGTTAAATCTATTGAGTTGCGGTTTACAAGTCTTTTCATTCTACAAGCAGAGGGACAGGGAATCAGACGACAAAGATTCTGTCACGCTTTCACAAATCTTTTACATAAGGCCTGTTTGTTGAGTCACTTTTACATAAGGCCTGTTGAGTCACTTTTACAGCAATAGTTTGCCGTCATTTTTATAATGGAGAGGAAATGTTTGAATTGCTGTTGCTGTTGTTTCGATTAGCGATACGATGGCGACGACTAGCACAAGAAAGCTGTATAAAGTACAGATCCTGAGGAGCGAGCAAAACGGGAATGGCTATAACTATCATTGATGTTAAGTTCTGTCTTAACGTCTCATCGCCGTACGGAAATACCTCTGTACGTCACGTGGAAAGAACATATATAAAGGTTTATAGGAGTGTCAAATCGTAAAGGGATTTTTTTTTTTTACATAGGCATCACCACATTATCAAGGCCCAGATGCCACTCAAGGATAAGGGTTAAAGAGTGTACAGTAGAAATTGGTCAATATAGTAATCATTAGTAATGAAAATTTGGTAAATTTAATAACTTATATGGAACGGGTCATCAAGAACTTATTTACTTTAGACTTGAACACAACCATATTGTAGTCAGCCGGAAAGCAGGAAAACGGAAGACAATTCCACAGGCGTGCAGTTCTAAGAAAGAAGCTTTGTTCATGGAATCTACGTTTAGGTTTAGGCACAGATAAAGAGTGGGGGAAATTATTGATAGTGTTTACAGCTAGACGAGTGTTTCTTGTGAAAGTTTGGCGAGGGGGGACCATAGATTGAAGCTCAGTTGAACACTTTCCATGAAAATAACGATACATCAGAGACAAACTCGCAACATCTCTTCTGTGAGATAGAGGTTGCAAGGAGGAGAAAAGGACATCTCCTACGAGGCTACGAAGTCTATTTTGAACTCTATCAAGGCAGGACAAGTCCTTTCTAGCAGCTCCTGCCCAGATGTGGCAACAGTATTCCATCCTTGGACGTACCTGGCTCTTATATAGGTAGAGAATAGCATCAGCAGTGAGATAACTACTGGATCGATAGAAAGATCCCACCATTTTTCCAGCGGCCTTGGCAACAGATTTGATATACGTGTTCCATTTAAGATCAGGAGTAATGGTCAAGCCCAGAAGCTTGTCAAAACTTGAGGCCTCCTGAAGACGAGAGCCATTCATTTCAATTGATGACAAATGTGGATTAGAATGTTGATGATGTAAAGAGAGAAGCTTGGTTTTAGATGCATTAAAAGTAACCAGCCACTTCTTTCCCCATTGTACTACGTGCTCAAGATCAGAGAAGAGAGAATTGGAGAGAACTTGGTCGTTTACTGTCTTAGATATGGTACCATAAATGGTAGTGTCGTCAGCATAAATGTCTACAAATGATGTAAGGATATTATTTGGAAGATCATTGGAAATACACAAAGCTTTCGCCACATTCTTACAAGCTAATCAGAACCGTGGATTAATTTTATTCTGGCGGTATGACGTCAAGTTATTCCGGTGGTGAAATGATTGATTTAGATATATGATAAAGAAAAATTAAAATTTGTTATATAACAGAAAAAAGAGATATATTAATTAATTTATCCCTCACACCCTTCATCTTTCTCTGTCTTCATCTCTCTCGTTCTCTTGCTATTCCTCTTATTCCCTTTCTCTCTATATATAAATAACTGAATAAAGAAATATATATATATATATATATATATATATATATATATATATATATATATATGTGTGTGTGTGTCTTTGTGCGTCTATATATATATATATATATATATATATATATTGTAGGTATTTAATAATTATTGTAGTAAGTAATTATATGTATATATATATATATATATATATATATATATATATATATATATATATATATACATATATGCAACTTAATTTATGCTCTTTTCTCGTCTAGTGCTACCATATCAGGATATTGACTTCTTGAGATTAAATGCACACAACATTGATGCGTTTTGCTTTTCTTCTTTTGCAAAATTTAATTATTTTCTGCAAAACCGAAACCCTCCTTTATTCCCATCCTCTTTCGATCTCCCCCATTTTCTGGCTGGTTTCCTAACTTAAAATGTACCAAACATCAATACTGTAACATTTTTTCCTCTCTCATTGCAAAACTCATGCATGGTTTGCAAGACAGGGAAAAGAAAACGATAAAATCCACTAAAAAACAACCAAACCAAACACTACAAACTATGATTGAAGATACACAGAGTTTGAAGAATAAAAAATCTTTAAAAATAATAACGGGAAACAACGTGAATACTATTTCCACATTAACTTGATTCGGCATTAAATAACCCGAAAAGGCTTTAAAACAAGACAATGAAACCACTAATCTTTTCCAGCTGGGTGTATTTATAATTTCATTGTGTCTTATTTTCTATTTAAATTTGCTAATTATTTTGCATGTCAATCGGAGCGAAACTTTTTTTCAGAAAACGTTATTTCATTATTGTCATAGGTTGTCATATCAGACTGATAGTTAATTTAGAGTCTTAACGTGGATTTCGATAAAAAATATACGTCGATTAGTCAATATTTGTATCTTCTTGTCAGTGATTATTCTCTTTGTCTAAGCGCATTACTTATATGCGAAACATTGATACTGACGAATAACATTTCTTCATTTTTACTCATTGTTTGCAAAACAAATTCATAGTCAGTCAGTTAAATAACAGTGGTTGGCATTTCTTCGCATTTTGCTTCATCTTTTTATTTTTTTATTTATTATTTTGGTGCTCGTATCATCGAATAATTCTGCGAACGAAAGTTGCCATATGATGTTATGGTGACTTTTTTACGTTTCCTCATACATAACCACGTGTTTTCGTATATAGATTGCAATTTCATGTATCTCCCTATTTACATACCAACGTTTTGTTGCTATTTTTTGTATTTGGTTGTTATTTTTAGTGTCCAGGGAGACAGTACCAGTTTCAAATTGCACTTTCAGCAGAAGATGAAATTGATGAAAACAAAAGTGGCTTCATGCGAAATAGAAGAATGATGATTCTATCGATGATAAGAAAGATGCTGGCGATGATATGGATAGAAAAGAGAAAAGAAACGAAACAAAACAAAGCGATGCAACGCCAGTAAGTTGAATAAAAAGAGGAAAACAAACGAACGAAAAAAAGAAAAAAACAGAAAAAAAACATAACATTATGAATAAAAAGAAGGGTGTTCAAGCGTCTTTCAATTCTATATGATATTTGTAATATAAAAGCATCATCTACTCGTTTTTCTGTTAACTTTTATACGAAATGTTTGTTAATGAACATATATTTCGCTAAGGCTTATTCCTAAATACTTCAATTACACAAAATACAGGCCAAATGTCTAGAATTCAAATATGTTTAAATTAATATCTTTAATTATTCTAATATGTTTAAATTAATATCTTTAATTATTCTAATATGTTTAAATTAATATCTTTAATTATTCAAATATGTTTAAATTAATATCTTTAATTATTCTAACATGTTTAAATTAATATCTTTAATTATTCTAATATGTTTAAATTAATATCTTTAATTATTCTAATATGTTTAAATGAATATCTTTAATTATTCTAATATGTTTAAATTAATATCTTTAATTATTCTAATATGCTTAAATTAATATCTTTAATTATTCTAATATGTTTAAATTAATATCTTTTATTATTCTAATATGTTTAAATTAATATCTTTAATTATTCAAATATGTTTAAATTAATATCTTTAATTATTCTAATATGTTTAAATTAATATATTTAATTATTAAAATATGTTTAAATTAATATCTTTAATTATTCTAATATGTTTAAATTAATATCTTTAATTATCCTAATATGTTTAGATTAATATCTTTAATTATTCTAATATGTTTAAATTAATATCTTTAATTATTCTAATATGTCCAAAACTATAATTAAATGAACACGTCCCCCCTGTCTCTCTTATTAATTCATGTATTTCTCTGGACCAGTTTTACTCTATTTACTCAACCACTCGCTGATCATTTTAAAATGGTTCTATATGTTGTTTTTCTTAATAAAAAGAGTGCCTCTATTTTATCTGCGCTTTAATCTAATGGCATACATGTAATTGTACACACTAAAAAACCGTATATACATTACATGGCAAAAATACGTATCTTATATTTTCTAGAGGAATAATTAGATAAATCAGAATATATAGCAAAAATAATAACTTTCAGCATTGAGTAAGTGTATAAAAATATCACAAAGCTGTAGTTCTCTTTTCTTTTTTAATCTTTTTTAAAACTGCTATCTCAATCTTCGTCGTTACGTGAAAAAATAATTACCAGAAAGACAAGTTGAGCTCGTTTTCTTAGCGCTAGGAATTTGAATTGTGTGTTTTATAAATAGATTGAGGAAAATAAATAATATTTTTATATGAATATTTTGTACTCGATTTAAAAAGTATTTAATTTCGATATTCCCCTTTTCGGAGATAATTATCTACAATATCATAATAAAAATCGTTGTTTATTTTTGTTTTATTTTATTTTATCTCACGGATTTGTTAAGTTTCAAGCGTTGTTACGTCATTGTGCAAGGAAGTGAATGTTTAGACCGCCTCTATCATATATGCGAATATATATTATATCGAAGAGGAAGTCATGCATATGAATTTAATATAATATGCTAGACCTTTATTCCTGAACTGGAATGAAGCACATACGTCAAATATGTAACCAAGGTCGCTGGAAAAATGGCGGGAGCATTCTACAGTAGATATGTCATTGATGAAGCAATTCTCTACCCCTATAAAAGCCAAGTACGTACGTTTCAGTACTGTTGCCAAATCTGGTCAGAAGCTGGTGAAAGAGAAATCCTGCATCGACAGAGTTCAAAACAGACTTCGTAATATAGCAAACGATGCCTTTTTTCTCCTCTGTAGCCTCTTCTTCACAGTAGACGTTGCGAGCCTGTCTCTGCGTTATAGTTTTTTTCGTGCCAATGGTGCCGAGTGTGTTTCAATCTATGATCCCCCTCGCCAATCATTCACAAAATAACACTCGTCTATCCAAAATCACTATCAATAATTCCCCCCCACTCTCTATTATTGCCTTAATCTAAACATGGATTTCATGAACATGTGATATACGTATATCTGTACGTGATGTTGCCAAGCTAATCAAAAACCTTGATTCGAGTAAAGCAACTGGTCCTGATGGTATTCCAATTATAGTACTCAAAAAACTTCAACCTGAACTAGCGCCCATACTTACAAAACTGTTTAAACGTTGTCTTAAGGAGAATAGTTTCCCATCTCCCTGGAAAATCTCATCAGTATGCCCTGTATTTAAGAATTCAGGTGATCGCTCATCCCCCTCTCAGTACAGGCCAATAAGTCTCCTGTGCGTCATGAGTAAGTTGCTAGAATCTGTGTTAAATACAGAAGTAATCAAACATCTCAACAAAAATAACCTTCTTAGTGACACTCAATATGGTTTCCGTCCTGCTAGATCTACAGCAGATGTCCTTACAGTTATATCGCATAGGATTAGCAAATCTCTCGACTGTGGCAATCTTTCTAGGGCAATTGCTCTTGACATATCTAAAGCCTTTGATAGGGTATGGTATAAAGGTTTACTTCATAAGATCGCTAGCTATGGTATAGCTGGAAAAGTCTTCTCAATTATTAAATCATTTCTTTCTGATAGGTTCATAAGAGTAGTAGTTGAGGGGCAAAAATCAGAAGCTCACAGTATTAATGCCGGTGTCCATCAGGGATCCATCCTGGGCCCAACTCTTTTCCTGATCTACATTAATGATCTTCCAAATCATATCCTTACATCATTTGTAGACATTTATGCTGACGACACTACCATTTATGGTAGCACATCTAAGACAGTAAACGACCAAGTTCTCTCCAATTCTCTCTCTTCTGATCTTGAGCACGTAGTACAATGGGGAAAGGAGTGGCTGGTTACTTTTAATCCATCTAAAACCAAGCTTCTCTCTTTACATCATCAACATTCTAATCCACATTTGTCATCAATTGAAATGAATGGCTCTCGTCTTCAGGAGGCCTCAAGTTTTGACAAGCTTCTGAGCTTGACTATTACTCCTGATCTTAAATTGAACACATATATCAAATCTGTTGCCAAGGCCGCTGGAAAAATGGTGGTATCTTTCTATCGATCCAGTAGATATCTCACTGCTGATGCTATTCTCTATCTATATAAGAGCCAGGTACGTCCAAGGATGGAATACTGTTGCCACATCTGGGCAGGAGCTGCTAGAAAGGACTTGTCCTGCCTTGATAGAGTTCAAAATAGACTTCGTAGCCTCGTAGGAGATGTCCTTTTCTCCTCCTTGCAACCTCTATCTCACAGAAGATATGTTGCGAGTTTGTCTCTGATGTATCGTTATTTTCATGGAAAGTGTTCAACTGAGCTTCAATCTATGGTCCCCCCTCGCCAAACTTTCACAAGAAACACTCGTCTAGCTTTAAACACTATCAATAATTTCCCCCACTCTTTATCTGTGCCTAAACCTAAACGTAGATTCCATGAACAAAGCTTCTTTCTTAGAACTGCACGCCTGTGGAATTGTCTTCCGTTTTCCTGCTTTCCGGCTGACTACAATATGGTTGTGTTCAAGTCTAAAGTAAATAAGTTCTTGATGAGCCGTTCCATATAAGTTATTAAATTTACCAAATTTTCATTACTAATGATTACTACATTGACCAATTTCTACTGTACACTCTTTAACCCTTATCCTTGAGTGGCCTATGGACCTTGATAATGTGGTGATGCCTTTGTAAAAAAAAAAAAAAAAAAAAAAAAAAAACTTTTTCTAGAGAACTGCCGCCATGTAAAATTCTGTTCTATTGGTCGTTTTCCAGCTTATTACAATATCGTTATTTTCAAGCCCAACGTAAACAAGTTATTGTTTAACCGTCCCCGTAAATAATCTAATTATACCAAATTACATCTACAAACGATTATTACACAACTATCCCAATGACTACAATACACACATTTACCTTTATCCTTGAGTGACCTCCTGGCTTCGATATATCCTGACCATTTTGTAAATAAAAACTATTCTCCGAAAGCGGAGTAAATGCCGAATGAGTAAATCACATTAAATCAGATTCTACACTATACTCCTGCAACAGATGGTGTAATGTCAGGAGAATAATATCATGTCAAGAGTACAGATACTACACTATCTTCATTTATTCTTAACAATAAATCATTTAGTAAACAAGTTATGATCACATATGCCTACAATAAAGCGTCTCTTAGATTTTGAAGATTGGGAAATAGTACATTGATTGAAAACGTCTTTTTTTTGTAAACTGAATAGACGTTCATAATATATAATATACAGCATTCTATAAATTCTTTTTGGAGCAGACAGATAAAATTTTAACCATTGGGTTTTTTTAAAAAAATTTACATAAACATAAATATGAAATAGTAACGTGCATATATATATATATATATATATATATATATATATATATATATATATATATATATATATATATATATTGTATAGACGAGACGATATAATCCGATTCACGGCGATTTTTACAGCCTTTTTTTAAATTATATTAATTAAATTATATTAACTCACTGAACGTTTTTTAATAAGTAAAGCCGAGATTAATAACCGCGTAAACATGAGATTTAAAAAAATACGTTAGTCGTTGGCTGATCTATTATTAATGGGGTTAACAAGCATGCATCTACGTACAAATGAGAATAATTGTATAATTATACAAAGTAGTTTTGCCTATCCACACTTGCCTAGTAGTGCTTGTTTTAAAAATCTGTTTTCTTTATTATTGAGCAGCATGAATGTAATTGTTCTCTAACACTTCATCATGACATTTGTTTTCTATGATTCTTTACGAAACTTTTTATGTGCCCTGGTTTGTCTGTAATGTTTTTTCTAATATTTTTCTTTCAATTTTAATGTGAGTTTTATTATTATTATTTATGAAGCAATTATTATTTATTAAATAGAAAACATTAAGTATGAGAAAACAATTTTAAATGAGAAAGTATATGACGTGTCCGCTTGTACGCACTTATAAATTTTATAATAATAATAATAATAATAATAATAATAATAATAATAATAACAATAATAATAATCTATATAAATAAAACAGCAGATGTATGTGTGCGAAAATATTTAACAGGTGAATTTTGAAATTATTGGTCACATAACACTGGAATTAACAGGAAATAGTAATTATACACCAAGTATGGTCTATACCGAGTAAGAGCTTTGTTTGGGTTGATGAATAACGCACACAGACATATATTGCCATGTTGAAATGTGAAATGTTCATTTAAACTGATCACCATGTTAATAGTGTTTTTTTTTCTGCGCATGTTCACATAAAATTAATTTTGTCAAGTGTGTTAATATTAAGTCTTCGTTATCTTTGTCTCCTTACCAACATTAGTAGAGAACGCGAATGGGAAGCCAAGTGTTTTTGTTTCGATATTAGCTGATTGAACTATTTTTTTTTTTTACTTTTGCCATTATATCTGTGTATTAATAAATGCAAATATCTGCATGATCTTAAATATATTTGAACGTATTTTATGGTAAACGCAATCAAAATATTACGGATTTTTATTGCCATTTAAGACGATGGAAATTTTTTGACATTTATATTTTCCGAAAATCCCTTACAAACCAAGAGATAATTCAGTGAAAAAATATATACGTTTCTTAAAATCACCCAGGACAGGGGCAAATTCACAGTACAGATTTTAAAGAAAAGCCATTGTCAGGTTGCTGCATTTCTTTTATTCTTTCATCTTTTTTTTTCCAAGTAATACCTAAATATTGCTCGAAATTCTAAAATTGGAAATATTTATAGTCTAGCCCAACTTTAATGCTGTTATTTTTTTTAATTAAATTATTAGTCATGTTCCCTTCAGATAATTTTATTTTCTTTAAAACGTTTTTCCATTACGCTAAATAACTTCTTACTTTTTTCCATATATAATTTCTCCTTTTCTTTTTTGAGAAGAAATTAGACATTATATCTTTTCTATTACTTCATTCATGGATCAGATCACCAAATACTAATTTCAAGCAAAGCATCTAAATTTTTTGAAAGCGTGTGTTGGTTTTTCGAAACGTTACCTTACACATTTATTGAAATCAAATATATTAAAGAAAATTATGACAACAAAAAATATAGGTGTATTTTAATACAAAATAGAAACTTTCGTAACTAATAATAATCATTAAATTTTGAGAATACAAATATTAATTTCAATGAGACCTTTTAAATATTTGGTCTCTCTGACTAAAATACACAATTTTCGGTATTTTTTTTTACATTAACTACACATCACCGTTCACAGTCAAAATATCGACTTTATACATTTTCGGGTATGTTGACAACGAATATTGCAGTTAAATTTCAAGTTGATAAGAAGATTATCAGATATGAAAACATTTGTTATCCAACGTAAAACTGAGAAATTAGTAATGCACGTGCGTAACGGCTTTTGGAATAAACTCCCCCAACCTACCAAAGTTAAGAACGGCTCTCGAAATAAACATTCCCTTTATCAAGAACGGCTTTCAGAATAATCACCCGAATCTCCCCCATGTTAACCTGCTTTATATTTTGGATATCAGTATGTTTTCATTTATTATCAGCCCCAGATTTAATTGTGATATTCGCTCTCAGAATACCCAAAAACAAACATATGAATTCAATAATTTAGTTGATGACTAAGGTTTTCCACTATACTGCTAAAAATTTCCGCAATATTGAATAGCTTCGTGAAAGAGCAATCTTTGCCTCTAGGAATTATGCCGTTGATGTGATCAATTATAATCTTTTGGAAGAGTTACCAATCTATTGATTTTGATATTACTGAAGGTAGGACAGTAGAATTTCCCGTAGAAAGCACTACAACCGCATTGAATGCCACATCCCAACCTGATATATCGAAGGAATGAGTTCCATTTATATTATTAAGAAATCTTTATCCACCTAAACTGTCTAATGAAAAACAGTTAGCAAGAAATGTTTTCATGCGTTTATTCAACTTTGTCTTTTTTCTTCACCTTCGAGTAGTAAATAATAAAATATTAATTGAGACTTTGGAAATGAAAAAAATATTTATATCCTAAATTAAATCTAATTATATATTATTTTTCATAAATTTTTTTTTAGTAAAAATGACAATTTCTTGACGGCAGACCTTAAATAAAATATCTATCTATCTATCTATCTATCTATCTCTCTGTATATATATGTATAAAATTCTTGGTTTGTTAGTTTTTTAAAAAACTAAAAAACACAGAACCGATTGCTTCGACATTTTGGTATAGTATTTTCACTTAACTCATGCGTGTGTTTATATATCCTATTATACTTTATTTTTATTTAATAAATTAAGTGTGTTTTTTTTAGTTACAATGTGGCATTTTTTTTTTATTTGGGGAAATATAACCATAACCGCCCGCCGTCATCTAACATCACTAAAAAGAAGTTTTCGTCTCGCTTCATAATGTGTTTACAATATGGGTACATTTTAAATGGGTAACATTTAATCACGTGATTATTGCAAATTAAATCATGTGATTGAAATGTAATTTAAATTAACAGCATGTGGTCATTTTCCTGTTAAATATCAATCGAAAATGGATATTAGCAGCAAATCGACTATTGTGGATCATGTTTTTCTTCTCAGGAAATTAAATATTCAATAAGATTCCTATTTCAGTCACCTAAATTATTTAGAGTTAAATGAATTTAGGAATTTTTTATCCAAACGTAAATAGGTTTTCTTGAAAAATACGATCAATATGCTGCTAAGTTAAGTAAAACTTGTAGAGAATGCTCTGTTTTACTGTTGTAAAAATGGATTAGAAATTTAAAAGTGTTTCCGTTTAAAATTCGGTACATTTTTACATTACGTCCAACTTATTCTTCACATTGGACTATCAACTTTTATGGGGTTTCGGGGATGCTGACAAGGTTAGTGGTGTCTTTTACGAAAGGCGTTCTTAACATGGCCAGGTTGGGATGTTAATTTCGAAAGGCGTTCTTAACATGGCCTGGTTGGAGGGTATCTGTTTAACCTATAAAAGTCGACATTTCTAATGTGAACGGTGAGTTGAACGTATGTAAAGAAATACCAATAAGGTATACCAAATGGACTTTTTTGTTTGAAATTAAATTATTTCATTTTGTTAAATACAATTTTAATTTTACAAATAAAAATAAATAAAGTACGATTTTTGAATGTTATTCTTTCGATCACATTCGTTATTTGGGAGTACAATGAATAAAAAAAACGATCCAAACGAAACGAAATTTGAATTTCTTTTCCATTGGTACAACAACCACAAAATAGCCCATACTCCGCAAGTTTTATCCTAAGATATAAACATCTAGATCTACTTACGTTATATTAGAACCTGAGAGAATCCTAAAAATCTGGTAGCTGAATGTCAACTCCATAATAACCTGCTTAAAATATTGAAAAAAAGCGGACGTTAGCAGATGGTCTGCTTCCCTTCTAAATTCAACAAATTTCAGTTTTTTAAAAACTTTTCTCTTGTTAATATGATCGATTACATATTTAAGTTTCAGACTATAAAAAAAAAATTCGATTTTTTTTTAATATATAAATTTCCACGTGGGGGTTCATTTTCCAATCATAACGTTGTACTAAATTGAACACGAAATTTACTGAAAACTGAACTCTCACGTAAAAAATTATAAAAATTCTTCCTTCAATTTTTTAGCATCTGTAACTTATTTTGGCTTAATTTGTTAGTCTGCAGTCTCTGATAATCCATTAACAAAATTGAGAAAAAGACAAAATTAAAAACAATGGTACTCTTGAAGATTTTGACCTGAATCCTGGAGATCAGTTATGGTTAGAGGTTGACCACCAATGACTAGATAAAACTGAGCGGTCTTTAAATGTTAAATAACTAAATGTGAATATATATATCAATATATATGATTCCTAACTCGATCGTAAGTAGACTCGGTAATAACTCAAGCGATGCAAAGGCATTTAACAGGTCAACCAATATCTATGAAACAACCCTAAAAAAAGAGTGGATACAAAAATATTGATATCAAATATAAGCAACAAAACACCAATAAATATAATAAAATTAAAAATAGAAGAAAAAGAACTATAATTTGGTATACGGCCCCATACAATCAAATGTTAAAAACAAAACTTGGCAGGGAATTTCTAGATCTTATTGAAAAACACTTTTCCGCAACCAATCCCTTACACAAAATTTTCAATAAAACTACCTTAAAGTTATCCTACAGTTGTTGCGAAAATTTAGAGATGATAATTAAAGCACATAATAACAAAATATTAGATAAAAACAATGCATCCAACAACAAAAAAACACTAAAATAGTAGACACCATGACAAAAATAAAGCTAACACTAACAGAAATAATAATAATAACAAAACTAATAATAATAATAATAATAATAATAATAATAATAATAAACCAACCCCGGACAAGAACAACCATACTATAAATAAAAATACTAATATCGAACAAGATAAATGCAACTGTAGACACCGCACACTTTGTCCACTTCAAAATAAATGTCTAACCAAAAGCGTAGTTTACCAGGACACAATATTTGCGAAAGAAAACCCGAATAACAAGAAATATTACGTACATATAACTTCCTTAGATTTCAAAACTCGATATTATGACCACAACAGTACATTCAACAATAAAAATCACCGTATGAAAACAACACTAGCGAATAAATACTGGGAACTCAAGGAAAGCGGACAATCGCCGGTAGTCGAATGGAAAATAATAAGACAAGTTACCACGTGTGGGGACCTAGACGACCCATGTAGATTATGCCTTCATGAAAAATTTGCTATCCTGTACTTTAAAGAACCCCAACATCTATTAAACTGTAGAAGAGAAATAGCAAACACCTGTGTTCACAAGATAAAATTTACTCTAGGATAGCGATACAAAATAGATGTTAAACTAAGAAAAACTATAGAAAATAAACAAATAAATAAATTAAATAAACATGAATATACATTAACGATCACACATATATGTATAAATATATGCACATATATATAAGCATATATGTGTGTACACACATATATATATATATATATATATATATATTTATATATAAACTAACATAAAAAAAACACTAACCTTGATTTCAAACAGATCAAGAAACTAAATATCCAGGCTAAGTAGAGCACACGCAAAGAGCAGGTCAACCAGAGGTCAAATAGGCATTTGTCCGATAAATGCATGCTCATTGACTGATAGGAAGGGTGCGGTGGATACTAGAAAGCTGATTGGCTAACAAAAATCTCAATAGAAGATGCGCATATCGAAACGACAAACAACCACAGAATTCGGGCATAAGCCTGAAGAGTCATAGATAGGATGAAACGCGGAATATTCGGTGTAGCTTAATCGCCATATGCATTTTATAACTTACTATATATATATATATATATATATATATATATATATATATATATATATATATATATATATAATTTAAATGTAAGTATGTTTTTGTTATTTCATATTAATCGTATTTCTATTTTTTCATTGTTTGGTTGGAAATTCGTCTGCATCTGTTAATTAGCTCAACTTCTCTGGTGACTGCCGGTCGAGCCCGAATGAAAAATCCCGAGGATCTGGGTCAAATTATGCAAGAGTACCATACGATCTATACAAGGGTTTTCATTGTACAGGTCTGCCGATAAAAAGGTGTCTTCTTCATTATTGTAGGCAAATTGGCCGCCCGAAAATTGATATTACAGTTAAAAAAAAACTCCTTATATTTTTGTTAATTAAATTTTCATGTCACAATTATTTCAATCTTCAATTATTACACTAAAATATGATTTCGGCTATGTTTGTTTGGTCACGGGACATGTGACGTAAACACAAGGGAGTAGCTAACATTTCTAATTTCTTCGAAAACTATTTCATTCAATCATAAATTTCCACTTGATTGTTTTTCGTAAGTTTTTGCTATTTTCATTACTGCTACATGACAAGTAAGAAGATACTATTGATATCACTTGAAAATCTATATTTCGGTTTCCGAATTAGCAACAATAAATAAAAATCAATAAAATGTTTACGAATATTCTCATTAAATAGATTTGAAAGTATTATATTATATTTTCTCGGAATAAAAAAAAAACAGTTTACTAAAATATTTCCTTTTTATTTAACCAATCCTAATACATGTTTACATTCTTATCTTCTTTCTTTCTTCGTTCTGTATTATCATTGGTTTCTCACTTACTTTGGTGGTTCATACTTTAAACAGAATTATTTTCAATTTTTCCATCGGTGTACCTATCTCGCTTCGCTCTCTCTCTCTCTCTCTCTCTCTCTCTCTCTCTCTCTCTCTCTCTCTCTCTCTATATATATATATATATATATATATATATATATATATATATATATATATATATATGTATATATATATGAATGTGAAAATGTCTGTATGTGTGTCCGTGTATCTGTGTGGGGATGTGTGTGTACATTTTCCTACGCAATAACTCTGTCAATTTTTAGTCTACAAACTCGAATTTTAATATACAGGGTACTGAGATGTGGGAAAATCGATGTGATCGGTTTTCGGCCAGAAATTTAGTGATTAATGGGATTAATTGACCTTTGAGAACTCTACAATACTCCTCCGACAATTTTGGATCTAATCACTTGAAATTTTAGATATACGTCCCTTGGACATGATTCTAACTTAATAACTTGAGTTGAGCTCAAATCCATTAATTATAAGGGGTTATAATAGGTCAAATTTAAAAAAAATGACCGCTTCTTTTTTTTGCTCAACATACATCTCCAAATACCCGGGCAACTCTGTCTGTATGTGTATCTGTGTATCCGTGTATCTGTGTGGGGCTGTGTGTGTACATTTTCCTACGCAATAACTCTGTCAATTTTTAGTCTACAAACTCGAATTTTAATATACAGGGTACTGAAATGTGGGAAAATCTGTGTGATCGATTTTCGGCCAGATATTTGGCGATTAATGGGGCAAAGTTCAACGATTCGACCTTTAAGAACTCTACAATACCCCTCCGACAATTTTGGGTCTAAACACTTGAAATTTTAGATATAGGTTCATTGGATATGGATATAACTTAATAATTTGATTTTATCCCAAAACAATACATTTTAAGGGGTCATAATAGAGGTCAAAATTTAAAAAAATTGACTACTTTTTATTTGCTCAACATACATCTCCAAATACCAACGGCGGGTTGAAATGCTAGTATATCTATAAAAGTGAATGTGTATGTGTGTATGAGTGTGTACATTTCCCTGCGCAATAACTCTGTCAATTTAAAGTCTAAAGACTCGAAATTGGATATACAGGGTACTGATATTTGGGAAAATCGATGTGATCAGTTTTCGGCCAGAAATTTGGCTGTTAAGGGGTCAAAGTTCAACAATTTGACCTTTGAGAATTCTACCAAACTCCTCCGAAAATTTTCGGTCTAAACACTTGGAATTTTAGATATACGTTCCTTGGACATGGATCTAAATTAATAAATTGATTTGAACCCAAAACAATAAATCTTAACGGGTCATAATAGGGGTCAAAGTTAAAAAAAAATTCGACCACTGCAGTCTCTTCCAAATAATTCAGATAATTTCTGATCTAAACATTTGAAATTTTACATAAAGGGTATTCAGTGATAGGGCAAGCTTTTTCATCGGTTTGAATCGAAAATTTTTAGTTACCAATATATAAATGTGCGTATGTATTATGTCTGCCTAAAACTTTCGACAGTGGCAACGGATGTAACAAAGATCAGTATTGTTTTGAAGTTAGATCTTTCATATGACAAATATCAAACAATTGGCTAAAAACAAATTAATAATTAATAATTAATATCTTCACCTTCAACTAGGAACCTTTCTACAGGGGGGGGGGGGTCATTTGTTTCGCCGATATTTTTTTAAAGGTATCCTCTCCTTTCGATTGTGCAGCATTAATGTAAACATAAGTTACGCCAGATTTGGCGGTGGTCGTAACCGCAAAGACGTCTGATTTCTTTTCCTTTTGGGAAAATCTCTGTAATCCGTTTTCGCCCAGAAATTTGGCTGTTTACGGGTCAAAGTTCAACGATTTGACCTTTCAGAACTCTACCAAGCTCCTTCTCAAATTTTGAGGATAAACACTTGAGATATCGATATAGATTCCTTGGGCATAAAATATAGATATATATTCCTTGGACATGGATCTTACTTAATAATTTGATTTGAGCACAAAATATATGTTTAGGGGTCATAATAGGGGTCAAAGTTTTAAAAAATTGACATCTGCAGCTTCTACCAAATTACTCAGACAATTTCTGGTCTACACATTTGAAATTTTCCATAAAGTCTATACAGAGATAGGGCAAGCCTTTTAATCAGTTTGGGTCGAAAATTTGATCTATCAATATATAAATATATGTATGTCTGTTTGTATGTCTGCCTAAAACTTTCGACAAAGACGTCGGATTTACTAAAGATCAGTATGGTTTAAGCTCGACCCTTCAGACGATGAATATCGAGAAATTGGCTAAAAACATTCATTTATTTACCCTTAACCGGGCACTTTACTACAGGGAGGGGGCGCTTTTTTTGCCGATATTTTCGAAAATCATCCTCTCTTTTCGATTGTCTAGCCTTAATTAACCCCTGCGTCACTCCCTGTGTGACGGTGGTCGTAACAGAAATATCGTCATGTTTTCCCCGTCCTTTTCCTCCTTTCCGGTACGGTTTCAAGTCTGCTTTCCTAATACAACTTTTTTTTTTTTTGCTCAACGTACACCTCCAAACACACGGGCTGAGATGCTAGTCTTTACTAAAACAAAATACTTACATACGAAAATAAAATCGGTTACTTTTTTTTTTACTTTTCGAGATTTTCCAGTGCTGATTCACATACGTGTCAATCGTAAAATCAGACCCACATGTTTTCCCTTCTGTCACCTGTCCGTAAGAACTGGCAATGAACGTTTATTTTATGATTTAAACGGATATACCATTTTAATTTAATATATTGCGCTTCACAATTCGCTTGGCGTTTGCAATAACCATTAACACGGTTCAGAGACAATTTTTACATTTGTGTGACTTACATCTACACCATGACATCTTCTCACATGGAAAAGTATAGGTTGTTTGTGCTACAGTACGAAAATCGGACAATCTCTACATCTTAACAGAAAAAGGGAACCACAAAGTATTGTGCATCCACAAATATTGAGAAGAAAAACATAACACATGTGTGTTGTCTTTTTTGTTTTTACGTACCATTCATACAAACTGACCCACAGCAACGCGTGGCCGGGTGCAGCTGGTATATCTATATAATATATATATATATATATATATATATATATATATATATATATATATATATATATGTGTGTGTATATATATGTATATATACAATAGTAATTATACACATATTACAATAGTAATTATTTTGTTTTTTCAAATGTAAATGTAAGAAATGATCTTCGTTCTAATTTAAAATTCTCCGGTCTTTTCTAAGAAAGTGCCTGCAATTTCACAATATTAAACAGTTACTATCTTTTTACATTACTTTGTAAAATTATATTCTCGGATGTTTTTCGATGAAAATAAATTTAAAGTATCTTCAATTTAACAAATCTTCAAAAATAACTTTAAAAGTTTAAATTAAATAACTAATCAAGTTGTCTTATTTTATCTATATTTTTAATCTATGCGAAGAATCTGCATTTAAATATCTATTTGACATTTTCATATAATAAAAAGATAAAAATCAGGTATTAAAATGTTTATAACAACAAAAAACTGTATTCACGGAGATAGATAATCAAGATGTTCATGAGTCAAATCCAATTTTATATCTGTGGAAAAACCGCAGAAATATTTAAATTTTCAGCTGCTAATGTTTACAACAGCCTGTCACATGATTCAAATAAACCAACAAACCGATGACACAGAAGCATTAAACCTGAATAATATAAAAATGCCTTATTGTCAAAGGAAATTCAATAATGTTTTAATGCATAAAAAAGCCAATTTTACAGATATTACTCTATAGTGATCTTTTGATTTAAGACTATTTAAAAGCAAATTCTGCTAACATATTACGGCATTTTCATTCTGAGATTTATTTCTGTTAAGATTTTGCGATATTTTTCTGTCAAATTTACTGTGATTTTATTGATACTTTCTTCAATAAAAAAATATTAGGCTCGGCAGCGACAACAAATAAATATAAATGAATAATTTTTCCATTAATTTATTGGTCTGAGGGCGATTACATCTGGTAAAAAGAAAGTATTATTGACGAAGTGCGTATGAGTAGGAAATATCTTAGCGTATGCAGATTAATATTGCTTTTATATAATGACGAAGCTTCACTTAATTTAATTCTATCTACTTTTTTTATATAATGATATAGAAAGAAAAAAAGTCCATTTTTATTGTAACATTTATGTGTCTTTGGTTACATTTTCTGAATCATAGTGATATACCGTTGATATAAGCATCTCCACGTCCAATCATATTATAAAGGAATCTAATTGAGTTTGATTCTATGAATCGAAATTCTGCGGAGTTAAATGTTTAAATTTGTTATCAGAGTGTAATTATTCCTCGGAAGATAACTGAAGGGAATTTCATAGGTTTGGTCTATTATCTTTGAAAGTAAATTAATTTATATTCACTGAAGTTTTAAAATGTGTTATTGTAATTATCGGCATGATCACTCCATCACCAAGATTATAATCAATATGTATACTTATAATTATACGTTTGCTTCTGCATCAATTCCAAATCAAAGCAATGATGGAGTAATGTCTCAACTTTCCACGATTAAATGCTTGATAAAAGCCGATTTTAAGGTATTATAAGTCTGCCTATCTTATCATCGTTTTAAGTTATTATAAGGCTGCCTATCTTATCATCGTTTTAAGGTATTATAAGTCTGCCTATCTTATCATCGTTTTAAGGTATTAAAAGTCTGTCTATCTTATCATCGTTTTTACTCTTGGTCGTTTACTGGCGAGTCCAAATAAAAAAAAAAACACACTTTTCAAGATATCAAGATGAGGAGTGGAGTTTCCATAACTGCTACCTTTTCCTCCCGTCTTAACGTTACCATAGCAATCGGAGTTGTGCAAAGCGACGAATCTCACAACATTCCGTTAAGTCATAAAAACCTATAAGATCTACATACCACTGAAGTGCTGCCTGTAACCTGATTACTGCTATCTTAACAAGCTCGCACCATTTTGCATGCCAGTTTTCTATAAACTAACAGCTCGTAAAAAAATAATCCCTACTATCTACTACGATTTATTAGATCAATGTGGGTAATTTGTCATGCAATTGAGATATGTGGTATCAAGTAAAATTAAACATTTTGTTCGTTAGTGTATTGTCAAAATATAATTTGTGGTGTATAAATTGTATGATGTTAATATTGGTGCCTGTCATGGTGAAACGACTCGGAGTAGCAAACTATCAAGTTTGAATATAGAAACATGAGAATGTGTTTACAACGTTCAGAAAGGTAAATGTCGCATTGAATATGTCGATCGACTAACGAGTATGACTAAAAAAATATTTGTCGCATCGTTTCAGTTAAATACGATGCGACAAATATTTTTTTAGTCATACTCGTTAGTCGATCGACATATTCAAATGCGACATTTACCTTTCTGAACGTTGTAAACATATTCTCATGTTTCTATATTCAAACTTGATAGTTTGCTATTCCGAGTCGTTTCACCATGACAGGCACCAATATTAACATCATACAATTTATACACCACAAATTATATTTTGACAGTTGAATTACGACAATAAGACTGTTCTTAAAATATAAAACTGTTTTTCATCATCTTCAGCAAATTCATGTGGCTCATATGTTTCAAGAATTCCAAAATTCAATATCAAAGAATGTGTTTACAAATAGTAACTCGTTAATCGCAATACCTTTCATGCATTGTTACATCTAAGTCGATAATTTTGAGGTTGTTAATTTTCATAGGTAAGGTGATCAGCGAATAAACGGGGTTAATAAAATAGTACTCAATACCGCAGTAGAGCAAGGTATATGTTTCTGATCTACATAAGTAGTAATGTATTGCTAGACAGTGATCAGCATGTTTCGGCCAGGTAGGTTTTAGTAACGAGAACCTCATCTAGCGGCCTCGCTTATATGAAAGCAAACTTTGCAATGTAGATATCGGGTCAACTTCCGGTTAAAAAACAAAAAAAACATTTATTAATTGAAACACGTAAAACACGATTGTGTGAGTAAAATAGTGAGGGTGGTTGTTTAAGAAGGTAAGGTGGGGATATTGAAAGACAGAAACAGATGTGTGCGTGTAAACTCACCTAAAGCCTTAAGTAGATTTGTGTATATCAAGTTTAATTTCGCAGTGAGTGAAAATTGTATTATTATTTCACAATATTTATGCGAAACTAGTTTTAAGGGTGAAGACGAGTCATTTGGTTGTCGGGTCCTATATGTGTGATGAAAATAAACACACACACACGCACACACACACGCATATATATATATATATATAGTAGAAATGGGAATTAATAAAAACCTGAAGAAAGTGCTCAATACTGTTGTAGAGCAAATATGCGTTTTATTTTTATTACCGTTTTTTTTCTGTTCAGTTACATCTTTGTTTCAGCTACACAGCCGTTTTTTTTACCGTTATATAGCCTCCTCAGACTTTACAGAAAGTTTCTGTAAAGTCTGAGGAGGCTACATAACGGCCAAAAATCGGTCATGTAGCTGAAACAAAAATGTAACTGAACAGAAATAAACGATAATAAAAATAAAACGCATATATATATATATATATATATATATATATATATATACATATATATATATATATATATATATATACATATAATATATATATAAATATACATATAATATATATATACATATAATATATATATATACATATAATATATATATATATATACATATAATATATATATATACATATAATATATATATATATATACATATAATATATATATATATACAGATAATATATATATATATATACATATAATATATATATATATACATATAATATATATATATATATACATATAATATATATATACATATAATATATATATACATATAATATATATATACATATAATATATATATATACATAATATATATATATATATATATACATATATATATATATATATAGGGAAAGAAAATTTGTTTTGCTTCTTTATCTGCCTTTGAAGCGTTGTGTTAGTTTAAAATTGGAAATAATTACTTATATAAATGAATACGTTTTGAAAGCTGAAGAGAATGCATTTTTTTAAATATATAAACAAAATTATTTTATTATATCAGATATATTTCGATACTAAACATCCTTATCAATGAAGAGTCTGATTTTTCTTTATTTTTATTTTTCTTGGCCGCATGGTGGAATTCTGCGTGCGAGAGTGATGGTAGTAGCCCGATGATATTTGAAAAAAATATATATATGATGAAAATAAAAGTAGATATGATATCAATACATTATAGAACAAGGACAGAAAACCTGTGGCATTTTAAAATATCGATGTTTCATCTGCATTTTAGGATATGAGGAAATAAAATAGCTCTCTAATCTTATAATTTATTTCCTAAATATTCTCTGTCATTTCCTGAGGAAGTCCCTAGAAAATGCAGACAGAAAGTTTCAAATGTCGAAAGGCCACAGGTTTTTCTTGCCTTTTCCTTTCTCTCTCTCGCTCTCTGTCTTTCTGTCCGTCTGTCTGTCTGTCTCTCTCTCTCTCTCTCTCTCTATATATATATATATATATATATATATATATCTACTTAAAATTATTTGAAGCAAAATTGTTTATATATTAAAATTCCATAATTTTTTATACCATTAAAAGTGAAGTAAATATTAATTGATTCAATTAATTGACTTTTACGATTATCAGTTTACAAACTCTAGCATGCATATAACATTTTTGCATATTCGTTTCATTTTCCTTACTCTCAAGTGTGTCTCCCGGGATATATTATATTCTTTTATATAGACTGATGTGATTCTTGGTTGATTAACTGTGTCTGACGGTGACTGATATATACTCGAGAGTCAAAACAATGAAAAGAATATGCTGATGTCATAGCGCTATTTATTACTAATAAAATTATTATATATAGATATAATTCTAATTCCCTTTATTTAGGTTATATTTAGTAAAGTCTCTATATACGCTAAGTTAACGGCGTACTATTTTATTACTAAAATCCTCATTATTAATTTAAAATTCTCCTTCTATACACAAATGTCACTCATGTTCTTTCAATTATATCGGAGGCGTGGTAATAGGAAACAGTTTTGTATAGCCTCAAATGTTTTATATTTCTTTTTTTAGATGTGACTATATGATATAACTCAAGTAAGCTTAGATTACATCTTTTAGATTTAATAGGTTTATATTTTCTAGCTTTATCCACAATTGACAATTTTAATTCAAATTCTATTTTATTATTCCGCAATTTCCTAACCCAATCCCCTAACTCAACAATGTTTCACTTCTTATTTTAAATATTTATTCCTGTCCTATCCTTATTTCTTTCCTTATCTTCATTCCAATTTGTTTTTTTCACAGGTCTAATGTTACATTATACAATACAGTTTCTGTATTTGTGCTTAAAATTAGTTCCTCATTAGATATAACTTTATACTATTATCCCCCCTTAACCTCACATTTGTATAGAATTTCAGAAATTAAGCAATTGCCTTCCAATGGACATTTGATAAGTATTCTGCATTTACATTTTATCGCATTATCAAATTCACCTGACTCAATCCTATTATTATCGATTATTTTGGTAATTTTACGATTACAAAAAAATAAAAAAATAAGGTGAATATAACTGCTTGGGTGTTATGTATACCCATACATATGACGAATACATTTTGGTACCTAAAAAGTAGCTATTTCCGAAATATATTTAAATGATATAATTTTTAAATTTGTCCAAATGGTTTTGTACAATTTTAACAGGTAAGGAGATACAAACATATGATGTCCTGTGTTATATTTGCTTGTCTTGATTTTTGCAAAAATATTATATATATATATATATATATATATATATATATATATATATATATATATATATATATATATACTATAATATTATATTTCTCACGAGTTTGTATATAGTTATACATTTTAAACAATGTTTTACAATACAGTGGTGCAGTCGTGTATGAACACACATGCACGTTCACATTTACACACACACCCACACACACACACACACACACACACACACACCCACACACACACACATATATATATATATATATGTAGTAAAATTGGAAGATATATAGACATTCGAAAATACGTACCATTAGCATTTTTATAATAGTTTATAACAAATGTTCTCCGCTGTTCTGTTACATTTGACTTTTATTTTTATCATATATATCTTCGAAGGTTTCGTTGATATTATTAGTAAGTAATTTATTATTTTATTATATGAAAGAATGAATTTACAAACAAATTTATTTAAATATGTTCCTTACTGAGGTGACACTTTTCCTGAAGCTAATATCTTTACTTATAAAAGAATGACATTCCGATGAGTCATAAAAGTATTCAAAGATGAAAGAAACCGCCACTCTCTCTTTTTCTTGATTACTGTCTCACATTTTGTATCCCCGTTTTCCTTCTATTCTTTCTGTCGTTCTATTTTTCTCTCTATTTATCTGTGTGCGGAGGAAACTCTATAAACATCACCGTTATTCCCCTCTTTTACTTGAGCGAAGATAGATTTCTTTGTATTTGTATTAAATTACAATATTAATTAATCGCTTATTATGAATTCTATGTATATGCCTGTGTTTATATGTTTGTAAAGAAAGAATTACTCCTAAACTTACTAAACGATTATCATGAATGTATTTGTATAACTTACATTATACTTCTATTAATTATGAATATTTGTATCTGACTATGTTTTTTTAAGCCTATATTTTGAAATCAGTATGTATATATATATATATATATATATATATATATATATATATATATATATATATATATAAAATGTGTGTACGTGGATATGTACTTTTTAAAAGTAAAAACTACTCGAAGTGTCAAAGTCAAAAGTGAGAAAGACGTCAAACTTGACTTTCATGCCAACGCTTACTCAGTGCAAAGGCGCTTTCCTTTTTATTAAAAAAGTATATATATATATATATATATATATATATATATATATATATATATATATATATATATATATCAATCATGTATTCCTGTCTGTGTATTTTTTTACTATTTCTGAGAAACTATTTTTCCGATTATACTGAAATTTCGTATGGAGTTTTTCTATTTTCCTACTAAGTATTGTGGTATCCGTTCGTTACACGGAGATTATATGTTCTCTATGCTTTTCGGGCTGGCATATTTTAATGAGTCTTATGATAAGGTGCAGCGAACTAGCTGTTGGTACCTGAAAAGTATATATATATATATATATATATATATATATATATACTATTTACGTTTAAATGAATAAAATTAGCTCATCATTTATATGAATGCAAATGTTTCAGAAATAATAATTATTTTTTCTCATATTTTATAACATATTTTTGATGAAAATATAAAATCAGACGGATGAATTAATTAAATAAATGTTTATAAATAATCATCTCTCACTAGAAGTAACATGTAGATTGATAATTATAAGATATGATACACTACTATAAAACATAATGTGATGAAACCAATAATAAAATAAGAGAATTGACATATTTTAAGGCATTGCATAAAAGAAATTAGACAAATTTAAACTGAAACATTTTAAACTTCATAATTTGAATTCAAAAATTTAAATTTTCATGTTTTATATCTCACTCGTACGGACATGGATCTTTAAATTAAATATTATCAGATATTAATTATTAAAATATCAGATAAATATTTTTTGTATAAATTATAAAAATATCAATTAAATAACATTTTTTATTACATTTTCACCCCAAACAAGGCACATTGCCACTTTGGTGTAGGGGTCCACTATCAGGGGTAACAACTACTGGGGCACTATGTAGGGATTTGGACAGCAAGATGTCTCTTCACGTTGCACTTGAACTTCTGCACGTCAGTAGAGTTAGGGAAGCAGGGACCTGGAATGGAATTCCAAAGTCTAGCGGTTCTGAGGAAGAAACTACTGGAGTAGAATTATCTTTTACATCTAGGGATCTCTACAGTGTGGGCGTTGGATTTTGCAGCCTGTCGTGTCTGTCGAGGGTGTTCACGTCGTGGGGGCACAAGTGCTTGCAGTCCGTTGGAGCATTCACCATTAAAATACTTGTAGAAAAGGCAGAGGGATGCAACATTTCGTCGATGGGACAGAGGCTTAAGCTTAGATGCCAGTTCAGGGCCTCTCATATTTGTGACTCTCTTTTGAACCTTGTCTAGGAGCGAGAGACTAGTAGCCGATGCACCAGCCCAAATATGACAGCAATACTCCATAAATGGGCGAATGGTTACCTTATAGAGGTACAGGATACTTTCGGGTGTTAGTAGTTTTCTAGCACGGTAGAGAGGGCCCACCTTCCTCGCAGCGGCTCTGGCAATGCCCTCGATGTAATTGTTCCAACTCGTGTTTCCTGTGAACGTATGGCCAAGGAGCTTGAATGACGTACTCTCAGATAAAGAGTCGTTGGCCATTGCCAGGTGGTAGAGATGGTTTCTTGTAATTATTGAATGAAACTAGTTTAGTCTTGGCGGCATTGAACGTGACCATCCATTTTTGTCCCCATTCCACTACAGAGTTGAGGTCATCCTCTAGTGTTTCTGCCATTTCTTTAGATATGTATTCATTATTTTTCCTGTCGTGTTTGTTATAGAGTGTGGTGTCATCAGCATATATACCCATCTCAGAGGAAATTTTGTCAGGCAGGTAATTTATGAATATTAGGAACAGTAGAGTTCCAAGGATAGACCCCTGGAGAACTCCCACATTTATATCATATTGTTTAGATGTACGACCGTCGAGGACAACCTGGATTTTTCTCTTATCTTAGAAGGATTTAATTATGTTAAGTATTCTACCAGTGATACCGTATGATCTAGTTTTCCTGAGGGGGCCCTCATGCCATACCCTGTCAAAAGCCTTAGATATATCTAGATCTACCGCTCTGCCCTCTCCTCTGCTGTGAAACGGATTTGTCTAAATCCATATTTTTGATCAGTCAGAAGTTTAGAATCTGTAAGGTGATGCACTAAGCATTGTTTATTAAGGTCTCAAATATTTTGCAAAAAGTGGGAGGAGACTAATGGGGCGATAATTTAATGGGTCAGTTCTTTCGCCAGAATTTTTGAATACTGGTACCACAGAAGCAGTTTTCCAACCACCAGGAAAGCAAGATTCATTAAGGCATTTGTTGTAGAGTTTGGAGAGAACTGGAGCTACTTCGGCTGAGCGCTTTTTTAATAGAACAGCTGGGATGAGATCGGGTCCACATGCCTTTGAAGTGTCAAGGTTATTTATGATAGCAAGCACCTGGGAAGGGGTGATTTTCAGATCGTCTAGCGTGGCGTCTGTCCGCATAGGAAATTCAGATAGGGAGTGGTTGGAAGGGTCCAGTGTGGAGTTTGAGGCAAACCGACTGGCACGCATTTTAGCATTTTCGGTTGCTGAGCAAACAACCTCGTGATTATTGGTTAGTGGGGGAATTGTTGTTTGCCCATTATTTACTGCACTGTTGTAGATTTTCCAGAAGTCACGAGTTCCTAGTTTTTGTGCTTCTGTCTGTTTGAGCTGGACTTATGTCGGTTAAATCTGCGGTATGCATGCTGCCTTTGAGCAATGGCAGTTGCGCAAGTCGAAGTAAACCATTGGGGAGAGTTGGGCTTGCTATAAAATTTCCGCATGAGAACATGCGCTTCAATTGCAGTTTTAAACCATTCAGTGGTCTCGTGTGAGCACTGTTCAGTAGGAAGATATAAATATTTCCCCAGGGGCATCTCTGATAAGATCTCTAATGGCTTCCCAGTCAGCCTTTTTATAATATCTCGTTGTGTTGAGCACTGGCTCTTCAGTTTTAGCTCTAGAGTTTATGGCGATTTCAACCATTATCACTGCATGATCAGCGTTCCCAAGTGGGCCGTCGGCATTCTTTATACAATCATCAGGAACTGTGATCAAAAACAGATCTAAAAGTGATGCGTCCTGTTCTTCCTGGCACAGGGAAACGGGTTGGAAAAGTAACAATTTGTGATAGGGAGTGAGATATAGAGAAGCTATGAGTAGTTCTGCCCGCTGCATCTGTGTACGTAGAGAATTCAAGCCAGTTTTTGTGATGGACATTAAAGTCACCAAATACATGTACTTGTGCGATATTATCAATATTAAGATATCAATTATATATTGTTAATTATATTGTAAAATCATACGAAATGTAATTCATGAATTGTTAAGATTGATAAAGATTAATAAATAATTATGAAATATTAGCTGTAATTATTTATAGAAGGTCTCATACATCTATAATACTAAAAGCAAATTTATCGATAAAACCGGTAACATGACAGGAAATCGGAGTATCAAAAAATAAAAGAATGCTGAATAAAATAAACAGCAATAAAGGATTCTTCCCTTTGTTTAACAGTTTTCCTATCATGTATCAGTTAGAAGTAATCGATAATAGAAAAATGTGTATTTTCATTGAATTTTTTTTCACGTAAGACGAAATATTTAACATTTAAATAACTTTTCATAATAAAACTTTATATCTAAAATCAACAAAAATCCTGCCTTCTAAACTTTAGTCAGAAATTGTAATCCTACAATTGCTGAAATGGGGTTAAATTCAATTAAACGTTCGTGGAATCTTATTGCTTTTGTCTCTTATAGACGTAAATACTACTTAGATAAAAGTAAAAATTATTACTAATCAAATAAAACAAAATGTTTTTACATGAAATCTATATTACAGTAAATAAAATAAAGCTCTATTTAGGTAAGATGTTTAATAATATTAGGAATATAATGCTAAATCTAAAATCTTGAAAAGAAAATATATTTAAGAATGCAGACCAAACAAAAGGATATCGTTCCAAAACCTATGATTATATTTGTTATATAGTAGATTAAGCTTTAAATATCATAGAATTTTAAACAGAGGGAACTATTATAATCTTTAAGGAGTATTTATAATATTTATAATAATTTACAATAATTAAGGGTGATGTTTAAAAGTTAACAACATGATATTAATGCGTGTGTTCCACAGAGGTTGATCCTTTGACCATTACTGTTCCTGATATTCATAAATTATGTCCCAAATAAAATTGTTTCCGAAATGGGTATATTTGCTGAATACACATATCTAAGGCTCTGGTTAAAACCTAAGAGAATGATATGCAGTTTATAGATGAATAATAACGTATTCGTATGATAAATAAATTGAATAAATACATTAAGCATATTCCAATATTACTGTGAAGAATGTTGGATCTCTGTAAAATATCAGAACATTACTCACACTACAGGATATCTAACATATTTCTATACACAACCATTTGACATAAATGGAGTTTGTTGCCACATTTACCTCGTGGACAGAGTCCAAATTAAAGAATATCCCACCAAATAGCGTTTCGAAATCCGACCGCTGTCTTACAGTTGAATGTTGCATCCTTGTTCAGGTTTACAAGTATTTGAATAGAATGTGCTCCGACAAACCCGAAGCACTTGTACATCCTCAACGTTAATACTCGCAATCGATCCGATAACAATCCACATAAATACAGCCGATTAATTCAACAAGAAGAAATATCTCTTCAGTTGGAGGCATCCATAGTTACTGAAATGCCTGTTACTTTCATAGTTCATTTCCTTGGACATTTTAACTGTGGATTTCCTTCTTGTCTCCTGTTTCTCTTACTGTACTAACCTGCAAAAGTTTTAATGGTATGTAAACAGACATCTAGATACTAAACTCCACACAGTGTTGGTCTCAAATTGTAGTCTCTTACGTCAAAGTTTTATTGTGCCTTATTTGAAATAAATAGCAGTTATCGATTCCTAATTCATAATTTTGTGTGAGACATGATTAATGTTATAAGAAAATATTATATGGCTAGTTGCATTCTTTAAGACATGATAAAATGGCATCAGCAAATACTATGTGGTTAATTGTATTCCTCAAGAAAAAATATGTTATCAGTAAACAATTGGTTAGTTGCTTTCTTCAAAATATGATTAACTGTTATCAGCAATTATGATTTGGTTAGTTGCATTCTTTCAATGTATGATAAAATGTTATCAGCAAATATTATGTGGTTAGTAAATTATCCAAGACATAATAAAATGTTATCAAATATTACGTGGTTAGTTGCACTCTTTTTACATATGATAAATATTAAAAGCAAATAATACGTGGTTAGTTGCATTCTTTCAAGAGATAATTAAATGTTATGAGCAAATATTAAGTAGTTAGTTGCATTTTTTTCAAGATATGATAAAATATCACCAGGAAATATTATGTGGTTAGTTGCATTCTTTCATAGGCCAGAATTTACCGAGAATATATATATAATTAATTTTCAGTCTAATAAAATTAATTTAATGTTTAGTTTAAGGTAGATTTATTGTAACTCATAATTAAGCTGTATCTAATACTATATGTGTGATATATTATAAATTTATGTTACGCTTATATGTTTAGAGTTTGGTGAATCAGTAGTTCTTTTTCTTTACAAGCATGTTTATACGGGTCTAGTTTTTAATTTATATTTACTTATGTTTTTACATTCAATGGATTTAATCCGTTTATTTTTCGTGCACGAGATAGAGATAGAGGAGCAAGAGTGACATACAATAAGTGCAGATGATCAGAAAATATTCCGCAAGAAAAGGAAATATGTCTGAGTCGAAAAATGGATAAGCTGATGAGTTAAATATAAATTACTTCGAATCATAACATTTAAGTTTATTTTAAAATGTTACTACATTCCAAAAAATAGAAATATTTTGGCATGTATTTCGAGTGAATATAGTAGCTAAATGCCTTAAAATATGAATTAACTCGGTTTTACTGGATTAACATATTAAAAGAGGGGATAAGGATTAATACAATAAGCTCCTTTTATCACTAAGAAATATCGAAATACGTTCCCAAAATATACATCGAATACATTCCTATGCGTCATCAAAAATGCCCAAAGGATGGTTTGTTTCATTCGTAAAGTTGGCCTTTTCTTGGAACGTCGCTATTCTACAGTTCCCCAACGTCTTATGTCGCTTTAAGACAATGGTTACTAGCACCTGTTCGTATTTGCACGTGAAACTCCTTGAAGTGTCGTCATAGATATCTAGAATGTGACTGAGGTTAACATTCTTTTCAAACGCATGAATGATCAGATATTCTTTACTTGCAGTCTGTGTCGACTGTACTTGGCATGGTAGGGTCCACATATCGTGGTCTCCCTCGAGATAATGCTCATTATATCATTCTGTTTTGATGTCAAATTATAAAAGATGGTGTGTGGAATATTTTACCCCTAGGGTCATACATCCTGTTTTGAATTTCAACAGCTGTTCTTAAAGCATTGCTTTTGACAAGCTCGCGAATGTCTTCTGACACGATATTACATATGTTTATAGATGATTTCCGCGACCATTAATGCTACTGATGGTAAATAAATTCGTATTTTTGTTTTGCCACATAGCAATGCGCTTTAGTTTCTCCAATGAAATCATTCGACAAAAAAAAACTTTGAAGTTTCTGCTTTTGCCTTGCGTCAATTCAGAGAATTGTCTTAAATAATTTCACATCTGGTATCGTTGTGATGTACTAGCGATATAGTAATTGTAAACGATGTCATTAGCCTAGCACGCAGTGATATAAAACTGCCTAATACAATGCGTATATATATATAAATATGTGTGTGTGGTAGGTGATACTTAAAACTATTCCATATATATATATATTTATATGCTTAATACAGGGAAACTACAAAAACCGATCCTCATAAAATTGACAATAAATTTGGGAATCCACCAAGTGTCGATATTAAATATTAAGCAGGCTTTGTTTAATGGCCGTTAAATTGTACGCAAAGCAGTCGTAATCAGCTAAACGAGTGAACTTGAATCTGCTTGCAATCTATTCGAAATGAACAACTTTTCTTTATATTATAATCTTAGATTATGAATAAATATATTTCTTACAAAAATCCTGGAACAATTCAGAAGTCCAAAATAACCAAAAATAAGCGTTAAGAATCAAGGCTCAAGAAGATTTCTTGGAAATTTAGTACACTGTTTTCGGAATTGTTTATCATTGATCAAATCTAAGCAGAAAATGTTTGAAATTCATTAGGCAAACATAGTCGACAAGTCATGTGTTTTTTGTAGAATGCATGTTTGATTGAGGACGTAATGGGACATTTTATTGGGGAGTAGATGAATTCCATATGTGGCGGTCGAGCGTAAGACAAGATGACTTTATTCAAGTTTATCATTCGCCGGATTTAATATATGTTTCATATATCTATACACACACACACACACACACACACACACACACACACACACACACATATATATATATATATATATATAAATATATATTTATATACATATATGGGGGTGATGAAAACAGAACAAGAGATTCCGTCTAGTAATCTTTTATTTGATTAAAAATCTTACTCCTCGGCTACTTTACAAGAGGAAATTAACAGCTTTTATTGCTTGCATTATAAAAGAGGATATGATCATTATTCACAACATTCTCTCCCACCAAATTTCTAACTGATAGAGAATATAATCCCATAAATGTCTAGGCTCTCCACGAGCCTGCAGTGGCGGTTTCGGCAGCCTATGATTCGAAACAGGAAGGCTTTTCAGGTCAAGCCTCTCTATGGTCTCTAAAATACCGCTCTCTGAAATGTTTCCTTTTTGGAAGAGCAGGCAGTTCCGACACAGAGTCAGTCTCTTGATGAACACCTTTTTACGGTGCAAGTTCTTCATCTGACAGGCATTCAGATTTTGGCCCAGCTGAAGTGTTTGACAGAGCACCAACAGAGGCAGTTTCATTAGTCGACGTGGTAAAAGCAATTTCAATTCTGTTTCTCGGACTGTGTTCTAAATAAGGAAGTGATATTTTAAGGTAATAGGAATATTTTATGAGGTCGGGATTTGTTTTAATATTTGGATTCATTATTATTATTATTATTATTATTATTATTATTATTATTATTATTATTATTATTATTGGCTAACACGAAGCTTTCACGCAAGTCAACAAACGGTCTGATTTATTTTTTATAATGCAATTGAAACTAGCACTGAGAGAATAGAAGTGCAGAAGGCAAATGTAAGCGATGATAGGAACCGGAAAACTGAGGAGGAATGGAATCCTATTGTTAGGGGAAATTATGAGAAGGAGTTTGAAAGGTCTAAGGCAGATAAGATCATTGACTCTTAGACAATGGAACCAGTGAAATGAGCAGATGTATGAAGAAGTGGAGATGAAGTTCGAACTTTGACTTTTGTAGAAAAATAAGTACTTCAGAAGTTAAGGGAGGCTCTTCTTAGAGACGAGATCATAGAGATTTGAATTATGAAGAGTACTGATAGGCGGAAGGTGCAAAGCGAGGTAATAATAGTTCAAGGAGTAATTCACAACATCAAAAGAACATATCGATTACGGAACTTAACAGGCTTCTGTATGCAGCGTCATACGTTATTGCGAATCGACTTGGTTTAAGACAAAAGAAAAAGAGAGAAATGAAGGATAGAATGCCACACTGGTAGAGGTGGCTTGAAGAAAGCATTAAACGCTGGCGGAAAGACATTGGTAGAATTGGAGAAATAAGAAAAGGAGGTAAACTAGGACAGAAAGCTAAGGACGATCTTGAAAGGAGGTATAGATTGGTGGGAAAGGGAACCATGAGTGTTCTAATAATGTTGAAAGAGAATATCCCCGCTGGGGGTATGAAAATGTTGCGTTTCGGTAGAACACCCTTTTCCGGAACAATCAGTCTCAGCTGTATAAAGAATTAAATGATAGTAAACATGAAAAAGATGGCAGGACGTTCTGGAGTGGGATTTTGTCTGTCGAAGGGTGATATAATAAGAAGGCAAGCTGGTGACATACATCAGAGAAAGGTTATCAAGAAATGCAGCAGATGAAGTAACATCGATGCTGGCATACGAAGGATGACCATTGGTGATGGCATACGAAGGATGACCAACTGGAAGGCACCTATCCAGATGGAGTGATGAGCTTCGGGTTTAAACAGTTTCTATGCCTTTATCCACCTATAGCTGCTATCCTGCAAAGAGTTGTAGAGTCGGGAGATGACCCTGATTGGCTTGTGAAGGGAAGAACAACACTGATTAGGAAAGATCCTGCAAAGGGAACATATGCCAATAATTATGGACCAATTACATGTCTCCCACTGCTGTAGAAACTGTTGATTGGAATCTTTACGGAGAAAAATTATGAATATTTGAGAGCAATGGTGTTTTTCCTGACGAATAGAAGGGGTGTCGAAAAGGCTCGACAAGTACAAAGAACAACTACTAATTGATAAACCATTAACGCAGAATGCAAAGAAAAAGAAGAGGAATCTGATCGTAGCATGGGTCGATTACAGAAATGCTTCTGACATAGTTCCTCATTCATGGTACGTGAAACACCATTGATGATGAAGTTTGCTAGAATGTAGTAGGCTTTTTGAGACAAGTATGGCTCAATGGAAAAAGATGCGAATGAAATAATGCTGCTAAATGGAGAACTCATGAAGGAAATAGAAGATAAGTATTTGAGAGTGTTGGATGGTGTAGGCATCATGGACAGAGAAATGAAAGAAAAAGTCAGAAAGGAATATTTTAGAAGAGAGAAACTAATTGCAAAGTCGACACTGTATGGAGGAAACCTCATGTAAGCAGTGAATGCATGGGAAATAGGTGTTTTCAGATACAGTGCGGGAATTTAAGAATGGGCTTACAAGTATTTGCATGCCATGGATATCAAAACAAGAAAGGTTTTAGCAATGTTTGGTATATTTCACATTCGAAGTAGCGTAGCAAGGCTGTATCAAAAGGAAAAAAAAGACGGTGGGAGAGGATTTAAAAGTGCAAAAGATTGTGTAAGGACCAAGGAGATGTCGTTGAAGGTGCATGTGGTTAGAAGTGAGTAGTGGATGCTTTAGGTTGTGGCCAATAAAATGAAGGTATGTGTCACCAAGGTTGATTATGTGAAACGTATGGATAGAGAAAGGGCAGAGGAACTGGCTAGGAAGAAAATGCATGAAAGGTTCTTCTAGGATATTGCAGAAGTGGCTGATGAAAAATAATGGCAGTTGCTTTGACCTAAGTATTTGGCTAAGAGTACTGAATCTTTTGTTTGTGCAGCATAAGAGCAGGCATTAGGAACTCGATTGCTTAAAATGTTGTTATAGGAGAGGAAGTTGCTGCAAAATGTCGGATTTATTGTAAGACCTCAGAGTCAATTGCGCACCTTGAATCAGGGTGTAGTGGACTGACCAGAGAGAATACCACAAACGACACGATCGCATAAGACTCCGGATATATTTGGAGATGTGTTAGAGGGTTGGGATCAATTGTGCTTGAAAGTGGTTTGAGGAGGTGCCTCATGAAGTGAAAACAAGTGAGGATAGCAAGGTAGAGGTATGGTAGGATGAAAGTGTCATAACGACCAAGCTATTGGAACATATTTGTCCGGATTTGGTTGTCATTGATAAAGTATCAAAACACTGGCAGATTGCAGACTTCTCGGTGCCCTGGGACAGGAATGTGACCGAGAAGGATAATGAAAAGTGGAGCAATTATTCTCCATTGGCCTTGGAGATAAGGCCTACACACGGGGTTAAAACACAAATAATCCCGGTAGGAGTTGGTACACTAGGGGTAGTATCAAGCCGCCTGGAAGGGCAATTGAAAAAAAAAACTACAAATCCCCAATGTTTTAGGCGACCTTATGACCTCTGCTATTGTAGGTACCACCAACATCCTTAGAAAAACCCTTGATCTTTGAAGCTCCTGGTTTGGAGCCGGGATTGGGGGATATCCTCTGGAAATGAATTCCATCCCTTTCCAGAGAGACGTTGATAAACGAAATAATAATAATAATAATAATAATAATAATAATAATAATAATAATAACAATAATAATAATAACAACAACAACAACAACAACAACAACAACTACTACTACTACTACTACTACTACTACTACTACTATTATTATTATTATTATTATTATTATTATTATTATTATATGTCCGTTGTTGAGAATTAAAGGATACAAATATACCACCCCACTGTCCCGGTGCCTCGGATAAGCCGACTAAAGGAAAAGCTGGACAAATGTTGAAGAAGAGCACTGTGGGAATGCTTTGTGAGAAGTGGAGCTATCAAATCTTGAGGACATACCAAGAAAGTGAAGCTAGAGTGGGAATCAAGAAGAGGAGGAGGTGCTCGGAGTGTCGTGAGTTTGTAGTCTCAGTTAAAACAAATTGAAAATAAAAACTTAAAGTGATGGCTACGGGTGTTATTGTAAGGATCGTTAGGGATGAAATGAATAGGGAAAGATAAATTGATAAAATTAGCTCTGATTAGATCATTGGGGTTGCGGAATCCAGAAGAGAAATGTAAGTGGTGATGGAAGCGGGCGACTGAAGGGGAATGGAATGCTATAGTTAGGGGAAACGAAAATGAGACGTTTGGAAGGTTTGAGGCAGATGAGATCAATGACTCTGAAACAACTGGGTCAGTAGAAAGAGCAGATGTATGGAAAGATGGTTATTAAGTTCGGACTTTGACTTTCGTAAAGAGTAAAGTACTTCAGAAGTTAAGAGAGGTTTTTTGGGGGGACGAGATAAAAGCTATCCCAAACATAAAGAGTATTGATAGCCGGAACGTGTAGGTCCATGTAAAAATAGTTCAAGGCGTAATTCATAAAACCGGGGGAAAGACCATATCTATTGCGAAATTTAACAGGGTGCTCTACGCATCTACGCAACATCATATGTTGTTACAGATCGTCTTGGTTTTATATAGAAGAAAAGGAGGTAAACGAAGACCAAAAAGCCGTACTGGAATAGGCGGCTTAAGGAAAGTATTACGGGTGGCGGGATGATATTGGTAGAATTGACCAGATAAAATTGACAGTTAAATGAGGACAGAAAGCCAAAGACAGGCTAGAATAGTGGTATAGTTTGCTGGAAATGGGAGTGATGCCACTTCTAGCAATGTTAAAAGAGAAATGTCTCTACTTGTGTTAATGGATGTATATTTTCTGAGAACGATGCAATCTATTGGGAGTAGTGAGCAAGCATTTCCATAACACGTCGGATGGAGACCCATTATGAGGAGCAGACATCTGGAGCAAAGGTTTTTTCCTGTTTCTCATCCGTTATGATTTGGTCGATTATCCTTTGTAAGCTGTGTACCCCATTCGTAACGACAAAACGATTCAGCACTGGTGGTATAAAAACTTTTTTAGGAAAGTGTTGCTTTTCGGCAGAACAACCTTCTTCCGACCAATCAGCCTCAGCTATATAAAAGAATTAAGTGGTAACAAACAGGAGGTAAGCAACAGTACTCCAAATGCAGGTACTTCTAGGAAGTTCTGGAGTGGGATTTGGTCTATCGAAGGGAAACACAATAAGAAGGCTAGCTGCTTCGGAGAGGTTAGAACAAGGTTCTCAGGAGTGCAGCAGATGGAGAACATTGCGATAAAATTTGAGGACATGAAGGCTGGCATTCGAAGGATGACGAACTGGAAGGCACCTGGTCAAGATAGAGTGAGAGGCTTCTGGTTCAAGCAGTATATATATCTTCATTCACCAGTAGTTGCTGCCCTGCAAGGGGGTGTTAATTCGCGGGATGTCTCTGATTGGTTTGTTATGTGAAGGACGACATTGATTTAGAAAGAGCCTTAAAAATAAACAGCTGCCAGCAATTACAGATCGATCGCATGTACACATTTTCACATTGTTATCTTATAAATAAATATTGTTTGATGTGTGTGCCGTGTACTTACCGTGCTGAAAAAATAACCTTATTTAGAAAGCAATCCTTTTAAGGGGCTTTCTTACTATTCTGCATTTTCACGTAACAATTTAATGAAAAAGAAACTTAGCATGAAATTTAACTTGAAAGTCATATATAGAATATGGCACAGTACGTACACTGCACAATCACCATTATTATTATTATTATTATTATTATTATTATTATTATTATTATTATTATTATTATTATTATTATTATTATTATTACTAGTGCTAGCAGCGCCTCTGGAAATTCCACAGCTGCATCTTTAATATGTAATATATTGCTGCTGGACATTCTATTGGCGTTCAGCATGAATGAAGACACCATCATATCATTCAAGACTTTTTGTTAAAATTGTATCGCTCCTACCCTTACTAAATATTAATTTTGATATTATCTGAGATAATGATTTCATTACAAACACACCAATCAATTAACTCACTTTTCATCATTTTTCATAAATCTTGGATATGTTACTAATTTTTAGTATAATTTTTCGTAATTTTAACCCACATTATCGTCCGACATTACTAAAATAATAACTTTGATATATTATCAAATTATAATCAAATACTGATGTAATGTTTAGTGCGTATACGGTTTCAGCTTTTTCAGGGACTGATTAAATATACCCCTACCCGACTGTTAAAATATACCTGAAATAAAGTAATGTTTAAATCGTAAACATTTTCAGCCATTTCCGAGACTGACTTCATATTCCCCACTCCTCTGTTAAAAATATACTTGAAATAAAGTACTATTTAAATCATAAACTGTTACAGCAGGTTTTCGAAATTAACACTATTAGGGATTAGGCAACCATTACTTTAACATGAATTTCTGAGTGCAGTATCAATCTCAGCACTCCAGTTACTTTGATAATTATATATATATATATATATATATATATATATATTCGAGAGAATTGTGCTGTTTTTAACTACAGAATAACTATTAAGAGCAATTATTTCTTCCCAACTTTTGCATGTGTCAGAAAGATAAACTCCTAAATTTTATAGAATAAAAACAAAATAATAAACAACAATATATAGAATTGTTAAGCGAATTTGAAATTTTAATTTTATTCTAAAAATCAATGGACACTTTTTTCACGCTCATATTAAATATTGTTTAATGTTTAAAATCGATTAAACTGTTTTTATGTTTAAATAAAAATTTAGAACATTTTTCATAAGAATATGTAAAGTAAAACTTGTGAATAAAAAAGAAAATAATAATATTTAACGAAATTAATTTTATTTAGTTTCGATAGACAAATAATAGAATTATTTTTTATTAACCAAATTAAAAATATAAAATTAAATAAAACCAATAACGACTATCATAAAGCAATGTCAAATCACTTGCACATATTTTTTCAATATAAAAAATACTATCAACATGCCCCTATTTTTTAATTGTGAAATAAAATAGCCTATTTGAAACAGTAAATGTGTATTTTTTTAATTTGCGAAAATTTGTGAAAAGTAAATCGTTTAATTGATCCGTCAAAAATACAGAGTTACTTTAAAAGAAAGATAGATACACATTAAACGACAGTTATTTGGAAGAAAAAGATGTAAGCGTGACACACAAAATAACACACACTGTCGTATTGATATATCAAGTATATAGAATGTAGCGGATTCTGTGTAAATTACATGAAATGATGTTTTCAATACTAATTATCGTGTTCCTAACTTGTACATGTTTGGATAAAATGTGATGAAATTTGAGTTGACTATATAATTTAAAAATGAGCAATACATGAAATTATTTATAAAACCTTTTTAATATTTACCTCTTAATATTTCTAGTGAAGGTGGTTCCTCTTCTCTGGTCATGAGTATATTTTTTGTGAGGACAAATTTTCACTTTTACACTGTTCATAGACTTTGCTCGTGAGAAGGCTACGTAAAGTTGTCCATGAGTAAAACAAGGTAGTAGTAGGCAAATCCCAACTTTATCGAATGTCGGTCCTTAAGCTTTATTAATGGTCATTGAGTATGATAGGTGGACGGGAAATTGAGTCCTGTGCAGAACAAATTGAATATTTGCGTCACTGGGATTTAGTTTAATTCTTGGAATTAAAACTCGTGCTTGAGCATTAGATCCTCTTATGATTGAAGCTAGAATACTGTGGTTATGAAGCTCCAATACTTCTAAACGTTTTCCATTACATAGTCCTTGCGTTAATGACAGGTTGCGAGGCAGCATAATAATAGACCAACTTTGAGATTGAGACGAGGAGAAGGCATCCCCGAAGGCGTAAATGAATTTATGAATTCCATCGGCTAATCATTGGCTTCCATTTCATTGCCTGCTGATACTGAATCTGTACTTAGATATGTTTTGCTCTCAATCGGTAGTCTTCGTAGAATATCTTCATTAACTTCCAAACAATCCGCATGTTTGGTGACAAAATAATTCTACTTTTCATTTTGACTTGTGTACAACTATCAACTATATCTGATACTAAAGAGTCATTGCATACACATTGTTCTGGAATATCGACCGTGTCATGAAAAACATTGAACTCGACCATTTCACATTTCTAATAGCCATTGTGAGAAAACTTGTTCGTTTTCATTTGCCCTCATATTCTGAGATAGCTTCAGTTGATTAAAATGGTGCCACATTGGAGACTTCTTAAGGCACACATCCAATACTGCATCAGGTGGAGCTCTAGGAACCACAGACAGAATTTGCCTGAAGTCTCCTCCTAATATGATGACTTTACCGCAAAATATACTAGTATTGTTCATAATATTCTGTAAACAATTATAAACGGCGTTCAATGCATATCGCGGGATCATTTACACGTCGTCAATAATGAAAACTTTCACCTGCTTGAGAAGATTTCCTTTGTCAGAATTATGTGGACTACTGCATACAAATGTCTCAGTCAAAGGAAAAGGAAATTTGAAGATACTGTGAAGCGTTTTTCCATTTTTGAATAAAGTTGTTGCAATACCTGTCCAAGCAGAAATACTAACAACTACATTTTGAGTCATCAGGTAATCATGAATCTTTTTTAAATAGAAAAGTTTTACCAAAACCGCCGGGTGCATCCAGATAAAACAGTCGGTGCTTAGTCTCTAATCCTCTATCTATTGCACTTACAGCGTTAATTGCACTATCAAAACGTTTCTTTGCTCAATATTCAGTACTTCAGGATAAACTTCTTGAATTTCTTCCACATATTGAATGATAGGAAAACCATTGATTGGATCTAGCAGATCATGCATCGCACAATCCATGCCATTTTCATTCAGAATCATGTTTATCTGATACAGAGCGATGTTTTCTGCAATATTATTATCATATTGGCGTACAAGGTTATCTATTATAAGGTGCTTGTTATCATTCCATAATTGTAAAGCATTTTGTGGTGTATTGAATAAACAAATCATTGCAAACATGTTAAGAAGCTGTCGTGGCATTTGATATACAGCTGCCTCACTCCAAGCCATTTGTAGTTCATTGTCATCTTAAAGCAGTTGTAATCGAATACAGACATCCTTTAAGATCTGCAATTCTTCATCTACAGTTTTGAAGTCATCAAAAGAAGTTGCACCTGGTACATAAAGAAAAAGAATCCTCAAATGGAATTTCTCAGCATTTCTAGGACTGGCAGAGTACAATCTTGTTACAATCTGTCGGTGACGTTGTCTTCTGGTCTAGGTGTTACTTTGCTTGTTGAATACATAATATTGAAGGATATCAATATAAAGGTGAGATCTTGCATCCACGTCACTTTGGTTAAGTTTGAACCATGCAGTTAATTGTGTGTCGCGTCCTTCTGCACGGGCAGTATCTTGTCTTTGTTCACCTGGCTTATAATAAACGTGTTGCTCAGTAGGTAAATGGAGCGCCAGTTGATAAACTCTGTGACCTCCCATACATTTTATATTCTGACAAACGCCAGAATGCTTCAGAAGGTGATACATATCTACACGAAATATATTGCTTAATTTCATTATATTCATGTTAATTAGTTTCATTCTTATTTATATTAATTTCCATCATTGCGCAATCATGCCCTTTATAGACATATTTGAAAATATATTTCACACTTTTTACCGAGATACACACTTCTACATTAATGTGAGCACCATATATTCTGAGTAAATATTTATTATATGGTACTCAAAACTTGCAGTCAGCCTCATGGACACTCCCTCTAACATAATATCTCTTATTTCCGCATAAATATAGAGGATATCCAGAAACATTTGTAATAGTCTCTTCCTGATACGACATAGGAAATGTCTTCTAGCACCCCGCTCTACCATATAGATTGAGTTGGGATTAAATGTACCGCGGGGTCCATGGATCATAAGTTTTTTTCACTTATTGTCTCAATTCTGGATCATATTCTGATGGTAATTCAGCTAGAACAATATTATCTAATTTTATCTTCTGTACGCAGCATGAATAGCATGTAACAATGCAGGAGACCTCGTTTCTGAAATTCAATTCGCAGCAATAAGTACCCCTAGTATATGTACGTCCTTTATGTCAATCATTAATTCATTGAGATGGTGTTTAAAAAATCGTGTTAACAACTCAGGTCTGTTCTCTGCAGTTTCCTGCGGCTGTAAGTTCCTGTTAAGGATAATGGTAAAATGACAGGTATTTCAGGATCTTCAGTTTCATTATGTCTTGCAAGGTGATGCATCAAGCCTGAATACATTGCAAGTCTTAGGTGTGCTTGATTTTCCGCAATGAATTTCAAACAACAACAAATCTTGTTACGAACTCTAGTTTGCCTTTTTTGCTACACGAGGAATGTTTATATGCCATCCAAATTGAAATTCCGTGAGGAAAGAAAAGAGGGTAAATCATTGCATCAAGATGACAAGAGAGGTAAGATATCCTCTCCCTCTGCTGTCCTTCTGGGTACACTATAAAGTCACGATGGGCAGGAGGTGCACCATTATTACCGGCACATATTACTGCAACTTCATCATTTGTTGGATTATTATATCTCCTCGTATCAGGGCCGGCAATAAACTGCATGGTTATTTTTCTGGGGGGAACATTTTGTTATGTAGCCCTCTGTTGCTCTTCAAGTTCGACAGTTCTTATGTTTTATATGCCCCTAGATAAGAATTATCAACACATTGCTTGAGCTATATATAAATAAACAAATGTAAAAAAATAAAAAAATGAAAAAAAATAATAATAATTGCTCAATTTTTTGTCTCTTCCGGCAGAGAGATTTGTTATCGATTTTAATACGGAATAACTTAAAATCAATTATTTCATATCAACTTTTGAAAGATATAACCCTAAATTGTATAGAATTAAAAACAAATATACCGGTAAGAACACGCTAATCAAATATAACCTAGAGTGTTCGTAAATGTGTATTCCGAAATTAAATGTATTTTCCAGAATTAAATCTCAACCAGTCAAATTTGCCGGACAGACACACAAAAGAACACACGCGCTATCGTATTAATATATAGATTACTACAATAGCAATAATAAAAAAGGTACTTCCCGGGGAACATGGACCTGCTTAAACGGGGTTTAATTTAATGGTTGCCCTTTAAAAAGCGCTTACTCAAAAGGTTTTCATTGGGTTATCTAATGATAGAAACCTTTTTGGAAGATAGTATTTGAAGCAAAAAATTAAGAGCATTGTTTGAATATGAATGAAAAAATAAATGTAACAAAAAGTAAAAATATTAGTATGGAAAATATATCATAATAAAAATAAATCAAAATTAAATGAAAATAAAATAAAAACAAGCACAAAATAAAAGTATGAAACAAATTTAATTAAAGCAATAAAAATGTTCAAAAAATAAAATACACATTCGATTACAAAACATGTGTGTGAGATAGAAAGTGGAAGGGAACCTCAGGGAACCGCTATTAAACTAAAATCCGTCCACGCAGGGTCCCCGTTTCCAGTGAACAGTCCAGAAAATGTAGATTACATCGTCTGGCGCCACACCAACTAGTTGTTAAGGGCCAAGGAGGGTGGAAAGTCCGAGGTGGGAGAGTACTAACCAGATCTCCACTAGGCTAGGAAGAAAATGCATGGACAGTTCTTCAAGGATATAGGAGGTGTGGCTAATGAAAGATCATGGCAATAGCTTAGAGCTGGTACTGAAGCTTTTGTTTGTGCAGCACGAGCAGGCATTAGGAACACAACTGTTCCAAAAAATAGTTCTAGGAGAGGATGTTGCTGCAGAAGATTTGTGTAAAGGTTTCAGAGCCAATTGTGCACCTTGCAACATAGTGTAGCGAATTGGCTCAGAGAAGCTACTACAAAAGACACAATCGCACGGGGATTCGGATATACTGGGAGATTTGTAAGAAGTTTTGGGTGAAGTGTGCTGCAAGTTGGTTCGGGAAACTGCCTCATGAAGCGAGAACAAGTGAGGATGGCAATTTAGAAGTATGGTTGGACAAAGGTGTCATGACGAATAAGCAATTGGAACATAATCGCCCGGTTTTGGTAGTCACTGAGGAGGTTTCAAAAACTGGCAAATTGTATATTCCTCAGTACACTTGGACAGGAATGTATGAGAGAAGAAAAGAGAGAAATGAAACAATTATGCGTCGTTGGAGATATGGTGTATAAAAAAAATCTCGGTCATAGTTGGCACGCATGGTGTAATATCAAGTCGCCTGGAATGTCGTTCGAAAAAAAACTATGAATCCCCGATGTTGAGGGCGGCCTTCAGAACTCTACAATGTGGGTACCAACAATATTCTCAGAAAAACCCTTGATATTTGAAGCTCCTGGTTTGGAGCCTGGATCACGGGAAAGACCTCTGGAATCTATCTCTTTTAAGGGAAAATCCATCTCTTTTCAGGGTTGGTAAACCAAATCAGAATTAATATTTGTGATTTACACAATTTTTAAACGAACAAGTTTCTTAAAAAAATTGTTTTTACCGAAGTACACTAAATGCAATTAATTATGAATAACAATATAATAATAGTAATAATAATAATAATAATAATAATAATAATAACTGGTCAAGGACATGAAAAAAGAGTTACAGGTGATTGAGGAAGGGACAAAGAAACCCTTTTGAAACTCTAAAAAAAGACCCAGACCGAAACAAAATACACACATATACACAGTATAGAAATGTACGCAATGATAATTTTAGGAAGTGGAAAACTAGAAGACAATGTAAGGTTTGGAACGACCAAAACAAACGGAGATGAGGACAGAAGGCAAACAAGACAATTACAAATATTTAGAGTTTTGGAAGCAGACACCATCAAATCAACAGTGATGAAAGAAAAATTAATAAAATACATAAATTTATAGACACATAAACAGTATACCTTAGAAGATACTTTCGGTTGTTTATAAGCTAGACCAAAGAAGAATTAAAGAATCTCGACCAGAAACCGAGAAAGATATAGCAATGCACAATGCACTTCAACCAAAGGTTAATTCTACGTGAAAAGGAATGAGGACGAGAGAGAAATCGTTTGCATTGAAAACTCTCTAAAAAGAATTAGAAAAATATATAACACAGAACAGAATTATTACACCTATAAACAAGAGAGAGAAATTAGAGGGGAGAACTATTAAGAGAAAGAAAATAAGAAAGAAACAGATCCGACAACGAAAATGGCGCTAAAACAAAGAAATTGAATCTTTAACGAGAGTAGCTCAATATAACGCTTAGTACCATGAATATATCAATGCGAGGATTAACAAGATCCAAGAAAACAGCAAATGAAAACTCTGTGGACAAACAGACGAAATGATAATTCATATGACGAGTGAATGCAGCAGACTAATCCAAAAAAAGAATGCAGTAATAGAAAGTATAAAGTCAGAAAGGGAGTACACAGTTATATATTCCAAGCATAAATCAACAACAGTACTTGAAATCGAAAATTGCAGAATATGTGACAAGGGCATACAAACGCAAAATCCCATCCAACCGGGGTTCATAGAAGTTAACATGATTATAATGATAATAATACTCTTATAATAATACTTTTATTATTATTAATAATAATAGTAATACTTGTAATAATGATAAAATTATGATGAACTATTAGTAATAGAAATAATTAGATCAAACTATAATAATAATATAATAATAATAATAATAATAATAATAATAATAATAATAATAATAATAATAATAATAATTGGATTTTATCATTTATAATAATAATAATAATAATTCGATTTTATCATCATAAAGCAATTTATAATAATTCCTATGATCATAATAGCAAACGTTCTCATAAAAGTATTAATATTAATTTGACAAAATGTTCTTGCGGTTTATAACTTCAAATACAAGTGAACATATTTCGGCTTAAATAAAAAAAATATTGATAAAAATACTTGAAATAATGGTAGATGAGAAATCTGGAGAGTATGGTACATGTGGCAGAGTTTCGTAGCCAAATTCGTTCAACTTCTGCAGTCATGGTTTAGCAAAATTCTGCCGAAAATTGTTGTGGAGGAGAATTGGGGCTTATTAGTGACTAATGCTCGGTGTTGTTTCCGTGGTTTCTGATGCATTTTATCCATTTCTTGACATAACTTTTCCGCCGTAATGGTTCCGCCTGCATTAGAAAAATTGTAATTGATATGCCCGGTCGTAAACTACCAAAGAGTTAACTCCTGAGATAAGCGTCGTTGGTTGTCGTAAAAAAAAACCACACACACACACACACACACACACACACACACTTTTCATCGTAATTAAAAAAACACACACACTTTTCATCGCAAGTAATTAAAACACACACACACATCGCAAGTAACGGACCCGGTGGAGAAATAAGTCGTTCGTTTGCCTAAAAGAAGGTAAGTTTCTTTTGATTGCCCTTAAAATTCGTAAGGCACCCGTTTACCAAATGTGTTTTGTTGTTTTTCAAACCTCCCTAAAATGGTGTAAAATCGTAACTTCTAATTCAGAAGAGTTCTCGAACAGTTGTGCCTTGATTGGTTTCGACTAAGGCTTGCAATAGATCGTTGGCAACATCCGATGGCCGACCACTACACTCATCATCTTTAAGATTCTCATCATCGCCACAAAATTTCTTAAGCGACTATTGTGCTGCGCGGTCAATAAAGGTACCTGGGTCAAACGCTTCGGTGATATCGTGAGCTGTTGCAGCAACTTTTCGGCCCAGTTAGAATTGAAGTAGAACAATTGCGCGAATTCGTTTTTTACATTGTATTCAACGTTCTGAAAAGAAGAAATACTTGTTTTAAAACGATTTTAATTTACATGATTAAGTACAGCGAAAAACGCTCTGTAAAATAAGGTAAAAATTTTATCATGAAAACTTCTTTACGCGAATTCTAAAAGTCGTCAAAGTTTATCCAATATATTATCCGTTTTTACAAATAGAACAATACTTATAATATATAACATTTGAAGCGTCACAGGTCTGATGTGTTGATTTTAGCCGAATATTAGTTTCTAGTATGTTGAACAGGGGTGTGATGTTTATATGTACACATATAAGACGTCGCGGTTTATTACATTTGTAATTACCGTATTGTTTTGTTTGGTGTTCGTATTTTCGTGAGCAGCTGAGAATGGTTGAACGGTTGAGTTGTCGTTTGTTTGTGCTAATGTGTACGAGGTGTAATATGGACAGTATGGTGGGATTATTATTTTTAGATTATTGAAAGCGTTATTAAGATCCGTTGTAATTTTGTGCATGAGTTGGCTTTAGTGGAAAACCATTGTGGATTCTGCTACCGGAGTTACTTTTTGTTAGCATTTAAAGAGGCGTTTTCTCTCAGTTTTTTTTTTAAGTTTTTTTTTTTATAGCTTTCTAATGTATTTAATCGGGCTGTAGTTATTAATGAATTCTTGTGCAAGACTCGTGATATGATGTACGTAGTCTAGGGGTCCGGGCAGATGCGCTTTATTTGTATATATGAACTTTAAATAATACATAATTTTAGGTTTAATGTTTGGTTTCTGTCGAATTTTAGGAATGCGTGATTATCAGTAGTTTTTTATGAAAAAATAGATAGTTAATCGCTATGGGATATGACAGTAACATCTAAGAATGGAATAAAATATATGTGTGTTCCATGGAAAATATTATAGTGTTTTGAAAATTTGTAACGTATTCATTAAAATCCCTCAGGTTTGTGAGTTAGTGTGGTCATATGAAGAAAATATGATGGAAGTTTTAAAGAAGTTAATTTATTGGTGACTCGTTATTATTTGGTCTTTCTATTTGCTTTAGTTATGTATATTTTATTTTTGTCTTGCAAACTAAGATGAAAATTGCCCCCCCCCACTTGAAAGGAGCAAAACATCGCGCAGCCATGCGATATTCAAGTAAACTAGTGATACAAAGGCTAGGAATAATTCCAGAATGTTCCACAAACCAGTAATTATTTTCTCCTATATCGGAAGTTAGGACTTTATTTAAGTAGTATACTTAATATCTATTACTATAAGCTCACTTGTATTGAAATGTTGCTTTCCTGCTAGCTATATCAAATCGCTGAACATTGTTTTACTGTCAATTATATTTGTAACTTAAATGCAGTGACCATAGATATGTCGCTAGGACTTTTACTGAGCCGTACTAAATTGACTGTATTTTACTATGAATCCCGATGCACCAAACACTAATAATTTTTCTCTCATTACGATAAACCCCCTGCTGGATTCTATGTATATCCAATATATATACTTTACCTCCAAGACGACTGCATATGTCTGATTTGCATGTTAAATTAAATTTTGAAAAAAAAAATCTTCTAACTAAACATTACTTTACATTGAGAATTCTAATAATTAATTCTACTTTATTCTGTAATTTAATCCTCTCCTAAAAACGAAAAATTTGCTCAACTCCCCAAGCTGCCACTACCACGAATGCATTACACATTACATGGATGAGGGTCCTCAGCTTTCAGCCCTTAACTTTCGCATGCTGACCGATTGGAAGTCATGATCACAAAAAAAGCCATTCATTTTTACCCATAAGACATGCACTAGTTTGTTCTTCACCAGTTAGATACTTACTAACTACGGTCTGTACTTAGATTTACAACTATCTATATTACATAGCAATAGCTGTCTCTTCTTTAGCCTTGCAATGTTAAATGCAAAAACTGAAACGATATTCTGTGACGCAAAATACAATTTCCTGATTTATAAAAGAAAGCTGAAGATATCCTTATTAGAAATAAAAACCTACTTAACACCCATAACCCCCATACATTCGCATCTACTGGAAATCTCCCCATATACCTATTTACTCTATTATACACAATGTATACGCCATAGCGTATAATTTACTTCCACCTGTACTGTATTGTACTTATCAAAAATGACGTTACTTGTATCTATTGAATATGCATAACCCTTATGCCATCTAAAATATCCAGAGCTTGTACAACAATTTGTAGTTAAATCGTAATATAAAGCCATTTTTTAACGCATTATCCTCTTCCTAAGCCAACATAAAAATAAAAGGAAGAAAATTTTATTTTACTTTTATTTTTTACTTATTTATTTATATTCTCAATTATAAATTTAAAGGAAAAAAACATTAAGCCATATTAACTCCTTCCAACATACCTTTTTGCAAATTTAGCTGATTCCACTGCATGAACTCTTACTCACCTCCCCCCCCCAGTAACAAACAATGAAATAGCAATGTCTCGTAATCACTTTGAGGAGTATAATCTCTCAGTAGATATATAACATTTATAAACTAAACCAGTAACAACACCAACCACCCTCGCGGGATCGCAGAAATACCTGGATAAGGACCCAGGGTCGGGGCAAACTCTCTCGGTACGTATGGACCCGTAGATCTATCTAGGTCATCCGTCTAGGAGAAGGAAAACCTTGAAGCTAAACCTAAGGGGAGGAAGGCCTCTCCAGTCTTGAATGGCAATCTTCCTAGATAAGGTGACAAACAAATTACCGGTCTACAAACGTAAACTGCTTAAGGAGTAGAAGGGTACTGTCTATCGCTAGGCTTCCATACTCTAACTGTGTCTATTAGCCAGGAATAGAGGTTGAACCACTGGGAGTCGACAGAAACACTCGGTGGTCGATCTTGTTTCCTGATTATGGCAATGAACGCCGTTTCTCCCCACTCCCGACACATCTCAACCCTTACACTAGGCACTTGCGAGTGCTTGAATACCGTAATGCCAGTGTAAGCAGATTGGGTTGACCATCATCTGATGGGTTGAAGGTACCGGATAGACATTTTCTGGCTGCTGTTCATGACTGGTAGTACAGAATCCCTAACTCTTAGGTATCGCTTAGAGCGGCTGCTCCAACAACAGTTGTATAATATAGAGATGTTTGTAGTTCCATGCCGCGCATGGAAAGGGGCCCTGCACTCATCCCCGGTGGGCTATCCTGAAGCCACAGCCCTAGTAGATGGAGGGACAGCTGATGATCTGCCTGTGTTACATGTCTGGTATTCTGCATAACCGCTTGCTCAGCACCCCTTACCTAAACTGAAATTCTTAAAAATAATAATGACAGTACATTAAAAAATTACGCTAACACCAGGACAAAACTCAAACAAACTTGCCTTCTCCCTTTAGGCTTGCATTTACGAACATCTGTTGACTTAGAACTAATTTAAATGATGTTGACGCATTTCTCCTAACAAACCCCCCGGATATCTTAGCACTAAGAGAGACTAACCTACACACCTCCATCCCCTCTAACTACTTTACCATGCGTTGATACCTCCCACTCTGCCGTAAGGATTCTGACGATCAAGCCTTTAGGTGCTTTAGACTTAACATGCAACATAACATTAGCTACTTTTATTTTCTCTACCGCTCTCCCTGGACCCAGGACGTTTTCCTAATAAACAAAGTCTCTGACAGCATAGATACATCACTTTCCCTCGACACTAGCGCACAAGTGCATGTATTTGGTGATTTCAATGTCCACCACATACACTAGCTTGGATTTTCTACTTACACAGACGCAACTGGTACCACAACACGTAACTTTTCTACATCTCATTTCCTATCACAGATTGTTACGTTTCCAACCCGTTTCCCATACCAACAAGAACAACATGCATCACTTCTAGATCTGTTTCTGACCACAGTTCCCGATAACTATGTAATGAATGCCACAGCTTTCTTGGAAACGCGGATTATGCAGTGATAATGGTTGAAATCGCCTTAATCTCTAAAGGCAAAACTGAAGAGCCACTGCTCAAAACAACGAGATATTATAAAAGGCTGGCTGGGAAGCCACCAGGAACCTCATAAGGGACGATCCATGGCAAAATATATTTTCATTTCCTGCTGAACATTGCGCAAATAAGACCACTAGATGGTTCTAAGCGGCAATTGAAGCACATGTTCCTACACGCAAATTCCCACTCTCCCAAATGGTTCACTTTAACTTGCGCAGCTGCCATAGCGCAAAGACAGCATGCGTACCGCAAATTTAACCGACATAAGTCCAGCTCAAACAGACATACAAGCCAGAAATAACCGAAAGAAAGAAATATCGGTGGCTAAGAGAGAATTTACTGAAACCACCAATAAATGCATCGAAGCAAAGAAATTAGGAACCCGAGACTTCTGGACAATCTACAATAGTGTAGTAAATAATGTGCAATCAACAATTCCCCCATTATCCAACAATCATGAGGTTGTTTCCTCAGCAACCGAGAAGGCTAACACGCTTTCCAGATGGTGTGCCTCCAACTCCACGCTGGACGCTGCTAACCACCCCTCCCTGACTTTCCTTTGCAGACAGACGCCACGCTAGACGATCTGAAAATCACCTATGCTCAGGCGCATGCGATCATAAGAAAGCTTGACACTGTAAAAGCATGTGACCTGACCTCATCCCAGCTGTGCTATTAAAAAAGTGCACCGCCGGAGTAGCTCCAGTTCTCTCCAAACTTTACAACAAATGCCTTAATGAATCTTGCTTTCCTACCTGCTGGAAAACTGCTTCTGTAGTGCCAGTTTTCAAGAATTCTGGTGAAATAACTGACCCAGTAAATTATCACGCCATTAGCCACCTCCTACTTTTCGCCAAAATAGTTGAGACCTTAAGTAACCAAGCTCTAGTCCATTACTTTACCGATGCTAAACTTCTGACTTACCAGCAATATGGATTTAGGCAAGCCCGTTCACCAGCAGCCATCCTAACTGTAATCTCAGAACCTATATACCAGTCACTGGACAAAACGAGGGAGGGCAGAGCGGTAGATCTAGATATATCTAAGGTATTTGACAGGGTATGGCACGAGGGTCTTCTCAAGAAAATCAGATCCTACGGCATCACTGGAAGAATACCTAACATAATTATATCCTTCTTAGATAAGAGAAAAATCCAGGTTGTCCTTGTCGTTCATCTAAACAATATGATATAAATGCGGGAGTGTCTCCGGGGTCTATCCGTAGACCTATATTATTCCTAATATTCATAAATGACCTCCCTGACAAAATTGTCTGTTAGATGGATATGTATGCTGACGACACCACGCTCTAGAACAGACACGGCAGGAAACAAATGAACACATATCTAAAGAAAGGGCAGAAACACAAGAGGAAGACCTCAGATCCGTAGAGGAATGGGGACAAAAATGGATGGTCACCTTCAATGCTGCCAAGACTAAATTGTTTTCTTCAATAATTACAAGAAAGCTTCCCTACCCCCAATAGCAATGGTCAATGACTCTTTATCTAAAAGTATATCTTTTAAAATCCTCGACCTAACGTTCACAGGAAACATGAGTTGGAACAATTACATTGAGAGCATTGCCAGGACCTCTGCGAAGAAGGTGGGTTCTCTCTACCATGCTAGAAAGCTATTAACGCCTGGAAGTATCCTATACCTCTATAAGGCCACCACTCGCCCATGTATGGAGTATTGTTGTCATATTTGGGTTGGTGCGTCTGCCACTAGTCTCTCGCTCTTAGACAAGTTTCAAAAGATAGTCGTCAATTTGATAGGTCCTGAAATGTCATCTAAGCTTCAGCCTCTGTCCCATCGACGAAATGTTGCGTCCATCTACCTGTTCTATAAGTACTTTAACGGTGAGTGCTCTAGCGAACTGCAAGCACTAAAAAAAAAGTATATGCATAAATATTTTTGCATAGCTGGGGGATATTTTAGTGTCCATGGGAGTGCCTGTTAACTGGACATATTTTGGTTGTTGAATTGAAAGTTGTTGTGAGGATGAAGTATATAAGGTTGCAAATGTTGTTAGAGAAAATAGTGTGAAGGAGAAATATTTTACAGGCATGTCCTCCCTTATCGTGGTGGATGTTAGTATATAAAACTGGTACGCGGAAGGTGATTAAATAATTTCTTGCGAAAGATACTTGATTTACTTCTAGTGTTGAGAAAATATGTGGTGGCCTTGATATAGCTGCGAGTGCTGGTAATAAGTGGTTTAAAATATGATCTACATAGCCAGAAATATATTGTTAGAATGCCACTAACTGATATTATAAGTCTACCAGGGCATGAAATGTTCATTAATATGGATAATTAATAGATATGTTCGGGATTAAGCGACAATGTTTTAGGTGTAATTTTTGTAGTTATGTTTACACCAGCGTGTATTATCAGCTTGTGAAGTTAATGTAGTTGTAGAGTGGTGTACAAGTAGCCTGCTTTAGAATTTGTAGGGATGAGGGAAGTGATGATCTTGAGGATAAAATGTGCAACATTCTTCTTCCACAAACGATAAAATTATTCACGTCAACTTTTTCAAAAAATAAGCACAGCCCAAAGTAGAAGTTTCTATTTTTTCGTAAACTTCTATAAGTTTACGTCGCTACTATTTTGTTTTTGACTAAGAGTAGACAACGGCTTCATATAGAAAAATACGTAGTATAACTTTTTGAGGTTCTTCTAATCTTACGTTTTGTGAGCGACCGATACCTCCTTTGTAAATGTTTCCGCATTTAATTGGCGCCTCACACAGTTCTAGTCATTATATTTTTATAGGGAGCTCGGCTCGCTGAAGATGTTTCCAAAGATTTATTTGAATAAAGAGTTGATGCAAAATACATAATTAAAATAAATATTTCTCTCATTAATAATGTCCTGCTCGAAATTTGATTAAAAAAAAAGAAATAAGAACACAGATATTTGAACAGAGAGTTGATGCAAAATACATAATTAAAATAAATATTTCTCTCAAAAGTAGTGTCCTGATCGCATATGTATTACATGTTTCTTGATGAGACCCTTCATGTGGTTGTAATTTTTCGGGTTGATTTCTTAGCGTTTGGTCCACGTTTATTTGTACAGATACTACGCTGTCTGGATAGTTGTTTTCATGGAGTGGTTTTCTTACATTTATTACATTTATTGTCGAATATAAAACCCAAGGAAGTTTACGGTTACATTCTAGATGAGGCCAGCAGTTCCAATGATCTAAATAATACGAATAAAGTTAAAAAATATAATGTACACTTTATATAAGTAGACTAAGCACCACGATTAACTGGTGTTATTTGACAATAGAACATGTTTACCATATAAATATTATAAAACGTGTCAGTCTTTCCCCTCTCTCTATATATACATAGAGTAGGCTTACAACAACAGAGGCCACCTACACATTTCTCATATCGACACTATTAAAAAAATGTAGTAGGCAAAACAAACAAAAAAATACAACAAAAAACAGACGGAAAACAAATTCGCTTCTCGCAGACACGTGGGTCGTAATAAGCACAATCTTCTCGCCAGAATCACCTACACACAATCTGCAGAACGCCCCCTCTCCTTTCCAGTGTCCTGCCTTTATAGCGGCCGGGAACGACATATTTGCATAATCGCGCGAGAGCAGACATGATTCAACGATAATTACATTGGGTAAACGCTAATAAAAGCCCATGGACGCCATCTTGGAACTCTCTCTTTCGCTCAGCCTAAAACAGATGTATCCGAGGTAAGCTCTCTATTTCTCATTTTGGTTACTGTTAATTCTGCTACAATCCCCCTGATCTCATGATCACAAACGGGGCATGGGGGCAGTCGTCTTTGTCGGGTACTTCTTCGAAGAACTGGCGGCAGCACTTCCTCCTTGCCATCTTCCTACATACCACCGTTATTGCCACCAGCCTGTTCCATAGGCGGTGTTTCACAATCAGGGCAGAGACAGGGGGCAGTATCTGTCTTTGTCAGGTACTCCTTCGTAAAGGCAAGACGGGTGGTCCCTCTTCCGCTTCTTCAGTATGTGTATGGTATTGCTCTCCATCGTCCTGCATTATACTCTCTGCTCATTCACAAGACATTGTACTGTCTTCCTCTTCCTCTGATGTAACAACATAATGGCGAGGGCGCAGATCTTTCACGTGACGAGGCACACCGTTCACCAGAATCGATTGAGGGCTGATTACCTTGGTCACCACCCCTTGCCGAACCTCGCGGTACATCGATTTTGCGGTCTTTTGACCCACACGCGATCTCCAACCTGGTAAGAGGTGTCCTTGGGATCTGCGGACGCAGTTGCGAGATTGGTCTCCTTTACTCTTCGTATCGATAAATCCTGTTGGCAGGCGCAGTGAAGGGAGATGTGTCGTCTCTTGGTGTGATGTTATACCAGTAGACAGCTTTCTGTATGGGACATCGCCTTCTAGCCGCTATTCGTTTCACTGTACCGTGACATCGCTTCGCTATGCAATTCCCGGCATATTCAACGGAATCGCAAGTGAACTCCCTATTTATGTGCAAATGCTTGGAATGCGTTGCTTCAGAAAGCCGTGTCATTGTCTAAAAGGATTTCATGCGGCGAGCCACGCTCGAGGAACACTGTTTCCAACTGATGGATCACGCTTGCCGAGTCCTGCCTTGCCAATTTCCTCCAAATGGAGAAACGCGATGGACCACAGTCTGTTTGAGTTAAAAAAATGGAAGGTGCCATAATGCGTGATATCCATTCCAATTCTTTGCCAATTCTCGTTAACTTCCAGCTTTCCATTTTCCCACCTGACTGGCGCTGGATCAATGGATTTACATTCCTCACATTTCCGTATGACCGTTTTAGCGGTTGCTTTTGTCGTGGTTGGGAAACTTCTCCTGACAAAGTAGGTAGTACGTCGCACCCCCGGATGCCCACTACCTTTGTGAATAGCCATGATTTGACTCTCATTCAGCTCGTCTGTGTGAACCGCGCCTATCACCGGGTCAAGCCCGTTTTTCTTTTTCATTGCCTCAAACCATGTCTGTGGTACTCGTGTCAATCGGTCAGCAATGTTTCGTGCTGATGAAACCAGCATCACGTCCACTGTCAGCCCGTACTCTTTCACGAGTTCCTTTAGAGTGTTTAGTCGCCTCCTAATAAGCATCTCGCTTACTGCTTTGGTGCGCACTCGCTCCTTTCCAGTTAGTCTGTCCGAGACCCAATGGTATACGCAGACAGAATCTGTCTTTATGTGAAGCACTTTGCTCTGCCACTGTAGAGCCAAATTGATACCTTCAATATGGCATCCAGCTCGGCTAAGTTGATATGTTGAGAGTTACCTACAGGTCGCAGCTAACATGCATCCTCCAACACAGTTTCGCGCATCTCCAAGGCTGCACCAATTGCTAGAGAGCTAGCATCGACCCGTACATTCAGCTATTTGCCATCCACATACCAATTTCCTCGGACTGGATCGTTCCGCTGCACAGATTCCAAGGTTTCGAACATCATACGATGCAATACGGCGTCCCTTGCTTCATCATCCCAGCCCTTCGTTACCGAACTTACTCTCCTTCTAAGTATTCCACAAGCCACACGAAGCCAACCGCACACCGGAAAGTGCCCGACAAGTCGACCACACAGGGAAAACATTGTTCGTCGCGTAACAATGCTGGGAGCCTCTGGAATTGCATTTCCTCGCTTTCACCGTAGTTCACTTTGTTCCATCAAGACCGCCAATCCCAGCACCCGTGCACCGTCCTTCAACCGCTCCGGGTTCTTGCACTCGAACCCGAACTGCGCTAGGTGTTATCTTACACTGGTCGCGGGCACCACGTCCTCGTCGACAAAAATGTCATCGATATAAGCAGATGCTGCACGGCTTACAACTTCTTCCTGAGACAATACTTCGCTGGCAATTGCTCTCATAATCAAGGGAGCCACATTCAAACCGAACCCTAGACGGGTCAGGCAATATTTTTCCCATCGATTTCCACAGTCTGGTACGGCCACAATGTCTCATGGACCCGGACTTGTAGGTATGCTCTCCTGAGGTCCAGTAGAGACACGTTAGCTCCTTTTTGTCTCCATTCGCACGGCTTAGCTGCACAAACATCTGCGTTGGCCGTAAACGCGATTACGTAATGATTTAGCTCCCGGTAGTCGATTACCGGGCGCACTTTGGCTTTGTTCTGCTGCATCACAACCATCAGGGGAATTAGGCCTTTGGGAGGTCCCAATTTATCCTCTGGGTACGGCACGAGCCAACCATTATCTATCCAGGTGCGGAGCTCCTGCGTGTATTCTTCACGGATTTCTGCCGGCACTCGGTATTCTGACACTCGATTGTGTAGTCTTTAAGGGGAATGGTCCTCAGACCACTTCCACGATGCGGTCTACGTTCGGTTTTGATGAGAAAAGGTGGCGGTGAAATCTGGTTCATTAATATAAATGGCTGCGCATTTAATATTTTTCCTGTCGCCCAGCCGCACTGATCATGTAGGGTTGACAACGACACCGCCCAGAGCTTTTATGGCGTCGATCCCTAGAAGTAAGTCAAACCCCAGCGGTTTGCCACGCCCCACCAACACATCGATTCTGGCAGACACACCTTCGTCAGTGGACACAGAGACCGCTCCAACACCGCAGCACGCATGGGACATTTCACCAATCGTTTTGAGATCTACGTTCGTTTGTCTCCACGACCAACACCGGTCTGCATGTAATATAGTCCTAGAGCGTCCTGTATCAATAAGCGCCAAACATCGCGTCCCGTCAATATGGATGCTTATCACCGGGAGCGTCGTGCTCGCATCTTGGTGGGGAAGGAGACTGGCGCCTATGCGTCCTCCCCGTGCTCGTTTCCCGAGCAATTCCGAGCCCAGTGTCCACTCTCACCGCAACGGTAACACCGTGTTCCACGTTTTCGACAGTCCTTTGCAAAGTGGTATTTCGTATTGCACTGTAAACAGGTCACACTAACAGGAATATTCTGTGGCCTGTGGTTGTTGGGTGAGCGTGTGGCCGCAACCAAGTCCCGATTGTGTACCCCAGTCGTCGTCAATATTCTTGATCTGGAAATTAGTTCCCCCATTGTCAGGATTTTGATTTTCGGCACCTGTTGAAGAGCAATTGAGATAGCGTCAGGGAACCCAGTGACGAAAGTCAATTTTGTGAATCTCTCTAAGCCATCTCCTGTGAATCCGGCCAATCCAACCAACTGCCTGATTTTGTTGGCGTAAACATCCACACGTTCGCTAGCCCATCGTACCATAGTTATTTTTCTGGATGTTGCAAACGCGTCGTCGGTAAATGCCTCCTTTAATCAGGCCTCAATCTGGTCTATTTCTCTTTGATCGTCCTCCTCCATTTCCATGTAGAGGGCCAGTGCATCACCTTCCAGATATAACGGTAGCAGACCCGCTACATCATCCACCTGCTGAAGTTGTGCTACAAGTCTCACTTTTTTCAGCCAGGCTACAACGTCTCCCTCTACAGAGAACGGCTTGATACTATCGCTGTTTATCCGCACCTTCGCCATAGTCGGCCCGAAATATCTTGAAACAAAAATGTAGTAGACAAAGCAAAGAAAAAAATACAACTAAAAACAGACGGGACAAAAACTCGCTTCTCGCAGACACGTGTGTCGTAACAAGCACAATCTACTCGCCAGAATCACCTACACACAATCTGCAGAACGCCCCCTCTCGTTTCCAGTGTCCTGCCTTTATAGCGGCTGGGAACGACATATTTGGATAATCGCGCGAGAGTAGACATGATTCAACGATAATTGCATTGGGTAAACGCTAATAAAAGCGCATGGACGCCATCTTGGAACTCTCTCTTTCGTTCAGCCCAAAACAGACGTATCCGAAGTAAGCTCTCTATTTCTCATTTTGGTTACTGCTAATTCTGCTACAATTAGTAGACTAAGCAGCACAATTAGAACATGTTTACCATATAAATATTATAAAACGTGTCAGTCTTTCCCCTCTATATATATACATAGAGTAGGCTTACAACAACAGAGGCCACATACACATTTCTCATATCTACACTATTACGCACTCTCATATGTAATTATAGAACGACATTTTAGATCCATTGATTCGTTAGAATAAAAACGTAGATTTAATCCTTGGAGTGACATCATCTTTACCTATGCAATCATCAACAGACGAAGTAGTTCCCTTTTCTACACCGCGTAAATTTACACACTGGGTATTTATATTGAGACCCCACCCTCCGTAACTAATCCGTAAACTCACAGACATAGTATTCATATTTCATTCCTCAAAACAAAAAAATAATGAAGTTTTGCCTGGCATGTTCCTGCCTTTCTGATTCGATGATACGTGACAGTCTCCTATTCCATGATGAAACTAATTAAAGGAACACTTCGAAAACTTAAAATTATTATCCTCGCTTATCGCTAGAAAAATACAATTACAGAAATGTTAGCAGGTTACTTACAGAATTAAGGTTAAACTGCAGAAACACCTTTTCTATACAAGTGCTGTAATGGAATATCTTTTACCCCCCGCAAAAAAAAAAAAAAAAGAAGTAAAAAATAAATGTTTTTTTGTGAACTGCTCATGAAAAGTTTATTCTTTTTTTAATCAACTAAAAAACATTCCAAACTACGTAACACCATAAAAAATAAAATTCACATTTCTTTTCTTTTATTTTTTTTCGTGGGGATCACATATTTATAAATGTCGATACCATATTTTTACATATCCTTATTTTCATTATTTAAAACACAACCAATTTTACCCGTCACAACTTACACACTCATACTCTCTCTTTCTCTCTTCCTGTCTAAGCGTCATCATACGCCTTGCGATAAATATGGATAACATTTGTGTTTTTTATTATCGAATCAGTTTTGTTTGTTATTTTTCAATTTTATTTGTTTTTTTTTATTTTCGAAACTAAAAGGAAATGTTCATTTCGTTCTTGGGTGTTTTCTTTTTGTTTGATTTTTTGGGTTTTTTTTCTATATTTTGAAATTGCTTGAGATGCAAAATTACAATTATTATTATTCAGGGATACTGCTAGTATATGACTAAATTGACTAGTAAACGTCTGTTTATCGCAATGACCACAATGTATAACCGTTTATGTGGAATAACAGGTTTATTGTGTAGAGGAGTATCTCTGCTACAATGTCGAATAAAGGGTTCCGCTATAGGTAAATATTTATGATAATCAGTAACTTAATTTTAATTGTAATATTATTTGTTCTATGTCTAAAATTACTTGAAGTTTCACATATTACATTTACAATTTTACCTTCCTCATTAAATCTACTTAAATCTCGCGTTTCATTGAAGCACAGGTAATATGGCGTGTATGTCGATATGAAATCGGGAAAACGTTTGAGTTAAGCTTCAGTAAAAAATGAACCATTCTATTCAATTTTTTTTTTCAAATTTACAGACGAAGACCAATTTTTATAAGATTCAGAATATCTTGGATACTTGGAACACTACTCCAACATCTACTCTTATCTCATTATGGGCGAAATGTTAACTGATATTGACCTACTATTTGCTTAAAAAATATACGCATACAAAATAAAATTATTTCCAAACCACACAACATATATTCGTTTTGCTCCAAATAACAAAACAATGGGTTACATGACGTCAAATTCAACAATCGATCAACTATCTCCAAAAGACTAGTTGTTGAAGGCAGAACATTTCATTATTACTACATTGAATTTCCATGAATATACTTTATTTCCAAGAATGACCCGTGAAAGGCATTAGCAAAGGAGTGACTGCTTGCATACTTCGTTAAACTCGACTTCAAACTAAATGTCGGCAAAACATTGTTATAAAACGTTCTCATAAGAAATCCAATTTTGTTTATAAAATTAATTATTATTTATCCTTTGATTATATTCTTCACCGTTTGACTAATATTCCATCCATATTATCATCGAGTTTTCATTTTGTTCTATCTAAGTAAAAACACAAATAAATCCTCTAATATCGGGATGATGGGTTGCAGGTTTTTCATTATTATACCAGTCTTCCCATGACGGCCTCACGGCATACGTTGTTCTAAATGTTCACGCTTACATATCATAATAAGAGTATAGCGAGGCATATTCAAAGCGAACTATTGTTGCGTGCAAATATCATCTAAACTATTTTTATCGTATGATAATCAAACATGATATCATATCAATGTTATCCGTGGAGACGACCTATTTTGTCTGCAAATCAATGTCAACATTATTAATTGACAACGGAAAAGCAGATAGATTTTCGCGTGATCTCCGGTGAAAAAAGCTTAATCTCTTTCTTAAAATAATTGCCAATGGTCAGCGTTGCTAAAACGGCCATTATACGTAAGCCAACGTTGTAGGGAACAGCGTTTTCTACTACTGTGAATACTGAGGAAGTAGAAACTGGTTATTGAAACCGCGTTTTAAGGTGGTGCATCTTAGCGCAGCGCCTATCAAACACGGTTTAGAAATGGCCCGAGTGCACAAGCGTGGCGTGTCGACTTTGACGACTCAAGTTCTAACTTGAATTGACATGTTGTCTAACCGACAACCGAAATAATCAAAATGGTGAAGAAGAAAGAGACACTTTGATGTCTGTGCAAGCATATCATCGTATACGAGTGTTTTGAATTATCTGTGCACGTGAGCATGGGAGTGTGTGCATGTGTCCGTGTACATATGTTCGAACGCGTCTAAGAGAAGAAATAGAAAGCGCATGAGAGAGATTGAGAGAGAATGAAAGAGGGTGAGAGACAGTTTGATATAGGGATCTTTTATTTGCGCATGCGTGCATCTGCATATGCATCGCTGATTGCACCTTCTGGATGCATCGATAAAATACGTTCGATTGCGACAAGATTTGGATGCTTAAAATCGATACGCGTTGGGAAAGTGTTGTTAAAAGTGAAAAACATTCCGAGAACTAACTGTAAAACTAGGTGGACTTGAATGTGTAACTCGTTTTGCCTTCCCCACCTTCTCTCTCTTTTCCTCACTATCTGTCTTCAACTTTCTGTGCCACTCTCACTCTGGCTTTATATATATATATATATATATATATATATATATATATATATATATATATATGTATGTGGGTGTGTGGGTGTGTGGGGGGGTTGTGTGTACCAACGGGCGATAATAGCAGAACGCTGCACAGATGATTCCTGAAGATGAAGCACAAGTATCTTAAAAACAAGTATATATATATATGTATATGTATATATATATATATATATATATATATATATATATATATACTTTCAATTTGTCTTTACATAAGCATTGTCTTTACATATGTGTTGCTACAAAGTCGTTACCAGGTTTCGGTTTTCTAGTATTTGGTAACTAACAAACCTCTTCAGGCAACCACGCTTATATTCAAAAGCAGTAGATTAAGAATTCCGCTTTTAAATATAAACGTTGTTGCCTGAAATATTCATTAGTTTCTAAATACAAGACACCGAAACTTGCTCATGACTGTGTGTCAAAAAATCACTGCTTATATAAAGACAAATAGAAAGTGTAACTTGTTCTACCCCAGTATTGAGCACTCTTGTATTCACCTCGTTATATTTCACTGGTTACCTTTACTTTTGAAAAATAGCAACCTCAAGCATATATATATATATATATATATATATATATATATATATGAGTGTGTGTGTGTGTGTGTGTGTGTGTGTGTGTGTGTGGTAGGCGTTTTTAACATTTATGCCTTCTATTTTTTCTTTCATTCAAATAGACCAGAGTTGATTGCTAATTGAAAGGCTATGATGTATGATTAATGCTTTCATCTCTCTGTTGCAGATATTGACGTTGTTATATTCTAATTAAAAAATCACTGTTAAGAGCGTGTATCAAGAGCCGAGACTTCTCATTGAATGCCTGGCTGAAATGCATTGTGAATAGTGGTGACTATGTAAAAATATGATTCTGAAACACAGTTTTAATGGTACCATTCCATTTTGCGTTAAAATAGGGGGTTCATCTTGGAATACCCCTTGTATATATATGCATACTTGCATATATATATATATATATATATATATATATATATAATTTTCTATTAATTAATATTATAGTATCTTATAATAAATATAGATTAATAAAAACAATAAACATATTTATAGTGCGTATGTATCACTTTTAAGTTTGAACTTGTAAAAAACAGATTTCTCTCATTTGTTCATATAGATAAATATATGGGAAATAAGAGAGACATGTATTTTCCAAGTACACAACCACAAGCGACACGCACGCACTATAAACATGTTTAAGACTATTATTTATCTGTATTTCATTATAAGATACTCTAATATTAATTATTAGAGAATATATTATGCATACTAGCAAAAATAAGCTCCATCTCGTTACATAGTTTTCTAGAATATGTGACGAAAACCTTACACAACACTACTCCAAAAATTCAAGCTAATTACTGAAAGATAGTCACATTGCCACGGAACATATATTACACTATTCCCGCTAAAACAGTGAAGTTAGTATTGAACGGATTCAGGATAGGGAGATACTATATAACTCTGAAATTGTGTTGGATTGATCCTTAAAAAGAATCGTAGAACAGTTTTTGCTTGAGAATACTTACTAAATATAATAGTATATGTTCTACATAATAGTATATGTTTAAATGACTCTACCTCCTAACTCTCAGATTCCTATATTGAGAAATCTCCTTTGTTTATAGCATCATAAGTGTTGTTTTTCAAACGTGACTACTTTTCACGTGGCTTTACATATATTATATAAACAAGAGACTGAATTTCTAACATTCCATTCTCCATTATCTTTAACACTTGCCTACAGGGTTCGAGTCTAACCTTATCCTAATATCATTTTCACCTATCTAGTATGGCTTCTTACTTAAGGGGCAGCCCTTTCATGTAAGTAAGACATAGTATACAAATATATGCATTGCAAGTAAGCTACGTATAAATGTTTGCGTTAAATTCAACGACGGAATCTGGCAGGCTTACTCCGAAAATTAACATTCTATCATCTCTTCTTTATTTATCTATTTGTACAGTTATCTTCTTTTAACTAATTTTATTTAGTTTATTGCCTTACATAGTTGATCTTGGATGCCACATTTCACTTTCTCATATCTATCTATCTATCCATATATATATATATATATATATATATATATATATATATATAGAGAGAGAGAGAGAGAGAGAGAGAAAGAGAGAGAGAATGCACACATATATACACACATATGTGTGTGCGTGTGTGTTTGTGGATGTGTGTGTGTGTTTGATATAATATAACATAGTAAACAGATGTTTCGATGTTTAAGATTCATCATTGTTTCTGCACATAACAATCCTTGTCTCGACAAGACTAGATCTCTGAATGTCAAAATAACCGCAAATATGATGGGCAATCCAATGTATACCGGCATCAAACGTGACACTGGTTTTTGAAGGAATCATATGGTTATAATTAAGTAAACTCCACTGTGTGTATGGCAAGCAAGACTCGTGTCTTAACTTTTCATGGATGATCAAAAACAATTTTATAAATATAAACGTGCATACTTCTCACTTTAATTTTGCTGTACGCGGCCTCTTATAAATTCCGTTTATCTTGTAAGGCTGACAGAAATTCTAAAACTCCGCTCACCTGTAAGATAATACTGGCAGTTGATAATTGATCTGCTTATTTTCAGTAGTTAACAAACCGAAAAACAGTGTGCGTTCTATTATTTAGATGGTGTATAAATAGAAATAGAGAGACACACAGACAAACAGAACTTAGAGGATGTGATGTTTGCTTTAATCGTTGGATGGTATTTTCGTGCTTATTTTAAAATTATTTTTCAATAAAAGTCTTTGAAACACAGATGCGTATTAAATGTTGTTTTAAGAAAACAAGCTTACCTGATATTTAGAAATCCAACAGTAATTGGTCGCAAACCTGTTGTATTATGTGTTTGTTTTTTATAAAATATGTTTGACAATAACAAAATGTTAAATAAACTAATAAACCGTTTCTACAATTAAATAACGATTCAATTATTTATATGTATAAGTAACCCCCTTGCAGCCAGATGGCTGCATATTGTGAAAGAAAAGCGACTAAGTACATTGTATTTACACAATTTTTATTTACATGAAAGAAACAACAACAGTGAACACAACAACAGCAAGGAAGTATTCAACACGAAATTATTTGAAGTTATAGAATTTCTTATACACTACGTTCCTCGTCTTTTTACAGTCCCTTTTTTTTCAGAGCGAAAATCAAATCGTCTGAGTTTCTTACCCCCAATGCCGCTGCATACAGTTGACCATCGGTGAAAGTCGGTTCTTCCAGCCATACACCCACCTTGCTCAGCGCCTGGCCTTGATTTTATTGATTGTCATAGAGAAGGCAGGACTTACCGGGAATTGCCGACGATTCAACGCAACAAATTGTTCATCTTGGTGATTAATTTATATTCTTGGTATGAGTACCTCCTCCCTCGAATAATCTCCTGAGGCGATCTGGCATTGGAGCAGGATGTTGGTGGCTCTATTGAGAACCAGTCTCGTATCATTGCAGAGCCCTTACCTGGGAGACAGGTTCCCCAGGAGAAGGAGTACCACACTTTTCCTCGGGTAGAGATGATGAGGAGGGAGACCAGCAGGGGTGAGGTTGTTGGGGAACTCAACGGAAAACCTGGTCGAATCTTTGTGTTCACTTGTGCTGTCATGTAGTATGATGGCTTCCCCCGGCGACAGTTCTTGTGAAATGATGGCATTGATCTTATCAACAGAGTTGTTCTTGGGTGCCAGTATTACCATCTGTGCTAATAAAGAGAGCTCTGGGGCTTCGAAGTTTGCCGTGATATAAGGGAAAATTTTCTGAACAAACTAAGGGATTCCTTAATAGCAATAAATCCCTTTCCAGCTTCATCTTGTGTCTCAAAGAGATTTTCTGGTGGAATATGAATGATGTTAGGCGTTTCTGCTATTGGTAAGTCTCCATTTCCCAGCTTGAGAAGTCACCTATTGAAGTCCTGAAGAGAAGGATCCTGGCCAATTCTCATGTTTTCTTTAAGTTTAAAGACAGTGAAGAATCGCCAGACGGGGCTCTTCTTCATCGATGCTGCTGTAATATGAGCTCTGGAACCTCTCAGAATAACTGGAAAAATTTGTCTGTAGTCTCCTGTCAGAATGAGACACTTTCCCCCAAATGGCTCTTGTGATTTTGTGATGGCCTTTAAGGTTCTGTCCAGAGCCTCGAGATGGTATCTGTGAGTCATAGAAGCCTTATCCCAAATAATTAATTTGGTCATTTTGATAAGCTGTGCCAATGTGGATGTTGGTTTAATGGAAAGTGTGGACTCTTTTTGGTGCATTGAATCTAGAATGGAATGTTCTACCCTGAAGCAGCAAAGTAGCAGCAATTCCACTTGAAACAACTGTCAGTCCACTTGCTTAGAGTTTGTCATGGCCCTAACTGCTGCCAGAAGGTTTTCCCGTCCCACCGCTTGCATCTAGAGAGACGCAGAAGGATTCTCCATTGATGACAGCTTGAAGAACTCTTTCAGCCATTATTCTTTTTTTATAGGTATCACCATTTATCAAGGCCAAGAGGTCACTTGAGGATAGGGGTTAAAGAGTGTACAGTAGAAATTGGGCAATATAGTAATCGTTAGTAATGGAGATTCGCTAAAGTTGTTAACTTATATGGAACGGCTCATCAAAAACTTGTTTACGTTAGACTTGAAGACAACTATATTGTAGTCAGCTTGAAAGCAGGAAAACGGAAAACAATTCCATAGGCGTGCAATTCTAAGAAAGAAGTTTGCGCATGGGATCTATGTTTAGGTTTAGGCACAGAAAAAGGGTGGGGGAAATTAATGATAGTGTTTTCGGCTATACGGGTGTTTTTTGTGAAAATTTGGCGAGGAGGGATCATAGAATAGAGCTCAGTCGAGCACTTGCAATGAAAATAACGATAAAGCAGAGACAAACTCGCAACATCTCTTCTGTGAGAAAGAGGTTGCAAGGAAAAGAAAAGATAGTCTTCGAAGTCTATTTTGAACTCTATCAAGGCAGGATAAGTCCTTTCTAGCAGCTCCTGTCCAAATGTGGCAACAGTATTCCATCCTTGGTCGTACCTGGCTCTTATATAGATAGAGAATTGCATCAGCAGTGAGATATCTACTGGATCTATAGAAGAATCCCACATTTTTTCCAGCGGCCTTGGTAACGGATATAATGTATGTGTTCCATTTAAGATCAGGAGTAAAGGTCAAGCCAAGAAGCTTGTCAAAACATGAGGCCTCACCAAGACGAGGGCCATTCATTTCAGTTGATGTCATATGGGGATCAGGGCGTTGATGATGTTAAGATATAAGCTTGATTTTAGATGCATTAAAAGTAACAAACCACCTCTTTCCCCATTGTACCACTTGCTCAAGATCAGAGGAGAGAGTATCCGATAGAAATTGGTCGTTTACGGCTTTAGATGTGCTACCATAGATAGTAGTGTCATCAACTCGATGTCTATGAATGATGTAAGGATGTGATTTGGAAGATATTCTTTGGGATGGAGTGAGTATGGTCAGACGCTTTAAGTCATAATCAAACCCCAATTCTTCCTGCATGACAATATGCTGATTAATTTCACCTTGATGGTCTATCAGATGGTGCGCGTGTTGCTTCTCTTGTGCAGTAGGACAAGGTAGGCTGAAGTCGCCAAGAGTTTTGATCATCGGTAGCAGTTTCTTTTCTATATCTGCCAGAACCATGAGCTTGAGCTGATCCTCAGTTGCTGCTGGAGTTTTCGCTTAAAATCATCCCACCATTGGCAAACATAGTTGTTGAAAAGCTGAAGAGAAGTAGATGGCTCACAGAAAAGAACAATGGTCACAAACAAGTATCTGATTTGAGGACAGAGTTTGGGCAGAGCTGCTTCCTGTAGCACAGTATTCCATTCTTCATCATCCTGAAGCAGACTGAGTGTTCTGCACACTGCTTTGTAGGATTCATGACTGACATTTTTTACTATGAGAAGGTCTCTAAAACTCTTTTGCCCCTTACAATGGTTTGGACGGAGGAGTATTCTGAGATAGAGCTCATCTCCAGTCAATGGATACATAGTGTGAAGCCTGCCAATTATTCCTTGATGCCCTCTCTCTCGCTAATTCTCTTTACCGTTTTTCCACGCAAAGTGCTTGGGGAAGTTTACATACTTGATCTGGGTTTATGGGTTATTTTTATTGTTGGCAAAGAAGGATGCGAGTTCTGTGGATTTGACTGCCTGCTGGGCTACATTGGCTTCCTGACCTTGTTCGAAAGTGATGAATTGTATTCTTCAAGATGAACCCGGAGGACCTGGACAGCTGGGTACTGGCTAGTCATATAGATCTGAAATGCTGATATTCCTTTACCTCGCTGTATTCATTCTGGTGCTTAGCCGTAGCCCTGTCTGATCACATATTTGAAAAGGTGTTTGGCAGCCATTGGTGAGACACAGGCTTCTACATTGATATGAGCCTGTTACTTAAGCAACACCTATGGATTGTAGGGTACTATCCAGGTGTGGTCCATAGTTTTATTTCGAACCTTCACTGCCCTTCCTCCATTCTCCATCTATAGATGTGATAGAAGGCATTGTCATCCTAATGTGTCACATCTAAGAATTGTTTGAGGAAGCCATTTTTACACTGATTGCCTTGCTGTCTACAGGCTTCAGTGCAGTTGTGGACCATGCCATAGATCATTAAGTGTTCAGGTAATCTGGCTTGTTCCCTCTGCGGTCCTTCTGGAAATATAGCTGGGTCTGGTGGCAGTTCAGCTGTGATTATCTGGTCTATTTCATTGCCAGTGTGCAGTCTGTCTATCGTGGACTTCCAGTATATGATGGTGATAGAATGGCTTTTCTTCCTGATCTGATATCATCTGAATTGTTGGCTGTGGCAACATCTTATCACAGTCTTGTGTATTTCTCAGTTCTGAGTGTTTTCTGGTTGTTCTCAATGTAGATCAGCCTTTGATTTTCTACCTTAGCGTAACTGACGCAATGGTACATTTGGAAAAGCTTGTTTCCTCTCAAAATAATGCTAGGATTGTTGAGGCGATGCTGAATGTGGAATGAATAAAATTGAAGAGGTGACAGATCTTTCTGGTCTTACTCTTGTTTCAGGCATAGATGCCAGCCATCAGTTCCAGTAGGAAAGAAAATGACAAAATGAAGAGGATCTGCCGATCTGTAAGTGTTAAGTATCTCTCTGATTCCCCCACCCCTGAGAAGCACAGAAACTTCTCTTTTCTACTGTCTCATCGCTCATCATGACTGAGATTTCTTTCAGTCCTAGGTTCTATCTCCTTGAGTGCTCTCCAGTGGGGCGTTTTCTTTCCTCCAGCACTATCTTAAAGTCATGGGCATTAGGGTTCCAGTTTCTCATATGCTGCTGATTCGGTCCATAAATAAATTGCACTATTTATTGTGCTTGTAACGCATTATTTTGATGTATGTTATCTAGTTTTGGAGAACAATTTGTTTTATTACTGATTGTTTTTTTATCTCTGTATTTCATGCTCTGATATTTCTGATAATATTTCACATGTACATCCTCGCTTATGAAATTGTATAGGTTCGTGTTAAGAGGAAATCTTTTTGAAATAATAATGGTTCCTATTTATTAGCTTCCTAATGAGGGACCTTAGACACAAGGTCGGTTTTTAATGTGGGAACAATTCAACTCCCTGAAAATCGGGAACTATGGATAGGAACAGAAATAATTGTCTTATTCATGAAAGATGTATCCTCCATTGACTGAGGACAGCAAAATGAAATGCAGCATCAACCAGTATACTACACAATATACCAAGAATAATTGTTAACAAAAAAAAGGTAAGCTGACTATTTATTGGAATGCAGCGTATATTATTTCTGGTAAATAACACAAAAACATATGTGTGTTTGGTTGTAATTAATAACTTATTGTATTATTAGAATTATTTTTATTGATATTTAATATTCTAGGATTCATTACAAAATATTTTGGAAGAAATTAGTTCATTTTGTAGACGAACAAATTTCATTGCTTATTTTGTTGCAAAGATATGAGTTTAAACCTATTGGTCTTGACCTTTTTTCAAGGAAAATGAAGATTTTGTTTAGTGTTTTATCCTGCCGAGGAAATTTGAGATTTATATTCTTACAATCTTACATATTCGTTAAGAGTTTGTTGCATCTATAAACAAATAGGGTGTACAAGGGTGACATGTAATGGGCAGATAATTTAGTTGCGTCCTTTCTACTTCCAAGATGTTTTGAGGAAACACAGAAATCTCGGAATAAATATAACACTTTTTGTAATGATTACAAATGAGAGTATATTTTGTTAAACTTGTTGTAGAGAATGTGTGCAAGTTGGAAAGAAATGCAAAGGAAATATTCGTTTATTTTTCTAATCGGTTGACTTTAGATTGGGGATATCAGTTTCTCTATAATAAGAATAAGAAATATAATATGAAAAAAAACAGGCTGGAAAAAGAAGAACGAACAGTTATACAATTTGTAAATTTAGAGATTTTTTTCCAGAATTTTCATAAAGAAAGAAAATTAAAAAAAAAATTAAAGTATGAAGGAAGTAATAAATCTATAAGAAGAAAAGACATCTGAACGAGAAATGGTCAAATAAAGCTAAAGATTGTATGGCGAAAAAATTTTTTTAGTAAAATAAAGAAAGGAAAGGAGAAGTCAGTTTAATTAGCGACAGTAGAGAATAATTGAAACTACAAAAAGCAAAGACAAACATCTAAAAAGAAGGAACTAATTTGGAAGGAACAAATGAAATCTGGAAAAAAGAAAGGAAAACAATAATCAGAATAAAGGTGATGCTAAGAGTGTTGCAATAAGAAAAGAAAGAACTCTGAAAGAAAGCAAGAAAAGCTGACGCAAGATAGCATATATAAAGAGTAGAGTTGAGGGAGATGACGCATGCGCAGGTGTGTACGCATATGAGCGGAAAAGCCGTCCTTTGAATAGAGAGAAACAAATGAAAAGCTCGAAGCGCCTATTGACTAAAATGGTTGATTGAACAAGACGGGCCTGTCCACTCTGAGTAGTACTGGAACCGCCACACTAGCGTAAGTGTCATGCAGCCTCTGGCGGATTTAGCAACTTGACCAGCGGTCAGTCACTTAAACCGTCAATCAGCGATATGAGTTGAAGTGTAAACAGGTTTCGATAAGCGTTCTCTCTGTTTCCGCCATGATTTTTAAACGCTCTCTCGCTGGTCGTAACGTCTTGCCTGTATGTCGAACAACTTCTTTGTTTATTTTATTATCTCGCCTCTCTTTCCCTTTGTTTATTATGCACTAGTAGTCGTATCCAACGTTGATCACGTGACAAATTCGTAGAAGAAAATAGTGTAAAAGAAAGCGTAAAAACGGCAAGTTTACATTCAGGGGGATGCGTAAAAAAACTCTACTTATGAATTAATATGGAGTTTTCTATTATTTAGATTATTGCAACTACATATCTGATCTTATATGCTGTTCTTAAACGTGGTTCAGATGATGTAATCTCAGAACATCTTCATAATGATTTCGTTGAACTGTGAATGTTTATTTTGAACTGTAAAATTCATAATTAATATTGAAAAGAACATTCTGTTTAAACAACGTTATATGTGATCTATTTTTTTCTTTTTTGTCAAAATACCGCCTATAACGAGGATAGAACATTAAACCTCCAATAGACGGTCACTTGTAAGTGATTCTCAAGTCCCATATAATAGGTTGCGACATATGTCCAAAAACAATATTTCCCCAATGAAGTAACGGTTCATATACATATGGATTCCGCGTATGCACTTGTATCAGTTCAGCTAATCCATTGATTGAATGGAGGAAGTTCGAAGAAAATATTGCAAAGTAAAATTGAGCTTTTTCTTCACTTTTTTAGTATCGTTAGTGGATGAGAAGTTCTGTATGACTGATACATTATTTTTTTGTTACTAACGAGAGTGCCAATTTTTGGGAAGCTGGTTTCCCCCACATGAAAAATCGACCTTGTATCTAACTCTGCCCTGGAAGAAAAGTAAATATTTTTTTCTATAAATAGCCGGTGAAAGTGCACTGGGGAATATTTACCTTTAGACAGTTGTTGTTTTTTGATATTCAACTGTTTACTGCTGTAGTCGGGGCTGCTGCGTAAAAAACAACATTTAATAGTGTCACTGACAAGAATTATGTACAATATTAACACGAATAAAAAAAACATGCTTTCAGTAATAGTTTAATGGCCAGCATGTTTCATGCAAGACAGCCGGCAACACACTGCGACTGCGCATGACCCCCCGCCCCCGACATTTCATCTTTTTGTACAGATTTGTATTTTTTTTACAAGAAAGGGTTTGGGTTAATACCCCCCTTTTCTGTATGTTTTGTTACACGGAAAGAAAATAGTTCAGGGTTAACATTTTTAGGTTTTTTTCTTAACAAGGAAGAAAAAGTTGAGGTTGATATATTTTTTTTTACTTTTATTTATTTATTTTCAAGGAAGGGAGGGTTTACTTTTCAAGGAAGGAAGGTTTTTTTTCAAGGAAGTTTTTTTAACAAATCTCTCTAAGTTCCGACTTGTGTCTGTACAAGGCAGCAGCCTGTAAAAAATATGCAAAAAGTTTCGTCTTGTCTGTCTCACTCCTTATAAATAAATAACTGGTTAGGTATTGCTGCATGAATTCTGCTCGAATACCAGGCCTCTTAACTCAGTTTTACATCTAGCCACATTCGTTCTACATTTTGTGTGTGGATGCTGGGATCCTGAGGGTCCACAAAATTTTCTGAGTGGTTAATGGTGTAGTGTGGAAATTGCAGTTCGAGGTTAGTATATGCCTTCGAACAATCACTGAAAATAATTGTCAGGGGTGAAGGGTCACAAGGGTTCGCCTCCACAGAAAGGGGGCGGCGAGGGGCAGTAAAAAAGGGTACTGTAAGTCACAACAGTCTTTTCAATTGATTTAATTCTCAATTATTTCTCAATGTACCCCATTCAAATGTTACGATACTAATATTGGCTTCCTTTTTATTTCAATACATGTATTATTCTACAAGTCCAAACAATTCCAATGCGTTAATACATGCTTAATGCTTGATACTAAATTTAAAGGCCAAATAAATGCAATTTGTAAAGCTTTCAAATAATGCACAGTTTCAATATAATCATATCCTCTCTGTAAGAAGTAACTGATGCGGTTGATTTTAATACGACGATAAATCTTTTACTAGTTGTTATAAGTTTCCTATTTTTATACTTTTACATTTTTAAAGTATTTTATAATCGATGTCTATCTACGGGAGCACATGCCTGCAATACTCATATTTAATGCCCAGACACACACACACACACACACACACACACACACACATATATATATATATATATATATATATATATATATATATATATATATATATATTCCCCAAAATTCTGGCCTTGGTTATATGTAGAATAAAATTTTCTGTTATGTTTTCACATGATCTTAAATAACAGCAGAAGTAATATTATAAAAAATATTTCTTATGTTATATCTCCTGTCTTTTGGAAATAGGATACGATTATGAATACATTCAGTATGAAATAATCCATATGCACTGTTAAGTATTTTTTATGAGGGGGAGATATAAAATATGAGAAATACTTGAAATCAAGTCTTCCTTTATTTATAATTAAGACTATTTGGAACCATAGCGGTGAGTTTTAGTCACCCCTTCACCACGGTCAGATACTTTAGGGAAATATCAAATATTTTGTAATTCATGTGCAAAAGTAGGATACAAATATGATTGAAACATTGATAATGATGCAGTAGCTTTCCACTATAAAACATCTTTTAACATTACCATTAAAATGCCACAGAGGTGGCATACATACATACATACATACATACATAAACCCACACATATATATATATATATATATATATATATATATATATATATGCGTGTGTATGTATTGTATCATGCCACGTAACTTTCCGTTTTGTGCTTTAAGATGTACTTTGCTTAGGGTTTTATTTTTGCTTGTTTGTCTCCCATTCGGACCTATTTTGTCACTAATATATATATATATATATATATATATATATATATATATATATATATATATATATATATATATATACATATATATATTAAGCATTGTCTGAAATAGGTATGTAGTAGAGATTTTGGAGGCTATCTCAATATCTCTTGTTTTCGTCTTCTCTCACCAACACCGACTATACCTCATTCCTCGCATTGTGATAGCCTTCTAAATTTTTACTACATATATATATAACGTGATGTACTTGCAATAACCCTTATCCCTGAGTGGCTTCCGGGCCTTGATAAGTGGTGATCACTGTGTAAAAAAAAAAAAAAATATATATATATATATATATATATATGTATATATATATATACATATATAGAGAGATATAATTAGCTCTATAGTTTTTTTTTTTTTTTTAAATACGTAAAGACGGTACTGTTTCATCCTGCCGGGAATCATATATATATATATATATATATATATATATATATATATATATATATATATATATATATATATATATATATAGTGATTTTTGCTTTGTTGTTCATTAGTTATTTATTTCCATGTACTTTTAAAATATTCTTTCGTTTTTGTTTTTATTTATTTAAACGATGCCATGATGATATGAAGATTAGCCGGTCAATAGGGTCTGATTATCAAGAAGAAAAGCATACCTGAGATGTTCGATGTGGGTGTGTGGCTCCTTCATTCTGTCAAATGACATCTTCACCCTGGTGTCACTCTGGTTGGACTCTTCTTTCGTCGTCTTCAAGACCGCTTAGTTTTTAATGGAGACATTTAAGGCAGACGCCAAAACACACAACACGACACAGTCGTCATATATGAGAAATACAACTAACTACTTATTCTACAAAATGTATACAATAGATACACAAAGTCAATTTACAAGTGATAACCGTCAAAATTAAACTAACCGCATTATGTGCTCCTTCTTCTCTTATTCACAGAGGTACAGGAAATACGTGCTCACCTCATGATGGTCCAGACAGAATAAGGTCGATAGAGAAAAGGGAATTCTGAGTTGCATTAGTGTGGATCCTTCCGCCTTCGGCCAAATCGCCATGCAGGGGGAGGTGCGTAAGCAACCACCGTGGAACTCAGATATAGTGCCACATCCTTCCCTACGCACTCTGAAATTTTTGAGTATTCATAGAAGGAACTCAGTGAAGGATTTTTTTTCGCCTTGTCGGCTTGTATACTGCTTCAAATACCAGGGAGCGTACTCATCCTCGTCCTCCATGAGGGCAGAGAAAAAATGATGGAGGAATTTCAACCTTCTAGCATAACATAACTTACACCCACATGTCATCATGATTTCACTTACTGGATTTACGCAATCGATATAAAGTATTTTAACTAAGCTGGAGTTTACGTGAATTCAGCACGCCGATCTATACATATTTCAATTTATTCTGCCCCAACTTATCAGGTAGTTTATTACAATGAACCGGAGTTACGTGATTTAATCTCTATTTTTATGATCACGACGGTTTCTATGTAAATTTAATCTGGTAGTAGACAAAATAACATTTAAAAAGATCTACTACTACTGAGTTTATTGCGCCCTTCTGCAACCAGTTTGGTTTATTTTAATAAGTCGAGGTTACGTGACCTCATCACGCCGAACTATATGGATTTAGTTGAACCTCGGTCTTCAGAGTTCTTAATTCGATTGAATTCTGTTAGAGCAAGAAGTCTGCCGCCGAACGACTAATCGAAACCATCAACCACAGAATATTTATTAATTGTTAAGTTTTTCTCTCATTACAATAATAATATTCAATGATTAATTTAAGAATGGTACTCAGCCCTCATGAGTTAGAATGCTCAATTAGTGTAAACCATTTTTCACAAGATAAATGATTCAGAAACCTGGATACATATCAAATCCATGAAGGATGTTAACATTTTTTTTTCTTAAAACGAGCATTAAAAATCATTTTAGAGTACCCCTGTCACAATTAGAATTTGTTTACACATTGCAAACGCATTTAAAGTTATTTCATTCATAAGTAACTTTTTTCCCAAATTTCAGGGTACATTTAAAAAAGTGTTTTTTTTTTCAAAACTTTCTTTCAAAAGATTATTAAAATTTAATTACAAAATTTTTAATAATTATTTTAAGCAATTATTTCATAGTGAAAATTAATTTTACTTCCCACAAGACCATTAAAAATTCCGAAGTCCGTTAACTTCTTTCCAATTTCCAGTAATTCATTTATTATTAAAAACAATCGTTTTAAAAGATTATAGAAAATTCATTTTGAATCGATTTACCCGTCACAATAAAATTTAGAGACATACCAAGTGTTTTCTTCATTTCGTAATTAGTGATTTTAAAAGTCAGTTTACATTTAAAATTATTTAATTTATTCTTAAAATTAATTTCTTCTTATACACAATTATCAAGGTCATTTCGAATTTAGAAACCAGTCACGTTAATTAGGTACGGGCACAAATGTGCAGACAAAAATTAGGGACCTTGTTTTGAAAGCCGATTTATCATAATGTTTTGTAGGTTTCCGACTACTTTTTGATTGTATTAGAAAGATTAAGGACTAAACTTAATTTCCAAAAGGAAAAATATATTCGTACACGTGAAAAAAAATTATGAAAATGTTTTCACGGCGAGCTACAAATTCAGCTAAATTTTGAAGTAAAATAAATTCATTGTAAAAATCCTTTTTAAGATAAATATTAGTTGTCTGGATTTATTTCAGATATAATTAGTAAAGTAAAGTCCTAATATATTGAATTAACTAAAAATAACCTTGTTTGTACAAAACGTAAATTAATTAGCCCCAAAACCGAGTGATTCTGGCGTTCGCAAGACGCAACAAACTAGCATTTTGTAAACATGAAAATTACGACTCCCCAAAATTTCAGGCAGTAGAAAGACTGTGAAAATGACGTCATGTAATTAAAAGGGAGGAAGTTTTTTCCCAGTCGCGCATCTGTACATTTCTTTTCTGAACATTTGTATTAATTTTTGCATTTTTTAATTTAATTACTTTTCTATGTTCCTATTTTTAAATTATTATTTTTTAATTATTGTTCAATATTATATAAAAAAAATGTTACGCCGAAAGTTTCACATTGTTCCGAGCAAGGAAATTATAAAAAGCTTGCATATAAAAATTATGCGAAATCCGTAGTTTAAAAAAATGTAGAACTATTTTTTGCAATTATAATTTTTTGTGTGAAAATATTAAATAAGCAATGCTAAATTCAATGGTAATATGGGTAGTTCAATAAATTCATTTTTCTTCGACTGCAATAGAATTCATTAGTACGGATTTAGGGTTTTTTCGTAATGTCCCAACAATATTATTTTATTTTATTTTTATTATTACAAATTATGATGCTTTATTTATGTAAAAAAAGCAAAAAAAAAATTCTTGCGTTTTTTATTTACTACTGTAAACCATAACTTTAGCAAAGGTATTTTGTGTTTAAAAAAAATAATAAATATCCATTAAGATGTAATTAAAAATAATTTATTCATTATATTCTGCGATCATCATTTGATAAATAATGAAAATTTCATTAAAATTTGTTTCTTTCCTAATTTTTGGTGATTTTTTTAAGTAAAGGGAGGGGTCCAAATGTTTATACATTTTAAGCATCGGCAATCATTTTGCCCGTACCTAACGTTAATCGACTTTTTTTTCAATCTAATTAGTTTATTATTTAACAGCAACCCTCTTTCTAAAAGATCACTTACAGAGATCACTTCTAATCAATCAACTCCCGCCGCACCTCGGAGTTATATTATTTAATGACCAGTTCTGCATAACATAAGAGCTTGAGAAAAATAAAGTTTCAGTGAAAAAGATCTTTCCAGACCGAGGATTTTTTCTTCTCAAGAATTACTTCAAATTTTCGTAAGTACACCTTAGCCCACACTTCATGGACCTTTATCATACAATCCAATTGAAAATAAGCCTTCAATTAAAGAATTAACTCTAATAATGCTTCCCTAATTATCTCCAAGAATTCAGGAAAATTTTTTTCGTTAGTAAAATCATATTTGCTTAGAAATTATTAAAGATTAAGAGAATGTTCGAAATGCATAATTGTTCTTTACAAAACTATGAAAACTTAAGAGAACCTTTCACAAATTAACGTAATCATGTAATTGTTTTTTGCAACTTATTCGAACATTTCAGAAATACACTTTAAGTGCAACGTTTGCATAATTGTCTTTTTTTAATTAAAGCAATTGAATACATCACTTAAGTAATTTTAAGGAATTATAAGTAATTTTGTTCTTTAAACTTGGTCATTTTTTTAAAATTCAAGTTAATTCGTGCTTATATGAGTTCTTGCAATCCACCATTGGGGTTGAATTTTACAAGCACCAAAAAAGCAAGAGAGCATGATTGGAAGAGGGTTCTTCACTATAGCGTCCTACCATAACATTAAACATTACATAATAACTAAAAAAAATCTTCGAACATTTTAAAAAGTTTTCTCTCTGATCCTCAGACTTTTAAAGGGTAATAGAATGGTAGACAACAAGACAGGGGAGAAAGAGGGGGCGAGGGGAAGCGAGGGTTTCACTACAACCTCTCCCACCATAACTTAACACATTAACAGGATCCAAACAGGCCATCAACTCATTTTCTTCTTTTCGCGTGAGTATTGGTCTGCCATTTCTTAAATTTTATTTTTAAATTTCTTGTAAACAGTGCTTTTAGGTATTCGTTTATCCTCTAGAGTCTTTTTTCTTTTGCCTGAAATATTCAGTTGTTCAGTTTTTAAAACTGCCCATGTGCGTCATTGTTTTTTTTTTAATGATTGACGGTTAGGCATTATAACTAGACGTTTAAAAAATAGAAAAATCCTATTTTGATAAACTTTGTAATGCCCTCACACACAAAAATCTTGCATATCACCTAATCCAAATTTTTACCAATAACATTTTTTTCTCTTTTTAAAAAGACAAAAAAACATAATTAAACAAATCTGCTGATACTGAAAAAAACATTATCAAATAGAAAAGGCGCCTAATGTTTCAGCGTTAATTGTTACCTAACCTAAAAATATATATATCAAGCTAGACTCAAATGTTCATGAAATAATTTATTGAAACGAGAGTTCTATTTTTTCCAATCTTAACTGAAAGCGTCAGTAATATTTTACAAAGTTCTAACATTTCCAAAATCAAAAACAATTTACAAACGTCCTATATTTCTTCAAACCTTAAATAAAGATCAGATTAAAAAGGTAAGGCATTTTTTCTCTCTTTTAAATTTATTTTCCCACCATCGTATTTGAAGGTTTTTTTCTCTTTTTATCATGTAACAGAAACATGTATATACATACCCACGCATATATCTGAACTTATATATATATATATATATATATATATATATATATATATATATATATATATATATATATATATATATTTCTTTGCATTTACTAGAGAGACTTTCTTTTTCGTCTCTGTTTTTTTTTTCGTAGAGAGACACATTTATAACTTTTCTTTTAAACCGAGGCGTTATTTTTTTAATACTCTTATTTTTTTCATGTGAATAGTTTCGTGTGTAGATGTAGGAAGGGTACACTTTTCTATTTATAAAATTCTCTATCGATCTCTTGTACGTAAGTGTTTGTTTCTTCGTAGTTGCAAAACATTTTTTCAGATTCTGAATGTTCTGTGTGCATTTTTGTTTGCGTTTGTATATTGGTCTGCCATTTTTAGTTTTATTTTTAAATTTCTTTTAAACCGTGCTTTTAGACATTCGTTTAACCTCTAGAGTCTTTTTTCTTCCTGAAATATTCAGTTCGTTCAGTTTTTAAAACTGTGAACCGTATTTTTTGTATTAGTCTAGTTGCTATTATGTTTAGTTATGCCGTGGCTTTTTTAGAGTTAATCTTTCGTCTAAAGGCAACATATGGTTCCGTAATCGACTTCAACCTGGAAGGGTCGAAATTATTTCCATCCTGAAAATATTATATCCTGGTAAAAGGGCATCATTTATAACACGACCAGCCGGTCACTGGTGTATGACCGACCTCAGGTATTACACTAAATGTCTTAGAAACGGTCCTATAATGATTTGACGATATCCCAGTCAATAGGGTCTGAATATCAAGAAGAAACGAGGTGATGTCTATGTAAAAAAAAGGAAAGCACACCTGAGATGTTGGGTGTGGATTGATTCGCTCAAGATGGCATATTTACCCTGCTGGCATTCTGGTTGGTATCTTCTTTCGTCGTCTGCAATACCGCTTAGTTTGTAATGCAGCCATTTAAGCAGACCCCAACACACACAACACGACACATTCGCCATATATGAGAAATAGAATTAACTTCTTATTCTACAAAATGTATACAATATATACACAAGGAAAATTTACAAGTTATAACCTTCAAAATTAAACTAACCTAATTAAGGATGAGGGGAAGGGTTGCTCATTCTTCTCTTATTTATAGAGGGACAGAAAATACGTGCCTACCTCATGACGGTCCAGAAAGAAAGAGGTCGATAGAGAAAAGGGAATTCTGAATTGCATTACTGTGTATTCTTCCGCCTTCAGCCAAAGCGCCACCATGCAGGGGGAGGTGCGTAAGCAACCACCGTGCCACTTAGATATAGACCACATACAGACCTGGCATATCTTACAGATTTTTTTCCGGATATCACGCTTAATTTTTGCATGGTCATATTTTTTTTCTCAAAGATATGTCCGCGATGATAACCCATGGAGCACCATATTTTCCGATCATTGGAAGCACTCTCCCAACTACACACGTCAATAGCGAGAGTGTTCAGATTATCCTTGGTGTTGTCCTTAAGGCGTTTCCTTGTATAATTTCACCATAAAACATACGCTTCGGCACTCTGTCATTTTCCCTCCTTGTTAAATGTCCAGCCCATTTTATCTGGTGGAGTATAAACAACTTTTAGATATATGCTACGTCAGCTCGCATGAAAAGATCTGTATCAGGTGTAAAAGATTTCCACAATGCCCGGAATGCGCCTCAGACATTTCTGATGTATTCTCTTCATGATTTTTATGTGTCTACAATAAGTTTTCTATGCTTCAGTAGCGTAAAGCAGAGATGGTAAGATACAAGATTCATAAACATTGATCTTTGTACGAAGTGTTATACCTCTGTCAGACAATATTCGCTTCTCTAAGCTACCAAAAGTCCTAGGGGCACGCTGTATCCTATAGTTGACCTCAGCATCCAGGGATTCGTATCTGGCAAGAATGCTACCCAAATAAACGAATGTGTCAACCACGGCAAGCTTCTCAACCACAAACAGCTATGACTAAAGATACATTACCTGAAAGTACAGATTTTGAACTCCTCGACCTTACGTTCACAGGGAACATGAGCTGGAACAAATACATTGCCAAGGTTGCTGCGATACAGCTGGTTATCTCTCTCTCTCTCTCTACCGTGCTAGAAAGTATGGTGTATCTCTACAAGTAGTATTACGCCTGAAAGTGTCTTGTATCTCTACAACACCACCATTCGCGCATGTATATAGTGTGTTTGGCACATCTGGGCTGGTGCATTTGCTACTGGTCTCTCGTTCCTGGGCAGAGTTTAAAAGAGAATCGCCAACCTCATAGGTCCTAACCTTTCATCAAAGCTTCAACCGCTGTCCGATCCACGTAACGTTGCATCCCTCTGACTGTTCTACAAGTATTGTAATGGTGAATGTTCCGGCGAAATACAATCCTTTGTTCGCTTTAGACGTAAATACTCCCGACAAACCCGAAAAGCAGCAAAACCCCACCTTTTCACAGTAGAGATCCCTAGATGTAAAAAAACCTTGTACTCTAATAATTTCTTCTCCAGAACTGCTAGTCTTTGGAACTTCTTTCCGGGTTCCTGCTTTCCCAACTTTACTGACATGCAGAAGTTCAAGTATAATGTGAAGGGACATCATGCTGCTCAACTCCTTACATATTATGCCTGCAACTCGTATCCCCAATAGTTGCACCCTACATCAAAGTGGCACTGTGCCTTGGTTGGAGTTAAAATGCAATAATAAAAAGTTTACCGGGTGGAGGCGTGAACGTGACCCAAAAATGCACAAACCAATGAAAACAAATTCATTGCACTCTGTATATCTATCTCATTATGGGCCACAAGACACGCGTCATTTGCCTAGAACAATTAGCGAATAAGATGCTAAAAGACCGTTGTAGAAGCATGAAAACGACTGCTTTACCAATAAATTTTAAACGCAAATAAACACCAAGAAAACAATCTTTAAATTCATAGGACAGCATAATTGCAAAATAAATAGAAAAAAGTGTAGGAGCCAACTAAAAGGGGGTCTGATAGACACCCGTTGAAGTTTAAAGGAGCCTTTATATTAGTGTGGAGCTCCTGGGTAACCGTAGAATTTGAGGTGGGCATCGCAACTTTCCTAGAATTATCTATAGCTGATTTCTGCTCACCGTATCAAATGCCTTGGTCACATCAAGGAACACCTGATAAAGCGGAACACGGTGTTCAGTACATTTCTCTTACAACTGCCGAGCAGAGCAGATCATGTCCATGGTTCCTTTGCCCGGACGAAATCCACTTTGACTTTCTGGAATGACAGACGTGCGAATATAATTTAACAATATATTGAGAAGAACTTTGGTAAATACTTTGCCAACTGCTTCCAACAAACTTATCTCACAGTCGGTTTTGAACCCCTTTTCCCTGTATAATGATAGAAGAATTGCGTCAACCCAGTCCGGATCCACGGAACACTTTTCCAGACGGATGGAGAATTTGATGAGCAAGTTTATCACTCCCATATAAGAGAACTCACACAGAAATAGTATCAAGCCCAAATATTTATTCCTTTATTGCATCTCGAATTTTATTCTCAGATTGGAACTCAGACATTTCATGGATAAGCTTCTATTGATGGCGTCTTCATCAACATCGGAAGGGGTTTCAAAGAGATCAGAATAATGCTCAGTTAAACGAAGCAGAATCTTGTTGGGATCTTTCATAAGAGTAGTTCCATCACTCGAGAGTAGGGGAGATGTTTACAATGTTTGAGGACAATAGGTGTTTTAAGCAAATGTTACATGCATTTTGGAGGTTTTACAATTGAAGTACATCTGGATTTGGTTGGCGAGTTTAGCCCAACACTGATTTTTAATTTAGCGGGCTCGCCTTTGGAGAAGCCCTTTGTTTGCTTCAATGAGTGTTGGAGGGATTCCTGATTTTCATGAGAGGCAGATAACATTTTAATGCTCAACACGCTTTAAGTACTCAAGAGTTGAATTATTTCAGTATCATTGCCATCAAATCAATTCTGATGTTTAGATATGCGGAAGTCAAGAACTTCTTCACTTATATCATAGAGTGTATGTTTAAGTGCTCCCCCGATCCATCGAAAACAGTAAAATTATCTAGGGATCGAAGTTTTTCACGTACACTTGCTCAACGCATGATAAGCATACTGCAAACATCTTGCAAATTTGCCCTCCTGGAAAAATGTAATCAATCATATGACCTTGTTTTAAACGAGGGGTAGTCCAAATAATCTTATGAACTTCATTGTGACTAAAGAAAGTGTTACAGATAGAAAGGTTAAACTGAGAGCATAAATGGCGAAGACGCAGACAATTATTGGTTACCTTTCCCACACTTAACTGACCGACAGAGACTCAGATATGGTGATCCTTGCCCACTCTTGCATTTAAATCACCCATGAATAAGATCTCTTCAAATAAAAAATAGAAGAAATGGTAAGGTTGAAATTTTGGTAAAACGTTATCATGGCATTCACACACACACACACACACACACACACACACACACACACACACACACACACACACACACACATATATATATGTATATATATATGTATATATATATATATATGATCTGCACATAGCGTATATATATATATATACACTATGTGCAGATCATATACTTATTGTGTGCAAGAGGGAGGCGCATTATAATAATTCTTTCACTTTCATAGATTTGCTCTTCAATCCTTTTCACTAACTCAGACTGCACTGCCAAGCCACTCCCACCTTCTCGCTTTAGTTCCGATGGTTTTTATTTCCCAGAATCCACTTTCACGACTTGATCTTTATCACTCAAGCGTGTATCATAAAATGTCGTAATAGCTATGCTGTGCCTAGCGAGCTATCTTGCAAAAATAGCTGTTCTATGCTCAGGCGTTTCACTATCTAAGACATCTAGCAAAGTTCTCACGTTCAATGTAACAACAGTAAGGCTATTAATCTCTTGAAGAAATTTTGATTTTTTTTTTTTGGTTTCATATTTTTCAAATTTTCTTATTTATCCTGCAAATGTAGACCAGTCGACGACCACAGGGCGCCGACCAGCTAATAAAAGGGCCAATTTTTTGGTCACCTTTTCTAGACCCTTCCAAAGTTCATTCGTTTACAGTGCGTTCCTAGAAAAGGCTACCCAGATCATCAACCACCGAAGTTGCCTCTATCCTGCAAGCGATTTAGTCGACAATGTAATATAAATGCGTGACAGCCTATGTGCACATTTGCAGCTATGCACTTCCAGCACGCTAAACCTGTACACATCACCTCTGACTTATCGCCATATGACTTTTAGAAAGATATATACACATGATGATCACGACACAAAATACTTGTGATACATATAGTGTACCCTCTCGAACCCTACAACTGATTGCACAGTGGCAAACCGAAACAATAATATGATTGAGCCGCGGCAGGGAGTGCATGTTTTCTTGTTAAGTAGTTTAACCTCACCGGCAACTGGACATATACACACACACACAAATACTTAAGCAAGCAAACATGCATATAGATATAAAAAGGTGTATATATATATATATATATATATATATATATATATATATATATATATATATATATATGTATATATGTATATATATATATATATATATATATATATATATATCTCAAGTTATAAAATATACATGGCAATTAAACTACACTGAATATTCCGCGTTTCATTCAGTCTAGGATTCTTCAGGCTAAACAATCCTAGAGTGGATTAAACGCGGAATATTCAGTGTAGCTTAATCGCCATATATACTTTATAACTTACTAACTAGCTCTACCTACGTATTGATCTATGCTGAATGAAATACTTAAAGTTTACGCATACATTTTTACTTTCGTATGTTAATTTATGTTAGTAAATGAAGTAGTTACATATATATATATATATATATATATATATATATATATATATATATATATATATAATTACCCTTAATTTAATTTGTCTTCGATTTTATGAACAAGCAGCATGGCTGTTATATTATATCTTCATTAAATGTCAACTCGCAAATTGCGTTTTTTCATGAAAATATTGTAGTAGAATTCTACATCAGTCATATACTGACGTCTAATGTAATAAATACGTCACGACGTTTCAATTCGCTTCATGATTCTTGAATATTCATTCAGGCATAATCAAATATTGCAGAGTTGATTACTTGATATAAATTCCCGAACAAAAAAAAGATCACGATTTTCTGTACAGTTATTAAAAGCGTCTGTATTACCATAACAGTCATTATAGTCAACGATGTGCCTCGTTGTTAGCTACCGTCTCCAAAATGACCTCTGATCTATTCCATTATTCCGGTCTCCGGCGAAACATTTCAGCCACTGCCCATCTGTACATACTTTTGAGCAAAAACACCAACGACCGGCGATGCACTAAAAGCATCGCCCCTTAAAAAGAGAGAGTTTGCTTATACCTTGCCTTCTCCCTAATCTCACTCTCGACCCGAAGGATCACATTGGTGTTTCTCACCCCGTTCTACTCTTATTTGTGATATCAGAGGCCAAGAGACAGTGAGATGACCCAGGGTCTTAACCAATTTAACCACGCACTTATAAATAGGAGAATGTTTTTGCATGGAAATTGAAAAGTATCGGTTATACCTAAGTTGGAATTAAGTCACGCAACTCCAATGAGTAAACGGTGAATATGCCTGAGTAATGGTTGATAGCATGTCACAAGTTCATATCGATATTGAACAAGGGAATCAAAACAAAATCAAAAGAGAAACAAGAGAATTCACTTTGGAACGCATATGGGTGTTTTAATTAAGAAAATACATTGGAATAATGAAACATTACTACCAGATATTAGTGTAGGTGATTCTAAGCACACTTTAAAGCTGCTAAATAATATACATAAGATTTTTTTAAAATAAATAATAATAGAAAAAATGTCCATATACTCATTTTACTGTTACTCCACCACCTGTGAATGCCAGTATGTAATTCAGAATAAAGTTTAATAAAATAGAATGATTTTAAGCCGTCCTCTGTAAATAACTGTGAGAGTCCTAGCATTACTCAATGGTATTAAATGCGTTCGTTTAAATATGAACCGTGTGATTAAATGGAAATATTCTGTTCCTATAAAATGAACTGCAGACACACAGATCATAGAAACACTCACACATATATGTTAAGTATTTTTATATTACCGGTAATATATATATATATATATATATATATATATATATATATATATATATATATATATATATATATATATACAGGTTGACCCAACAAAACGGGCCCAACTCTAATTAAGCCCCGTTTCTAAGTGTTTTGTTTTATCCGTTCTACAGCATATGTTCTAGATATATATACTATGTTTTTTTTGTTTTTTTAGATCACACTGTATATATATATATATATATATATATATATATATATATATATATATATATATCAAGAAGTAAAAATTAATTTTACCAGCCAAAACTTCAAATAACAAATTTCAAGCTCCTATTTTGATGTTCTACCATGCCATGGATCCCTAAAATATGTATTTCTAATAATTTTATACAGCGAATAAAAGAGGATTGAAAGAGGAGCGGCTTATTTCTAAAGACAAGATAATACACGGGTTCCTATCCTCATCTCTATGACTTTGAAAAATCTATGAAATATTTGTTTAGAACCATCCGATTAAAAAAGCACTCTTCTAATACAATTAATACAAAAATTAATAATTTTCCATACAATGTTATTTGCAAGTGATATATTTTTCCCAATCGATAAAAAAGAAAAAAAACTACTACAAACTTGATTACATCACTTACAAAAGCTCATATAGGAGGAGCTAAACAAATCATACAATATTGCATCCCTACTACTTTAGATAAGATCACTTTTAATGCTAAAACTCATTTACAATCAAACATCCATAATTTTACTGAAATATAAACACGAGGAACCTCAATTATTTTATTTTCAATATCACAAGCCTAATTTCTATAACAACTTTGCTATTGAATTAATTTGCGTCTCTAAATTTGATATAGGTGCAGTGCCTAAAAGAATCCTGATTGGGATTATCCCTTCAGTAAAGAAAAAGTGACCCTTCTATTTTAACAACCCCCTCAATCAGTATTTAATTGGTTCACTTATGTGAAAGGTAAATAGTAACTAACTGTTATAAGTTTGGACGCAAATAATTTTTACCGGTCTATTTCCCGTATCCCTTTTAGATAAGGTCCAAATCGTTTTAAGAATAAACTCGGTTAACATATTTGGAAATTAAGTTAATTTTCTTAGGTAGACAACCCTTCATACATTTTGGCAATAAAAAAATAGGTATAGAAGTACACCCTCTTATAATTTTGATATACTTATAGGCGCATCAGATTTTTTTTAGGTGACACATTCTGTAGGGATTTGCATTATGAAACAATTTAAGATACAATTTAAACAGATCCAAGAAGGTCTTTATCGGGGCAGTGCCATTTTGCTACAAGCACTGTATAAAGGGAATATAATAAAACTATCAGCAAACTTCATAATTTATTTAATAACTTCGGGACTTTTAACGATTTAACCTGACCAGAAAACTTCACGCTTCTTAGACATTTCTCTTAATTTTAACTCCAAATCGTACCGTCCATACCAAACGTTCACTAATTATCCTACTTCAATCATTGCATCTATAACATCATTCACGTATACGAGAATTTCCAGGCTCTTCTTTTCGACAAAAATCCACTTTAATGCCCTAACAAACTTCGGTTATACGAGAAAAACCTTTAACCCGACGGTCATTTTCAGTACTTACACTTAACATGTCTCAGACTAAAATTGATAAAAATAATAAGTGTACGATAACACCAAGTATAATAAAGCTAGCCCAGGAAAAATTGCAGTGAAAGAATTATATCCGATGTAACTAATGTCAACACTAATATTTCTAAAAGAATGTAATCAAGATTGTAGAAAATCAATTAACTACCCACATTGATTAACCACTATACTTAATAAAAAAAACTTCAGTAAGATTTCGGACGCAACAAGGCCTTACTTAACACATACAATAATCTTCAAATAATAAAATAAAATAAAGCAACTTAAGCAATTCCTTTCCCCTTAACTGTACTCGTCAAAAAAGCGTAAGTGTTCTCGGAGATATAACTGTCTCGATAAAGATGTGTTCTATAATTGCACTCTATCTAAGATACCAACAAGAGCCCTCCAAATAAACAGTAATAACTATTCGCACTCACCGATCCTCATTCAATCACGTACCAACGATCAAACCTTTTCGATTGTATAATCAGCATGGATAGTCATATTATTATTATTTTTTTATTATTACATTTTCACCCCAAACAAGGCACAATGCCACTTTGGTGTAGGGGCTACTATCAGGGGCAACAACTACTGGGGTACTATGTAGGGATTTGGGCAGCAAGGTGTCGGTTCACGTTACACTTGAACTTTTGCACGTCAGTACTGTTGGGGAAGCAGGGACCTGGAATGGAATTCCAGAGTCTAGCGGTTCTGGGGAAGAAACTACTGGAATAAAAAGATCTTTAACATCTAGGGATCTCTACAGTGTGGGGGTTGGATTTAGCGGCCTGTCTGGTTTGTCGAGGGTGCTCACGTCGTGGGGGCACAAGTGATTGCAGTTCGTCAGAGCATTCACCACTAAAATACTTGTAGAAAAGGCAGAGGGATGCAACATTTCGTCGATGGGACAGAGGCTGAAGCTTAGATGCCAGTTCAGGGCCTATCAGGTTTGCGACTCTCTTTTGAACCTTGTCAAGGAGCGAGAGACTAGTATTTCGCTTAATAATATCCATAATAGAAATACTCAAAACCATTCTCTTCTTGCTAACTTCTCCAATTCCCTCCATAGATAAACACAATAATTATGATTAACATTCTGTCTTGTTCGTAGCCATTATAGAAATCACTTTGCCAACAACAATAATAAAATCCATAGAAAACATACATATACATTGGATCTTCTCATACTTTAATTAATGTAAGTATCTCTAACGATAGATTTTCTCTTAATAATATAAATACTGATAGTAACCAAGGGGCATCTTCAATAACTTTAATAAATGAATAAAAAATAAATCTAATCTCTTCTCTATCAATTGGGCTACTCTCATTAAATTTAAGTGATATAGCCCAGGTTGCAAGTCATGTCATCCGTGCATTTCTGAGGCTGTAAGGATAATTACATCCCCTCAAACTTTTTTACGTAGTGTAAAACAAACCCCTAATTCTTTTGCATTTTAATATTTTTATTTATTATTTCACTAATCACTTTAGTAATCCATGAGTAGGCAATCATCCTTTTGCGGTCGTGGACTGTTAAGTCTTCGTTAACATCTGCATATTTAATTATAATTTTATGATAACTTAGATATTCAGAATCATCCCAAATATTATGAAAAATAAGATATAATACATGCATTTTATTATTTAAAAACCACATGATTTATTTAAAATTATCTACGTATGAGAACTACGTTAAACATTTTATTATTATTATTATTATTATTATTATTATTATTATTATTATTATTATTATTATTATTATTATTACCATAGATAACGACATTATTATTTCCATTACTATGTATACATTATATTACTCTTACGATTACATCTATATTTTTGCCAAAATTATTCAATCATTTATCTGTATTCACATGTTCTTTTTCTTTCACTTTTGTTGAATTGAAAACCAAATCTTCTACGCACTTTGATCCGCTGTGCTACTTTAAACTGGTAACATAATTATTTCAGAGATCCATGAAAATAAATCATTTGTTGCATGTTTGAACTATTTTCCCGTCATTACAATCTTTTCACTGGTTATGGAAACTTCCTATACCAGTTATCCCGTTTTGAACGAAAAAAAAAACATTAACGCTTATTTTTTCTTCTTCGATCTCTTGCAAACTGATTTTTTCTACAGAATAATTTAGTTACACCCATTTTAAGATTAAAGTTTGGATTGCTATGTCAACTCAGACTACATCTCATGTAAACATTGAATCTTATGACATATGCCTTTTGAAAAAAAACTCTGCATACGCTTTCATTTGCATTTTTTGCATTTTTCATTTTTTTCTCCATTTAATGAATTCCTTACACTATTATTCTTTGCTTATATGATAAGTTTTCATATAATGCAGGTCGAAACAAATCCATAGCTTCGTTATAATTATCATTTGCTAATATCTGAGTAAAAGAACTTATTTTTGGCAACTCTCGGGATAAATAAAATGCTAATATTTACTTTCTTGATTCTCCTGTATAACAAGAATTTCTTGCAAAAAGTAATTTACAATATTTAATTGTGATCTTGTATACACCCTCCACACACACACACACACACACATATATATATATATATATATATATATATATATATATATATATATATTACGAATTGCCTTTAATAAGTTTCCAGACATTTTCGTATAGCACTTTTACTTGTAGTACACACATAAAACTTCAATCCATCTCAAATTAATCTAATCCTGTTGAAATGGACTTGTTGTACCGCTCCAACAACTTCTGGGTAGCATCATGAAATTTCCTTTGTGTAAGCGTTTCAATGATCTTAGTCAGAGCCTCATCCATCTCCTTGCTGTTGCATAACGACAGCTTCTTAAGATTTCCTTAAGGAATATACATGAGTCATGGTAATCAATATCTGAACAATGGGGAGGGAGAAGAACTGTCTTGATGCCCATCTTGGGTAAACAGTCTTACAAAGATAGAGTTGTGGACTGGTGCAATGTTCTAATATAAATGCTACTAAACCGATTTAAAGAGTGCTGGCATTTTCGCCGGGAATTTCTTCCGAACTGCCAACAAAACCTTAACATAGACATGTACAGTGCTATCAAAAAAAAGTATCACCAAAATGTGTTGGGTGGATTTGCTTTGTCTGGCTTTATTGGGTCTAGGAGAGCCAGCATGCTTCAACTGAGAACTTTTTCACTTAATCTCTGGGTGATAGCCGTAGATTAGCTTTCATCAGAGGTAATAAGAGCATCAAGAACTGCAGGATTTGATATGATCAGATCGACATCGCCCTTCTGTTATGACAACGTCTTTTTAATGATCTTTTCCGAGCATCCTTGGTTCAAACTTCGTGCAATTGCCTCCATCGCGAATAATTGGGTATACAGTTGCCACACTTAGATCAACCTGTGCCAATCAATTTTACCTCCCATATCCCTCATTATTTCTTTATCTTTCCTGAATCTCTTATACCACTCAAAAACTATATATATATATATATATATATATATATATATATATATGTATATATATATATGTATATATATGCCTTTGTGAGTACTTATATGTGTATTACTTTTTGTTTCGATTTATCTCAGTACATGAGTTCTAAGATATAAAGGAGTATATTTATTGGATTTTTCTATAAGCTATATAAATGTTACTGTGTTCCGTCAAGAGTCACCGCTTCTTTTCAGAGATTGCTTTTGTAAAGCAATCAAAAACACGAATTCCCCACGTATTATTATGTGAGACAAACCGTTTTGTTGTGACACCAAAGTTAATCGACGATCTTGTTTAATAGCTAATTCAAAACCTATATATGCAAACTCATATATACGTTACATTATTTAAAAATAATGATAATAATAGTGATAATAATGATAATGATGATGATGATAATAATAAGATTAATGATAATAATAATAATAATAATAATAATATATGTCAATTTCCTTATCATTTTGTTACTCGTGATGACAGACATTCACCCGCTATTTAAGACACAAACTGAGAGTTATTCCCTAAGATTTAATTTGTATTTTATATGCAATTAGTTCAACGTTTATCATACAAATATTTTTTTAATTTAAATAGGATCTTATTGGAATGATGAAGATCTTCCTAAGTTCTAGTTTTTTTTTTACATTTTGTACTTGTTATTCTGTTATTTTCGTCCTTGTTCATGCAATCATCGTTATTAGCACTGATGATGCCGTCTTAACAGTTTTGAAAAAGGGGTTGTTAAATGAAGTAATAGGAATAGCTCCTTTTTTATATTCGACTTATTTCGATTATTCGAATTACCGTTCCGTTTTAGAGTGTCATTTTAACATTTTTGGTGATAAAACTTCCGATCGTCTTCAGGTGTATCTTATCGAACTTAGAATCTTACTGTCAGATTCAGGAATTTGCGCAAAATCGAACGTACACACTTATTTATGTTATAAGTAGCATACTTTCTTCCCGTCAGCCAGGAATAGAAAGAAATGCTAAGTAATTCGAAAATGTATTTTCGGTTGCGCAACTAGTGATTAGAGCAATTGAAAAGATTCAGTTATAAAAGAGACATTCTTCTGAAATATGAAGTTTCAATCCTCAGTGATGGACGCTCAAGACGGATTAGAAAATCACCAGTTTGTAGTCAGTTGGAGGGCAGCTCCGCGGTACAGAATTATATTTGGTAGGTACTTTTAGGAATAAACGTTGTCTATGGAATTAGGGGCTGGTTTTTATTCACATAAAAAGAGAATGATGAATTTGTTTACAGTGGTTGTAGATAAACAAGTGTTTGCTGTGAATTTGTAGGGAGGACTTGACATTAACATAACAATAAAGCAAATATTTCTAATATGCACACGTTTTTTGCAGGTTTTGTTTTGATTACAATTTTTCAGTAAGGCAATATACAGTTGATTCGCAGATTGCTGACAAGAATCCGATAGTTTACTCCAAACTTACTGTTAAACGCTAAGATCCTTACTAATGAGGCCACTAGTTAGATGCATTAATGAAATCGAAGTATATATTTCTGGTCTAACTCAATGAACTCGCAATACTTCTGGAGTACGAACAAAATTATAAATTAACAAATATAGAACATACTCAGTCGAGTTGAGACGACTGTTAATGTTTAAATGATTACCCGAAAACAATTATCACGAAATGGAACAACTAATAATTAGATTCGCAAATATCATAGAAATTATGTACATTATGTGCAAACACGTAAGCTTTTTGAAGACTAAAGCGACTTTGCTTCACCTTGGACAATGCTAGGTAAGTAGGTCAAATATAAAACCGTCTTCGAAGTCAGTTAGGCTGGAACCTTTTCGCCCGTGCCCTTCCTTTTCCTCTCAGTATATACTCTTTGTGCAAGTCTTTCTGCTCTATCGTTGCTTTTATTGTAAGTACTTGGCTGAGGAATTTAACTGTTTATATCAACTGTTTTTGTTTCCAAAGTTTTGAAGTAATACCCCCAAAAAAAACCAAACAACCCGTGCCCCTTCTTGCATGCTTTGCTCCTGTATCCATTGAACAGATTTTATGCATAAAAATGAGTCGTTCGCCCATCGAAAAATATTACTCCAGCTTTATTCGTGGACATGTTCGTGTCACTCAATTGTCGTTTGGGGATTAGAGTTCTACTAACGTAATCTCGGTCTGATCTGTCACTGTACACGAAAAATTCTCAGTTGAGACGCTCTCAACGATTAGCTTAACAGATGTCCCAGAAATAACACAGCAAGAACAGAACAATAGCAACAATAGAATTATCCCACGTTAGGATAAATAAAAAGAGTATAGAAATAATTTTTTTTAAATACATCTTTACGCTTTGTGTTGTTATAAGGTCTAATCTTTGTGGTTTATTCCCGGTGTTGTAATTGAAACTCCGACGGAAGAAGGGGGGGTAGAGCGATTTGTAAGCGTGCATCTTTCCAGATGACATAGTTGTTAAGTAATATTAGCATGCCTTATCTAAAACACGCTTCAACCAGTGATACAAGTAAAGTATATTCTTCTCACACATTCTCGCATTCGAATATATGACGTCAGTCCCATCCAACTTTTGCATTATTTCTATTCTCAAGATAAAGTTTCCACGACCTGCTGACCTGTTTGACCGCAGTCTCATAATCTTACTCTTAGTATATGAACCAATTATTGTATTAGTAAACGTGCCCACTTGAATAGTTATTAATAAACAATGATCGTCTTGAATAGTTATTAATAAACATTGATCGCCGTGTGTTTACTTTTTACTAACAGAACGTGTTAAACGGCGTTGCCATGCGGAAATTCCACTCGCAAAAAAAGTAACCTACTATTGTTGTTGGTGGCAACTGGCGTCCTTGAAGAATTGCGGACACTGGCGGCCATAACCTAAATGAAATAATCTGGATTTACCAGGCTATTAGTGATGGTTTTGGACGATAACATGCTTTGTTTGAATTTTTAAAAAGTCAATGAAGTGAATGCGTACATCAGTATGAAGTAATAAAATTACGAAAAATGGTCCATTAATATATTAATAAAGAAAGTAAAAACAGAACTTTTAGAGGTTAGGGATTATCACTGTATATGAACTGTTTAGAGTGATAGAACTCAGTTATAGCAGTCCTAGCTAATAGCGTTTATTGTTCAAGTATTCCTATTCTTTGCAACTCTTCAACCAATAGTATTGAAGTAAATTGCAGTATTATGTGTTAATTTTTTAACGTATAAAACAAAATAATTACGACGTTTTCACTTCACGATACTTCTTGGAGCATTTTCATGTTAAGAACGACGTTTTGAATAACTATCCCAAACTCCTCGTGTTAAGAACGACTTTCGGAATAGACTTCACCAGCCTACTTATCTTAAGAACGGCGTTCGCGATAGACACCCTCAATATCCCTGTGTGAAGAACCGCTTTTGGAGTAGACAACCACTTTTTGTGTAAGGCTGTGGGAAAAACAATTTCCAAAAATTTAAAAGTAACAATCGCTGTCAGCATAGCCACTCACAGACGCAAAAAATGGGTGGCAGTGGCTGTAGAAGAGAAGTAGATTTGTTTATCGCGCGTGCGTACAAGCCTGACATCCAGTTAATTACATAATAAAGGTCTTATATAAGTATTTGTCTCTGTAAAATTTGAATTAGATTTTCTAATCAGGATAGTTAAAAACCTACAAAAGTCATCATTCTAAAGAGGAAGGTGTACCTAGTGTATCAATTAACCCCCTCCCCCCATAAATAAGTTAACGGGTGTACAATGCCGAGAATCCAGTAGATGATATTGCCGTAACATGTATTGTTAATTCGCCGACGATCATATTATTGCGCAGATGTTAAAAAAAATGTTTATTTAAATTAAGTAAGTAAAAACATAACTATGTCTGAAATAATAAAATTAATTACTGGAACAAAGAGGCCATGCTTGTAAAACATGAGATAAATGTATGTTGATTTTTCTTCGGCATCGCCGTGAAAAAATGTAAACACCAAGCAAGAAAGAGAAAAATAGAAATAGAGCGGGTGAGCGAGAGAGAGAGAGAGAGAGAGAGGGAGAGGAAGATGGAAAGAACATACACCGAGAAATAGAGAGGTAGAGAGAAAGGAAATTAAAACTTACGCCGTTATATGTAAGAAAATGAATGTAGCAATTTACTCAGAAGGCAAAAGTGTGTATCATTGCCACGCCATGTTGAATTGTACATTAACATTCGTTTAGCATGCGAATACCGGTAATCCGGAATATAGAAATAGTTCAAGGACAGCAATCAGATTGAACAGAATTAGTTTGAGGAGACTTCATTATTTTTGAATCGGAAAAGGGAAAGATTATATTATGCTTAGGAGTTTATGATTCAGTTATGAAGGGTGCCACTACATATCTGTCGAAAATGCAGAATTTCTCTTGACGATGCTGGGGGCGGTAAGAGGACTTGATATTTAGACTAAAACATAAGAACGACTTTCTCTAAAGATGGTAGCCATTCTGATGATGTTGTTCTAAAGATGAAATGTAGAATGTTATTATTACGACTATAATGACGTTCTAAAGTTACATAAAAAAGTGGCTAATCATCTAGGCAAAATAAACTTGTATGTGGTATCTTTTTATACTTTTTTCCATAAGGAATTTTTTGCAATTAAAATATTATATATGGAGATAAGAAAGAATACCACTTCCGGTTGGATGATCAAAACAAAAAATGCAAATTGTTGTATACTCATGTTCGACTTTTGAAATCTATTACATTTTGTAGACAAATTATTCCAATACATAAAGAATGCCAATGCAGATGTATAATATTTAATTTTGAAATACTATAAAGATATCATTGAAAAATCACATCTCATAATACCATTATTACTTATCAGGCAGTAGACATTATGTTTTCGACTTTAAGATGTAAATTATTCATTATAGTTATCACATATGCCATTAAACGTTTGTAAGTGGCATAACGAGCATATGCTACCCTCGTTCGAAATTCCGTGCAAATTTTCCAGTTTGAAAGAAAAATTTTCGAATTCGACAAGATATACTTGGAGCCGAATGGCCACCAACAAATATAAGAACCTCGGAGGTTACATTGCTATAAACGTTTTGAAAATAGCACTCAATATGAGGGCAGTTGTCCGAATAATGCAAATAATGTTTATAGGTGTTTAGCGTCTTTAAAAATATATGGGTTGTTACTTATAAAAATGTATATCGGTTGATAGAGAGGTAGCTGTTATTGAAATTTAATATACAGTTTTAAACACCAGTCAAGATTCATAATAACATCACTATTTACGTATATTTATTGCATATGTATTATCTAAACATTCGGACTTTTTCTTCGGTGTCAGCAATGAGAATCAGTTTTCGCATATGGCATTATGTAACTGCGCAGAAATATAAGAAAACATTCAAGCATTAAATACACTGGAAAATCGAACAGAATTATTGCAAGAGGCGATACTTTCATGTAAATGAAATAGGATATACATCAAACCTAATGTCTTTAACGTGATGAAAGTGTAACAGCACTGGGAAGGCGCAATGCTTAAGCAAAATCGATGTAACTGATTAATTGATTGGTAAACCGATTATTTTGGAACGTCTCTCTTATATTTCAATTAAAAAGCAATTATTTATTAATTTTAATGCCAATTGTTATGCTTAGTAGAATTTACACTGATGGATATGACCAACTTATATGACTTCATGACTTAGATTGAAAGTATTCCAAAATATGTACAGTAATGTAGTGCTCAGTAAAACTGTACACACATGCATTCTTCGTATCTGCGCCCTAATGTTTACTATATGTTGCCAGTCACTTGTAAACGTTTTGGGGAGATAAAATGTATTACCAGGCAACAATACTTACGTACGGCATGAATTAACAATTATATTCCTTCATATGTCATACATTCATTTATAACATATGGATGCTTGGGGAAAGTTTTCTAAATTCCCCTACCAGAAACTAAACTTAATTTCCTGAAGTAAAGCTTCTTTCCTAGAATTGTCCGCCTACTGAATACAATGCCACAAGACTGCTTTCCAGCTGACTACAACATGCCATTTTACAAGTGCACCGTAAACAAATAATTGGTGAACCGTCCTCGTAAATAATTAATTTCAAGCAAATGTCGAGAATTACGCATATTACGTTGTTCAGGCACTAGTCCTTATCTTCTTATAGCACCTGGGTTTCGATGATCCCTGTAAAGAATGGGCAATATGAATGTCGGGCTTTACAATGATTAACATGCTGCGAATAAAATAACCAAGATGTGAATAATAGAATGACACATCAACGTAATAAAAAACATTCAAGTTAAGCAAAAAAGTCTAAATATATTTCTTTCAACTGTTAATACAATTTCGTGAAGCATTTGAATATTCTGTAAAGCAGCCGAATGGCCACCAAAGCATATAAACATATACAATCAAAGACATAACCATGCTGTTGCTCTTTTCCGTCCTCGCCTCTCCTTTCCCCCCTTCTCTGTCTTTTCGTTTGAAGTGCGCAAAAGTAAATAATACTTCCAAAAGGTTCTCTGATATAATATAGTAAAGACATGGTTGGATTAATCTTGTCCGTCAATTTAAATTGGCATCAGCTGTTGCAATGTATTCATATAGGTATATTAATATTCTATGCAGATATGTACATACATTTATACAACTCGCATGTCTCTCTGTTTCTCTCTGTGTTTCTCTCCCTCTCTCGCTATATATATATATATATATATATATATATATATATATATGTATATATATATATGTTTCAGTCTTGACTTTTTATGTATTAAAGCATCTGTTAAACATTAGTTATTTATCTCAAATTACATGCACATAAGTGGTTCTCTAACGTTTTTATTTATTTTATCATATTTTCCTTAGACTTAGTTAAAACTGTTTTTTCTCTTTTGTTCTTAGTTTCTTACCGACTCAATTCATAACCTTTTACTTTACCACAATTGTCTTTCCCAAAGATGTGTTATTTCTACGTTAGTTTCAATACAAGAATTGCAGAGAACAAGTATTTCATCATATTCTTTTCAATATATACTTTAGTAATATCATCTTTGTATACTTAAGTTATATAAGACTAGCAAGCCGCCTTGTATTGTCCGGTCGTAAAACACGCTTTAATATGACATTTTGATTAATGAAGATTTCGTCATTATTATATTATATTGGACCCAATATACATTAATGATTAAAAAGTAAAAGAGAAAAAAATGACTCTTGTGCCAACACCAAGAATCGAAACCAAAACGTTTAGCTTACGATTTACGTTTTCCTTTGACATTAATGTCTGAGCTATGAAGACATGTTAACTGCGAGGCTAAAAATCTAAACATCAACCAATAGCTATTACGTTATGCATGAATAATTGCGATGTTATCGTTCAACCTTCTCCTGGCAAATTTCATGTTTTTTTTTTTTTTTAATCTTTACACTTTTGCACCAATGTTTCCCTGGGTAAACGCAAATATACTTTTTGCATAATTCTGGATACCCTCTATATGAAGTTTTATGTCTATAGACCAAAAACCATATGAGGGGGTTTGGTAGGAAATCTTTGTTAACAAATATATACACGCGTGCATAAATATAGAGCTACATACGTTTTAAAAGGGAATTTGCCACCTCTGGACAGGAGTTGCTCAGCACGCTCTATTCATCTATTAAACAAATCTCAAACGCATGTGTGTTTATGTGTGTGTTCTTATGTCCGCTAACACCTTTTATAATCGGCATCTTACAGGCTCGAACGTGACATCGTTAGTAAAAGCGATCTTTCAGACAAAAAATATTGAAAAATCGAAAAAAAATGTCGATTATTTCGTGTAGAATTATCGTTTGGTTTGAACAGAGATCAAATAAAAAGCCTTGCTTTCGACGCGGTTTGAAAATCGCGCATGCACTAAGCGTCGTTACTTTCTTTAGTTTTAAAAAATAACATTTAGGAGAGCGAAAAATCAGCGACAATGTGGGATCATCGAAACAAGTGTTCGCGCCCGGCACAATTATTTTTTTTAATTTTTATTTTTGCTTACAAAATGTTGCTTAAGTTTATCGTTAATGGCACACAAGTCCTGATTTTTAACGACCCCCATCTCTATGTTTACAATTTTTGCTCCCTTTCCGCTGTCACATTTGTTTTACAACCGGACAACGACGCCTACCAACCAGCAACCACCGCCCCCGTAATCATAATTTATTTATTTTAACGACCGTAAACTCCGGACGCTCCCCGCTGGTTTATTATATATATAAAGGGCAAATGTCTATGTTTTTGTGTGTGTTTTATATGTTCGCTAAAACTTTTGTGATCCGCATCGAAACAGCGTGAAGCTAGAATCGTTAGAAATAGCGGTCTCTCGAACACATAATATCGAAAAATGTGAAAATATCCTTAATTTTTTCATGCAGAAATATCGTACTTTATTTTTGTTGTTGTTGAAAACTTTGGATTTCGACACTATTTGTAAATCGCGAATGTGCGTATAGTCGATTCATTGTTTCGTTTTAAAAACATAAATTTACTACATCGCGACATCTAGGTTGTTGTAGTCTGGCTGATAACGTGTTCGCTTACGAAATTAACTGTTGCATGGTCGCGTCCACCACGCAGCATTTTTTTTTTCGTTTTTAGTTCTTGCTTCTGGCACCGACGTCTCATTTTTTAATTGAGTATATTTTACGATCGGGTAACGCTGGGTGCTCCGATAATCTTCTGTAAAGTTCAAAACCAGCTTCGAAACCTTGTAAGTCACGCCAGTTTTCCCTGAAGAAGACACGTTTCGAGTTTGTCTCCCCTGTACAGTTTATTTTCAACCCAGCTGACCAACAATCGCCTGAAGACGACTGAGCTTTCAGCGGAAAGCGTTAAGGGGAAAAATGCAACGACACGTAACATATTGAATCTATACGCAAACAGTCCATAATACAAAAAGATTAGTACATAACCTGGAAAAAATACAAAGAGATTCTCTCCCTCTCTCTCTCTCTCTCTCTCTCTATATATATATATATATATATATATATAGTAACATAGTATATTTATATAATTGCATATACGTGTATATGGGTGCATGTGTGTGTATGTATGTATGTATGTATGTATGTATATGTACATCTATTTCTTACTGGAGATCTTGATCTCCACGTATATGTATATATGTGGGTGGGTGGGTGTATATATATATATATATATGTATATACGTGTATATGAGTATGTATATGTGTATAATAGTTGCGTATGTGTGTGTGTATGTCTACATATAGATGCATGTATGTCTGCATATACATTGTTAACCTATATGTGTATGTGCGTATGTGGCTGTATGGGAATGTGTAGAAATGTGCATATGTACGTGTCTGTATGCATGCGTATTTGCGCGTGCGTTGGCTATGTATTAACCCTTAACTACCTAAAAACAACTCATTGTCAACTGAAATGAACAAGTCGACTACGAACATTCTAAATTGAAACTTTTACTTGTCAAACCCATATGAGACTTACACAACCCCTTTTTCTCTCTTCCTCTCTTTCTCTCTCCCTCTCTCTCTCTCATCTACTTCATATACCTGGCTAAACAACCAAAATCAGTCAAAATTTTAAAACCTAAAAATTGAAATTCCTCCCCCTCCTCTCCTTATCCCCTTTTTACCATCTCCTCCCCTCCCTATAGCCATACATCTCCACCCACGCCTACCGAAATCGGCTACACCCCACACACACTACAATCTAATGTATTTAATCTTCAAAACTTAAATATCGTTGATACCCGTCTCTCTCCCCCTTTTTATCTCTTACACCCCCTTTCTTCTCGTATTTCCTCTAAAACACGTCTTCCAAATACTAACAACCATTTCTATAAGGCCTGACGAGGCTGCTGGATCTTAAACATGGTCCAACATCCGAAATATATGTAGCCAAACAGATAAAACGGTAATAAAAAAATTAAAACACACACACACACAAACACACGCGCGCAAATATATATATATATATATATATATATATATATATATATACATATATATATATATATATATATATATATATATATATATATATATATATATATATATATACCAGTGGTGAAAAAAACCTTCTTTTCTAACTCCCCTTCATCTACGATTTTTCCATTCTTATTTGATTTTATAACTTCGTCCATCTATGAATTTTGACGATGCTAGTTGGATATTTCATCTCGTTGAGGATCTTCCTCTAGCTGAAACAATATGTAAACTCATACTGGACTCACAGTAATAAATTTCCTATATATATATATATATATATATATATATATATATATATATATATATATATATATAATTAGTCATCCACATACAATACTGTTTCGCTGTTCCGGAGCTCATCAGTGCGGCTAGATATGCATAATTCAAAAGTAATTTTTCGGACAGTTTCGATTAAATCTCTACATTGACCGTTGTCAACATCCGATGGAAGGTCACTACGAGCATCGCTGCCGTCACGATATTTTTCTTAAACCACTATTGTGCTATGTGTTCCGTAGTGCTTCCCGAGTAAACAGCTCATTAATATCACGAACTGTTTTAGCAGTGTGTCGGTTTAGGTTGAATTGAAATAAGAAATTGTGCGAATTTTTCTCTTTTTTTCTATCTAGTATTCACTGCCTTGGAAAAGACATAATTGTTTTAAAACGATTGTAACTAAGACGATTAGATAGAGGGGAAACCGTTCTCACAAATAATATATAAAGTAAAGGTATTATGACGAAATACATCAGTATAAATTAAAAATAAAAATTCTGGAAGACATTTCTTGGGAACCTAATTTAGATCCGTATGTATAACGTACATATATATATATATATATATATATATATATATATATATATATATATGGGGGGGCGTATTGTGTACAGAGTGGGCCAAAATATTTCACACGAGTAAATTAAAAGAAGAAAAATTTCTGAATGTGCATATCATGCACGTTTATTTTACTTAATTTGCAAAAATAATTCAGATAAATTGCTGCAAATAACTGTCAGGAAACTGTTTGAATTACCGCTTGACTCTTGCCATTCTATATTTCCACGCATTATGATATAAACATATATTTTTGTCTTAGGTATTTTATTGATGGCTTATATGGCTATTTTTAATGATATCATTTTATTATTTTATTATTTAGATTATTATTATATTTACAGTGTTAATATTGATGTTATTATTATGTATATACTCAAATTACATGGTGTAATATATATATATATATATATATATATATATATATATATATATATATATATATATATATATATATATATATATATATTTATATATATATTATGAACAACGGTCGAGAGATTCGAACCCGGCAACAAAGCCATCAAGGACCAAATTCATTAGACAAGACATGTTGTTGAAAATTAAACATTTATTTTGAACTTTTTTTACATTTGTCCGTGTGATCTAATCATTATATGATGATCTGCCTATGCGAATTAAATTGACCGACTTTATTTCAACTTTAAAGTGCTCAACGATAAGAACTGAGTTTCGTAAAAGGGCTTACATAATTAATTACTATAATAAGTATTACAATAGTTATTACATAACAATTTACTATAACAATTATTAAATATCTGCAGATACTAATGTTTCATTCTTCTGGGAATCATTGGTGCAGGGTGTTACGATTGAGAACGGTTGAGAAATTGAAAGCCGGCAATCAAGCCATCTCAGACTCTATTAGCAAGGACCAAATCTATTCATCGAGAAATATTGTTGAAATTAAAACATTTATTTTAAATGTTTTTTTAACGCCAGTTAATATTATCTAATCATCATGTGATGATTTGCACATTAAAACTAAACTGACCGACTTTATTTACACTGTAAAGTGCTCAACAATTAGAAACGAGTTTATTAAAGGGGTTGACATAATTATTTACTATAATAATTATTAAATGTCTACAGGCACAAATATGTCATCTTTTTGTGAATCATCAGTGCAGAGGCGTGGGTTGTGCATACAACGCGCCAGGTGCATCTTCTGTTGAATGTAAAAATCATTGAAACTTTTATATCTATATCATTAATTGCAAGATGAAAGATAATGTGTTTAAAGTGCAACAAAATGTACATTACATAAAATAAATCAAATGTAATTGATTCAATTTAAATGAAATATTTATACCTTACTTTGTAAAATTTATAAAAGTGCACTTCGAAGATAAATAAATTTCAAATTGAATCTTGTACCTTTACTTTTAAACCCTATAGTAAAAAGATTTTGTTTAACAATTTTTATGCCTTGGGTGAAATGCTTTTCTAACTTGTATCTCATCTTTTTAAGATTATATTTCATTTAATTTAGAAATTTGGATTAAAAACATTGAATGTATGTAACAAGTTGAATTATTTTCAATATTCTACTCAGTAGAAAAAGTAACGTTTTTTTTAATTATTAGAATCTGATTTAAAACATTAGAAAAGAGCAAAACAAAGAAGCATACACGATTTAATCTACTATTTTCTCTTTTTTCTCTTCTTTACTTCTATTTATTCTTTGTATTTCTATTTGCCTACTTTCTCTCTCTCTCTCTCTCTTTCTCTCAGCTCACCTCTATTTAATCCCTCCAACTCCACTCTCTCTATCTTACCCAATCCCCTTCTAATTCTAACCATTCTCCAACCTTTATAAAAAGTCGACTGCTACAACTACTACTACTAATAATAATAATAATTGTCTCTGAAACCTCTGAAATCCACTGGTTGATAGGTATGCAAATGTTTAGTAATTAGTGTGATATCTTAAATAATTAATTACAAAAAAATTACAATGCTTTTATTAAATGCAACATTTTCGGATGATTTAAAAGGAAAGGTGTTTACAATTAAACAAAGAACAGTGTTTATAGTTTATATAAAGATATTGAACAAACACTAAAACATCTAGAAAATGAAAACCAGACATTATTTTTCAATTTTGATCAATTTTTTTTAATTTGTTATAATCTTATTCAATCCTTAAATGTTAGTAAAAGTCAATTTATATATATATAAATAATATATATATTGCAGTAATGTTACTCATCTAGGGAGGAAATTTGATATTACAAGAAATATATTCAGAATCACTAATAATGTTCCATTTTTCTTCATTTTTCACGATACAAGTGAAATGACCAAAATCATATGTATCCAATGTATGCATTACGGCAGCATTTAATTTGAAGTTTGTGCCAAAAATAATTTGCTTTTTTGTATTAAAATACATAATTTCAGCATTTATTCGTTTAAAAACATCATTGATGATTGAAAATAGGTTATATATATAATTAGATGGATTAGTGTCCATTTGATTAAAAAAATATTGGGATAGGGAGGTACCGTTCGCACACGTGAAGCAAAACAAATCATATTTAACAATTATTTTTTTTTGTAAACAAAACGCTGTTTAGTTCACCGTTAAAAACTCATGTAATGCATAGAAGTGCACACGTGTTTTTCAACTATATTTTTAAAATTGGACCAAAAATAAAGTCGGATTGCTTTAAAATTATATATTCTGATAACCGTAGCACCAACATTTGGCTTATATTCATAGTTTCATTTTTAATTTTTTTTAATTCGTTCTGGAATAAAAAGAAAACAGAAAAAAAACTTTGTTTACAATAAAATAATATCAACACTAGTATACGATGTTTTTAATCTGTTCAACTCCACTTTTTATCTTACACAATTGTGTGTATATGTTCGCCTCCCCTTTCTCTTAAAGTATAATAGCATGTTAGTGAGTATATTGTCTTTTACCTCCTCCCATTACTCTCGCTGACTATTGTCAATTGTTTTCCTGTCTGCTCTGTCTCCCTCTGGCTCTCTCTCTCCCTGTAAGAGAGAAGGAGAGTTTTACATTTCATTTAATTTTGTGAATCTCCTCACACTATAGCTCATTTTTGCAACCCCCTCTTTGTATTTATTTATTAATTACAGGTCTGAATATTCTCTCTGTTTCAGTTTGTACAACTTTTTTTTGCAACCCCCTCTTAGTTATACATGTCTGAAAAATGAGAAAATCTGATTTTTTTTAGCAAAAACATTAAAATAACTTTTTTAGATAACATTTTTAAGACTTCTTTCAGAATAGAAATCTTTACAATTTAACAAGGAGCATATTTCATATAAGTTTCGTTAAAAATATTCAGTATATAACGAGAAAAAAAGAGATGAAAATTTAAAAAGGCTTATATAACTGGTTGCGCTCAATAGTAGTCCTCGTCAGCGAACGTCTTTAGTACTGTTATTCTGTTATTCTGTTATTATTATTATTATTATTATTATTATTATTATTATTATTATTATTATTATTATTATTATCATTATTATTATTATTTAAAACATTTTGTGTACTGCTCTTTCGCGCGAGGACTAATTATTTTGTGCATGGTTTTCAAAACTCTCATTCGTTAATTAAACGAAGATTGTAAACTATTGCATTTCTTTTCAAAACTCGTGTCAGTCCCGACAATTTTGCAATTCATCGACTACTCAATCATTTCACATCAACATATAAAGATTGTGATTTCCACGCGGCAATTTGTTCATTAAACATTATCTCAAGCCGGTCTTGGTTATTAGGTAATGTATTTCATTCAGACATGGAATATTTCTATCCGTTACTGAGTTTGAATAAATTGCTTCAGACATTTTTTATTATTAGGTTTCGTTGTTCTGTTACCTTTGACTTCAATATACAATTAAACACGCATAAAAGCAAAGCTCAATGTATCTGTGTCTCTAGCCCAAGTATATATGTATCTATATATATATATATATATATATATATATATATATATATATAAATAAAAAAATATATATATGTGTGTGTGTGTTTATATAAACACATATATATATATACATAATATATATATATATATATATATATATATATAAGTAGAGAAACAGATAGAATAGATGGATTGAGAGATAGGTATAAGTAGAGAAACAGATAGAATAGATGGATTGAGAGATAGGTATACGAAGATCGATTCAAATTTGAGTTTCGAAACAAAAATTTAAACACATGTTTCTGGGAGAATATTTGCTTTTTTTATTTTTTATTTGCTGCTGTACTTTGCTTTGGAAGACGAGCTGAATACTAAAAATAATTGCGTTTTAATATTGGTATTTACTCTCTCTATCACTCACTCATTCTATTAGTTTGATGAAGTATTAAGTGGATAAGTAAATACCTGCGTAGCTTCAGTAAAATTTATTCTATTACTCAGCCCTACGTATATATTTAGCAATGTTTAAATAAATATAGAACTAAGATATGAATACAAAACGCGATAAACACCATTTAAAATTTATCATTGCTATATTTGCTTAAATGTATTACATTTCTGAACTCGATAACATCAGAAAAGGATTTTTTTTTTGCATTATGCTTTAAATTAAAATAGGCCTTTAGTTTAAGTAAGTATTTTACGTTCAACTTATTAAAGGACATATCATAAAATAAGTATGCAACATAGAAAAAAGTGGTATATGTTTTGAATACACATTTGTGTAAGTAATATAATTAGAAAAAGTAATTGATAACATGCGTACGATTTCTTACATTTGGTTTGTTATCTTTGCTCTCCACCATCTTCCGAATGTATCCTTTTTGATGTCGACAATTCATTGGTATGAAAATTAATGCATATAAAACGACATAAATATTTATACGTATATATTATATATACATATATAAATATTTATATATATATATTTATATATATATATATCCATAAACAAACAAACACACACGCATATATATATATATATATATATATATATATATATATATATATATATATATATATATGTTTATATAAAGTGAACGAGAGAAAGGGTGAGAAGAAGGAGAAATATTTAATTACGTTAATTTTAAAAGAAATGTCAACAAAGTGCTCAACAACCAGAATAAGAGTTCACATATTTAATTAAATATCACTAACTGTGTTTCAGTTAAGATAGTAAGTTTTATAGTCATACTGGTAGAACATAGAAGACCACATATAAATTGACGGCGATACACAAAGAGAACTTACTTTTCATTAAAATTCTAAGAACTAGTCGAAGACAATAATAAAGTCGGCGCAATACAGAGTCAACATGCCAACGGAATTGCTTTTCATGTATAAATTATAATGAATATAGAATGCTTCCAATATCATCGTTGTTCCAAGGATATGCGTTGAAAGTACACAGCAATCTTTACTGAATATTTAAGTTTCAATAATTGTAATTCATCTCATAATCTTATTGGGAAGCTTTTGCCCTAAATTTTCCATCCTTACTTGCTATCTGTCTCACTATTTCTTTCAGTCTCTCTTTCTCCGTCATGCTGTCTCTCTCTCTATCTATCTATATATGTATGTATATATATATATGTATACATTATTTTTTATTTATATAATATTTCTATGTTTTTATTCAAATATCTATTAAATATTGGTATTTTAGTCTTATCAAAAAGTGAAGCAATGCTGGCGGCAATCAATACTTACGCACGTCCATAAATAAATTTTATGCACATAAAATATTTGAAAGATATTTTAATAAAAATCATTCTAGTATTAGCAAATATAAAAATTAATAAATACAAATAATACACCCCAAATGGAGTGACTAGAATGTAAACAAAGCGCAGGTAACTGTTTTTAAAAGGGCATAGAGAGCGAAAATCAAATACCACAAAATCGCTCAGAAAATGAATAAATAAATCAACAAACTTGTATATATATATATATATATATATATATATATATATATATATATATATATATATATATATAAGAGGATCATAAATTATTATATAATATAATTATATAAAAATGTATATATATATATATATATATATATATATATATATATATATATATATAAGAGTACCATAAATTATATTAAATGCATTTCGAAATAAAGCAACATAGAACATTTTATTTGAATAAATACATAGAACGTACTATTAAGCTTTCTCTGAATGAAATGGGCTCCCTGTAAGAGACAGGCAAATTTCTCAGACACCAAGCATCCTAAGTCTCTATAAATCCTCCATTAGTTAATGTCTGAAGTATTGTTCTAACATTTGGACATGTGCACTAATATTAGTCTTAAGCGTTTTGACCAATACGACTCTTTAACATAATATGTTCTACACTGACTAGAAAGTAGAAACTCCTTCCCGTAACCGCAATGGAAAATCCCTGTACTCATTTTAGAAGGACTATGCAATGCAGAAATTTAATTTGTAAGATTGAAAGTTAATTTCACTCCACAACTGCTCACTAAAAATTCCTGCATAAATTGAATTGAATCAACCCCCCCACACATACACACACATATATATATATATGAATATATATAAGTATTAACAACAGATGGATATACACACATATATACATAAACACATATACACATTCACATACATATATACATACATACTCTTCAGCAGATAACTTGAGTGCTTACTAGATACTATGCTCGAGTATCTAAGGTGCCGATGTACAGCAGTTTGTCAAGACAACCTAATAGAAGGATACTTTTCCATTCAAGTAAACCTTGCAAATCTCAAAATCGCACAGTATTCGCGGTCAATATCAGTTTTCCTCGGTATGGCCAACTCACACTGGCTTTTATGAAAATGGTATCTTATATGTTTCCTCAAGTAAGAATACGAAGTTGGATTCCCCATCAGACTAGAAGAATTTTATGCTGAAATCAAGTATGACTAAGTAACCAAAAAGAACGTTTATTGTAACATATTTCAGTGGTTAACTGGGGAGGGAAAATCATGTTTTTAACTTCTTTACTGACTCAGCGTTTGGGAAGTAAAACAGAACTTTTATCATATATCGAATAGCCTTATATATACATACATGTATATATACATATATATATACATACATATATATATATATATATATAAATATGTGTGTATGCGTGTGTGCGTGTGTGTATGTGTGTGTTGGTGTTGTATGTAAAAGAAAATTTGTTTACATTCACAGTTATTTTCCTTTCCCATTAAGTACGACATGCTTCTATTTTTGACGCATCCCAATGCCATCATGGACAATAACTGTTACTTGTTTTCTTTTTACATTTTTTCTTAAACAAATCTTTACGTCACTTCATCTTTTTATTTGACGTTCTCCACTACTCTTTATCTATTTCCGCCATGATCGATATTGGCAGCCATTGCCAATGCAATTTGTCTATTTGTTTCGTCCTGCTTCTTATTTTTTCAATTCCCGTCCTGTTTTACACTTCTTTTCCCGTTCTATTGTCCGTGATGTTGTTCCTTCTCTTACTCTCGCCATTTCTCGCGTGGCTTTGTTTTTCCTTGCAAGGGGATTTAGCCAAGTGAAGCAAGAATTAAAAAAATAACTCGTATTAACAGGCTCTGCTCTTTATTTCTTTCTTCCAATTGCACTATTGAATGGATGTGATGCCCGGACAAAATGCTAATAGAAAAGTCTTTGTAGAGAGAAAAAAAGGGTCAGTCGTCTGGAGGTTTGGGAGTCAGAGGGGAAACCTTAACGAAAGACAGACAGAAAAGAAAAAGAAGACTATTGGAAGAGGACAATAGAATTATGTAAAAATATTATAAAAAAAGAGATATGAAAAAAGAGGAATACAATAACATGTAAAACGATATATTAAAAGTGGAAAAACAAGACATTGGTAAAAATTGGATATAATTAAATATATAAACGAGTAATATATGAAGAAACATAGTACGATACATTTTTTTATCACGTAATCCCATATGTTTCGTCCAGATTTGATTTCTTTAAGATTCAAATATGTTTTATACAAGTGTCAGCTTAAGTTTGATAATTGCATTATAAATTATATTTTTAATAGAAAGCGCTTAACACAAGAACGAAATATGATTGCAGCAAGACATAAATATCTACTGACCTTAGTCTGTAAAAGAGTTAGTCTGTAGCAAAGAGGAAAATGGTAGGCAGGAAGAGAGTTCCACAAACATCTCAGTCTTTGAAAATATCTACTAGAATGAAAATAGTGAATATATGGAAACCTCTAACAAGTAAAAAGAGCTGGAACAAAGGATACCGCGGACAAATATTTATTACTAAATTAGTATTTTTAGAAAAGACTGTTGAAAAAGGTGTGGCCAATCTAATAACAGATGCTTTTCTGCAATTTATCAAATACCTTGAAATGAGATCAGCCCATTCATCAGCCTAAATATTCCAAAAGTCCTCCATACCTCGTCTGATTATAAATCTCCAGAGATAGAGAATAGTTTCGGGTTTGAGAAAGTGCTTAGAGCGATAGAGATAACTACGAAAACCAGAAAAGGAAATAGATTTAATATGTAAATTTCAAGAAAGATTTTAGAAAAATACTAAGAAACTTTAAGGTCTATTTCCAATAGAGAGTAGAACATTCAATAAGAATTCCAGGAAGAAAAGGGGCACACCTGTGATTGAAAGACAAAAGCTTCGTGCAAACGAAAAAGGCTATTTCTTATCACAATACGTCATGTGACTCAAATAAACTTCTAGATCAACTGTATATTTCAACTGAGAAAGATGGGCGAGAAGCGGTGCTAGAATATAGAGCAAAACTGTTAAATTTCTAAGTACGCTCTTAGAAAAGAGACAGTGAAATGTATAGGGATATTTTACTAGCTTGTTCTGTGTGAAAAGAACGGGAAATCAACTCAATTAAGAATGTATTTTACTCCTTGACAGATGAAGTTTCAATACATTATCAAGTGTGCAAATATAGCATTAACAGTAGCAAGTGGGACCAAAAAAAACCCAGAAGAAATAAGAAGTACAGTGCAGAAAAAAAAAACACTTAAAACAGATTAAAGATCATCCATGAGATTAAAAACCGTGGACACGTAAAATATGAGGGACCCTAGTGATGAATGATAGCATGACAGTGCAAATGCGTTGAAATATTAAACTGACAAGTGGCAAATAACCGTTTTATGTACGTCATTGCTATGAATAGAAGAATCTGAAGTAGTGTTGAAAAACAAATTTACTTGCAGCATGGCCTCTTCTATATTATGATGAGAATCACACTCTTAAAGGATAGTATCGTAACACCATAGAACCAACAGGAGTACTAGTAATGTGCAGCGTATATTAGACACCACCGGATAATAAGTTCCGCTTACATTTATCCTATCCTTGTAACATTTTATTAATATATCTTTCTCACACTTATTTCGGCTTTCAGGTGTTCCTTCCGTGGTCCCTAACTTGGATCTACATCAGTGATGACAGAATGATTTCGAGATACGTATTCCCGCCGAAACCCCAATATCTTACAAGAACCACATCAACAGCCAGAGAAGGATTCGAGAATTCCATTGATAAGTTCGTCCTCACCACAACAGTAGCTATTAAGGGCCCGTTTAATCACACAGCGGAGTTTAATAAGAAATTATACTGGCATTACTACATCGACGTTTATACAAAAATAATATGTGATTACCAATATCAGTGACGAAATAACGTCTGAATTTTTAAAGATTATTTAAAGCCTACCAAAACAATATATCGAGAACAATCACTGCAAAAAATAAAGGTCGTTCACAAAGCTAATTGAGAATCTCAAGAGCCGACGTTGAATTTCAACAAAATTCCGTGCGTACAATTTTATTCTCCCATCAAATTTGTAACAGAACGCGTATTAGCACGCGTGAAGACATCAACAGCAATCGAAGAATAAATGGCTAGCGAAACTATTAGCAGCAGCAGCTGTTTGAGCACTATGCAAATTAGTGAGTGTTAGCGGACTTGCGTCACACGAAAATAAAGGGCAAAAGGGACAGCAGATATTCGAAAAGAAAGGAAAAGTCCTTACCAGGTTAGATCGGCGTGTAAACTTCGAAGCGAGCAATGGCTAGATATAGCCGGCGTTTTGTCGAGGTCAAGATCGAGATAGACGTGTGACCGTGTAGAAGAGGTGAGACACATTAAAGCGGATGTCAAGAGGGTGGGTGTTTTCTTAATCTCATGGCAGACGGAATGAACACCAAAAAAGAAGCAGACATTGTTTGAAAAAAAAACAATGATAATAAATACATTTTGTTAAAACAGAAAAAAAGCAGGTTGAATTCATTTGCGCAGGACGCGGGTTACAGTGTATTAAAAAAAATTTTTTTATGGATTTCCTATCAGGCCTGTTTATAATAGCAAGTACAAAGGAAGCAAAAAAAAAAAAGAAAAAAAGAAATATTACCACAAAAAACACAGTCGCAACGTAGCGGTTAATAACAAACCAGACCGAGAGTACACATCTTTAAAAAAGCATTACACCAGTCAGTTAGACAACTGTCATCTTCTTTTCTTCTTGTCTGTTCACTTTTAAATTTCCTTCGGTTCTTTCAATCATATTTTCATGTTTTGTTGGGATCGTAATTTTCCGTCAATGTTGTTATAATATTAAAGATTAATGCGGGTCGGTTAAGCATTATGGGAAGGAATGTTGTTTTATACTCAGTTTAAAGTAGCAAATAGCTTGTTTTGTTTTAGAGGAGAAGTTAGAATAAACAATTTTTACTTGAACATAGCTTATATGTTTCAGGTGAGCTATTTAAGCGGTATCTCCAGTTTTAATTTGAGAAAATTGACTGGAGGTTTTGCAAGACTGGACTAAATGTTTAAACAATTATAACGCGTTAAAAAATAATATGAGTACTAAAGTAAATACTAAACTATTAATACTAAAAATTACAAATAAGTGTGACTTTATTTCTGTGAAGAGTGGTAATTTTGTACTAGGCTTATTGGTCGTTTTTATGGCAGATTAAATATAAGGACATTGTTTATTTTACTTTTTTTTAAGAAACTAAAAAAAAAAATGACTCGATCGATCAATGTTGGGTGACCTCTAAAAAATGTAGGTTTTATTTGCGTAGTTTTGAACCGTGCATTTTTTTTTCGGTATGTTGCTACTTGGATTCAGTACTGAACACTGAAATATTGACATTTACGTCGTTTTAATTTTGACAAGCAAGGCTGCGTAGGTAAAACACTTAACATGAAGGAAAGTATTATGTGAAACTGAAACTCTTTATTGTGATAAAGCGCAGCAACTTGCGTTTAACGGTATGATAAAAGTTAAGTGCTTACTAAGCAGTTAAGATAACTGACAGTCCTCGGTTAAAGAGATAGAGAATATAAATAAAGACCCATTATTCTGACGACAGTCCGAAAGTTGTCGACAGAATTCGGACTACGAATCAAATTTCCCGAACGCGGAACGTAACCTAGCCATAAGATATTAGTGACGGAACTTTTATGATTTTTGATTATTGGAAGCTTAGAAAATAGTGAAAATCGAATTAATAAGTAAATAAACAGTTCTCTCATAATATAATACTGCCGATGCTTAATGACAGAGTCAAAATTTGCTTTGGCACATAAAGAAAAAATGCAATGTGTTGATATCCGCATAAATCGGGGTCACAAATAATGCCTCTGAGGCGTTGGATCACGTGTCAGCCGTAATTGTCTCGAATAATCTCGCCAAATGTAAATGAGCACTAAAGAGACAAAATAGGCTGCAATTGTTTTTATATTCACGTTAAACATGAACGGAGTCATAAAAAGAACAAGGGACCGTTTTCTTGTGTGAACTTGTTAATTTTGTTTTCTTGTTTCATTTTAGTTACTCAGGCAAGTTTAATAAAATTCCTGTAAAATTTTGTTTGGAGAGGGGCGGTATGTAACACAGTACTATGAGCACATGTACAAATATAAGCAGCAGGCATAGGATAAATGGCAGCAGAGTTTGGCCACATATGCAAATTTGCAAGTGTTAGCGGGCTTGCGTCATAAGAAAAAGAAAAACTGACAACACGTGACCGAAAAAAAAAGCAGGCGAGATGGATTGTAAAGTCAAAAGCAGGGAATTGCTGGCTTAAAAGTGGTGTGTATTGTTGTCGGCTAGAAACTTTTAAGCTGGTGTCGAGACGGCAGGTTTTGTTAATTTCATGGCAGATAAAATTAACAGTAAAAAAATGAAGCATGAATTGTTTGAAATGTAACAGTAATAAATGCGTTTAGCTAAAAGCAGAAAAAGTCGAATCAGATTTATTTATTTTTGTTTGTTCTTTTGCGACGTATTGGATGTCGTGATGGCCCGAGAGAGATTTGAACTGTAACGACTACGATTCGAGCGTAACGGCCATGTAATCAATTTACTAAAGTGAGTTCATTATTTCTCAGTAAAGAAGTGCAAAAGATTTTTCTTTTCGTCTGAAGAATCATTTCCGATTCTCTCCACACTTCTAAAAATGTTATGTACAATTATAAAAATCTCCCTGGGAAGAACAAAAAAAGTACACATTTCACTTGCATGTAATTAAAGAGAATGAACAAAATTACATTCATACAATTACAAAATTACATTTATAACTACAATTACAAAATTACATTTATAACTATAATTAAAAAATTGCATTTATAACTACAATTACAAAATTACATTTATAACTACAATTACAAAATTACATTTATAACTACAATTACAAAATTACATTTATAACTACAATTATAAAATTACATTTATAACTACAATTACAAAATTACATTCATAACTACAATTACAAAATTACATTTATAACTACAATTACAAAATTACATTTATAACTACAATTACAAAATCACATTTATAACTACAATTACAAAATTACATTTATAACTACAATTACAAAATTACATTTATAACTACAATTACAAAATTGCATTTATAACTACAATTACAAAATTACATTTATAACTACAATTACAAAATTACATTCATAACTACAATTACAAAATTACATTTATAACTACAATTACAAAATTACATTTATACCTACAATTACAAAATTACATTTATAACTACAATTACAAAATTACATTCATAACTACAATTACAAAATTACATTTATAACTACAATTACAAAATTACATTTATAACTACAATTACAAAATTACATTTATAACTACAATTACAAAATTACATTCATAACTACAATTACAAAATTACATTTATAACTACAATTACAAAATTATATTTATAACTACAATTACAAAATTACATTTATAACTACAATTACAAAATTACATTTATAACTACAATTACAAAATTACATTTATAACTACAATTACAAAATTACATTCATAACTACAATTACAAAATTACATTTATAACTACAATTACAAAATTACATTTATAACTACAATTACAAAATCGCCCCGCGAAGAACAGAAAACACTCTACATACTTGCAAACACTTAGGGGAAAATGTGCGCCCACCAAGAAATATGTTTCTTTTTTTATTCCTGGCTGATTTCTTTGTTAGCAAAAATTAATGCATGTAGAAAACTTTAATGGCAACATTAAGTTTCATGGAACAACCGTACATCTAAATAGCTGAACCAGTAACTTGTTCAGATAATTGTATGTTGAATTCATGTTTTGTTTTCGAAAAGAAAACATATCATTGTGTACTTTCCCATTTGTGCTTGTTTCCAAAGAAACATTAATTGCTGTCATTTTTTGTCTTTGCATTGTTCATTCCTTTTTTCCACATAATATAAAACTGCTGTACTAGATAACGATTCTTCTTCATATATGAAAGATTTTCTAAGGATAATCGCTCAATAAATGTAGGTCACCATAGATCGGCAACAAACGTTCGAAGAAAAGCATCCCTACACCAACAAAAAACTCCGATGAGAACAGCAAAAATTGGAAGAAATACACACACTCCTCTAAGAAAAACCAGCATTGATTTACATAAATTGCAAATCGAATTAAAATATATATACTTTAGAAAATTAATCTACAACAAGAACAACTTGCAGAATTGCTTGTAAATTCATAATATAGCTCTATAACCGTTGGAAACGACACAATATTTAAGTTGACCTTATATGAGTCAACAAAACTACAGACCAGGATTATTCAGAGATTATAAAGCTTCTATCGGCACTTTTCGGGCCGAACACAAACGTTGAAAATGCCTGTATATAGTAAAGGACCATCAGCAAGATTTCCTAACGTTTGCAGCATCAGTGAACACGCCCTGTAATAATTTCAAACTAGCCGAGCTGACTGTCGATTATTTCAACAGCTTAATATTTGCACAATGAATAGAAGACGCCGAACTCAGACAAGGGGTACGGACCAAATAAAAAATGAAAATAAAAAAGGACTTACCCTTCAAAAATTGGAAAAGCACGTTCAAGATTAAGCTCTGTCAAGTATGATTTAAAAACGATCGAGGATTCGGTGTAGCTCAGATTACAATATTAGAAAGCCATTCAACCGCCTATCTCACTTATAAAGGCAAAAGGGAAAGCTCATATCGTAATAGGCAAAATAAATTTAAAAAAAAAAGATGAATAGGTTAGAGAAAACGCCCGGGTCATGTATACATTCTAGTAAATGAATTTGGACTAAATTTTCTTCAGTTAAGACGACAAAATAACATTAAAAATACTCAAAACTCAGTGCTGGTACATGAACAAAAGGATGAAACTGAAAAGTAAAAATAGGCAAATTCAATCAGACAACGTCGGAATTTAAGAACACATGTGACTGCGGATATTTTCAATATTTCCATTCCGGTTTTTATTGGGTTCTGATCTTTCCATTAACAAATGGCGTGTTTGGCCACAATTAAACGACCGGCGCTATCAAAGATGAATTAAACAGTAATATCCGTAACTGGCGAGATTATTAACATCTTTGTCGAAGTAACCCTTAAAGAAAGACTGAACAGAGTTTCCAAAAAGCTGAAAGCCTTAGTATTAACATCTTAGGTTAACTTCTTCAGAACAGATTGTATAGAAAAGTTCAGTGTATGGTATTTCCTATTTTTGTCGCAAAATAGAATTCTGTAAAACATAATGTGGAAATGAAGCAACGATTTCTCCAGGGAGTTTTCTTTTCTAGCGGACTCGGGAAATGTTCTAAATTAAAAGGCAAACTCAAGATGAAGGACGGTGCACAACCGGTATTCAAGAAAAAACGGAATATTCCTTTTCGCTTCCCTTGAGCAGATAAACAAATAATTAGATATGCTTGAACAAGCAGTTATTCTATCAAAATCAGATTTTAGTGAACAGAAGCACCTACGTTATATAGATATACGGCATCATCACGTTGACACACCGTTTCCAGTCAGATCACCGAAGTTAAGCAACGTTGACCCTGGTCATTAAAAAAATGAGTGACCCATTTGGGAAGTCCAGGTGCTGTAAGTAGAAGGACATCGACACCTCCCTGGAAAAAGTTGCAAAAACCTAACGTCGTCATTTCCCCTACTGGGGATATACATATGACTTGGGACCGCGTGTGAATTTCATACCCCCATGAAACTTCCTCTTTTGGAGGAAGCGGGTTAAACCCTGATTAGGTTCGGTGCTGACTGCACACACCTACGGTATAGGTAAAAAGAAGTCCAATCAAATACTAATAAGCGTAGATTTATCGATAGGGTATAACGATGTCTTGCTGAATCACCATTATCCTCTTCCGAGCCCTGAAGTAATTTTTAAGACTCTAAATTGTGCAAAAATGTTCTCCAAAATTGACCTCTCAAACACATAGGGTCAGAGTAGAGATTGATGAAGAAAGCATCGTTTGTCAGTATAAATACGCATATAGGGTTGTACTAATGATATATCGGTGGCCATTAAGAAGAACACTGGAACCATATATTTAACGTATTCGTGAACGTACAGGTACAAGCGTTTATGGTTAAAGAGGCAAAGTGTAACTTCTTCTTACCAGCCGCTAAGGTGGCTTCATATAAAGAGACGGTCATCGGCCGAATCAAGGGAGAGCCAACGCGGTCAGAAACATGTCGGTTCCAGATAAATCACTCGTTCTAAACGATGACCGAGAGACAAATTAGGAGAAGCTAGAGTAACGGGAGCTGACGGCAAGGCATCCAGGATGCATTGTCTGCTCTCCATATACAATGATAAATCTTTCAACAGACACTAGAGAAGAAGGTCTTGCCGACAAAACGTCTACCCCAATCTAGTTACTTGACTAGAGGCCTCCAATGCACTAATAAAGCAAGTTAGTAGCGCTCCAGAAGCCTTCTGTGTTTTATTTTTATTGCACTGATTACTTATGAAATTATTGTTGTTTTATTCATTTGAATTTGGTTGAAATTGTAGCAAAACAGGGAACATCAGAGTTATGTACTCCGCTATTTTAAATACAAATGGTTAGATGTGAAGGGATTGATTAATTTATCTGCGTTCTGTTACATAAAATCGTTAAATTAGTGGAAGAACAAGGGATCAGCATCATGTTTAAAAAATTGAAAATATTCTTCAACTTCAAATATATAAGGTCATCTCTTCGATGAATCCTATTCAAAGAGTTCACAAAAATGACTAATTTGCATTAGTAAATAGTTCAATTTGCATGGAATCATCTAATTTGTGCTAAAGACAAAGACTTATTCCATGTGTTTCACCAGACTGTAATTTATGTTTCAGTATTCAAAGCTTTGGCCTCTTGCACAACATAGATAAAATCTTTTGCTGATATAAAAAAAGGAAGACAAAAGAATCCGTTTGAGATAAGAGATAACAAAAATCATAAATAGTACAAATAGAAGAAAATGAATGAGAAAATACAAAGTACATATGAAACACAAACAATAAACACTGACCAATAAAATAAAAACATTAGCCGGAGCATGTTCTGAACTCTTTACCTCTTATAGATGTTTATGTGTTTTTTATTAATATGCTTTGCTACGTATTCAAAAATAAGGCGATAGTTGTAAAACTTGATACGTGTTAATACAGTAGAGTTTTTGGGATTCCAATGCGGTAATAAAACAAATAAGGAATGTGGATGAAATGCGATAAAGTCTGCGAAAGGATGACGTTAATGAAAACAGCTTCAGCCGAAATGATTTTTTCTCGCAACTAAACTGAAGTAAAAGAATGAACATTAATCGGAATGGATTTATATAAAATCGTATGCACAGTTTATTTAATTCTTTCATTAGTAACTTTTATATATCGAGCCTTCTAAACATGCATAATTACACACTATATTAGCTGATTAATGATGCGCCGATAAAGAATTTTCATTTTATTATAATTCACGTTGCTAGCGATTTAAACACAATATCGAACAGCTCTCTAGACTTAATTCTCAATTTTAAGAAATACAAGTATTAAAAGAAAACATCTCAGACCACAGGCGATTGAACTCTTTTTCTGGGTCAACGGCCAACTCGCACCGTGTATATTTGTGTGTGTGTGTGTATATGTGTATTGGGGTGGAGAGGGATCCCGTAAGCCGTGGTGAAGGCAACCTTTCTAGGAGAAGCAAATCTCTGATTTAAAAAAACAATAAAGTGGAAGACCATTACCCGCATTAAGCTGGTCTGCAGTTTAATTTGTTGCTGGCTATCTTGCTCTTGCTTGTTGCTGGATCTCAACATTTTGAACCGAGAAAGAGACTTAGCTGTCGTACAAAGCTAAGACTCTGTAACATCATATTTGTATAGATGCTCTCTCAGGCATTTGGGCTCATGGATTTTAAATGGCTGAGGGAGTGGAACTCGTCTGACAAGACGTTGCAATCATCACTGTGTATGTTAATATATGTACTTGTGTATGTAGGTGTATGCATAACTATTTGTATATGTATGTCTATATGTATATGTGTATATATTTTATTTATTTATTGTGTATACATGTTTATGTGTGTTTGTATGTATATACGTATATATATTTGTGTGTATGTATATGTATATGTATATATGAAAATATATGTATGCGTATAGGTGCATATATATGTATATGTACGTATATGTAGGTAAATGTATATATATATGTGGGTGTATATATATATATATACACACACACACACACACACATATATATATATATATGTATATATATATATATAATAGTTATGGGACGATTCCTATATTTTCTTGATTGAATTACCGATTCCGTAACAAATTTATGATTCCCATACAATTACAGATTTCGAAGCTAAAACTCTGTTACCTCATCTCTTTATAGATACTTCCTCAGGCATCTGTCTATAAAAATTGTCCGTGTCGATGGAAAAAGTGTCATGTGTGTATCCCTGAATTGCTGGAAGCATGTAATAATTAATCTGCCATCATTCTATATATGCATATGTGTGTATGTATGTATGTATGCATGTATGAATGTATGTAAACACACCCCAAAACACCCAGATACCCACCGATTTTTTAAATTTTAATATCGAAACAGGCTTATTTAAGCCATTTTTTTACGTGTTCGTTTTATCTGTTTTCATCGTTCGTTTGCCTTACGTTAGTTTTTTGTGTTTTTTCGATGTTTTCATTACCCCCCCCGCTTAATTAAAACGTTGTTTTCCTTTTTTACTTCGCTTATAACCAACAAACCTACGTTGTCGTCGTCGTCGTCGTCGTCGTCGTCGTCGTAACGCTCGACGACTTCCGGGCGCACACCTGTCAGTTTGGTTCTTACTTAAATAAATTCATCTTTCACTAACTCATTCTTGCTGCCCGATTTTATTTTCAAACTTCGCCTCAGGGCCTCGGGTTCGACCCCCCTCCCATCCGGTTTCTTTTTTATTTAACACCACACACACCTACAAACACCTGGGCAACGCCGTGTACCCCCGCTAGTTTTATTATAAAATTATAAATATATGGTTTGGAAACAGATAAAACAATGTATTTAATTCTTTGTTATTATGTTGTTATGATTTACTATTTTTAAAACTGAAAGCGACTTTATAATAACGGTTAATATATTGGCTAATTGAGTGGTACAGAATTTTCTGATAAATGTGGAAACGATGTCTGGAATGAATAGAACGGAGGTTATGATACGGAGTTATTAACTATGTTTTAATCTGAAAGAATGTATCTCGATGGTGAATATTACAATCTATAATTCAATTAAATAGCATTATTATGAAAATGAGAAATGGCATATATTTTTGTCAACTGGTTACTTCCACAAGGCGACAGAATTTAAATAGGGAATAATTCACTAATATATTTATATAAACGAAATCATATGAAAACTATATTTTAATAGGCCATGAATCAGATTTGTAAAACTGTAGTTAATTTATAGATTTTATTCGGAAACATTACTGGGTAGATACTAATAGTATTTAAAAAATAGAATGTATTGTAAAATGACAAATACCAAACTGGCAATCGTAACGAGTTTTATAAAAAAAATGAATCTGAGTATTTTTATTTATTCATTTGTCAATGATGCTTAGTGTGAATTATCACATCATCCGGTCATTGTTATGAAAGCTATTAACGCCATCTGGTGACTAGGGCTCATAACAATTTACCGTCGATGACAGCAGCAGCTACCGGTAACAATGAGAAGCAGGCCATCCGAACAAACTCTAGGCTCTGTTGTCAGTGATGACACCAAGCGACAATGAGTTGTCAACGGGAATAATTGCTGGGAATAGGCTTTTCAAAGGGTTGGGGAGTTTCGCTGTTGAGAACGCGAAAATTCCAATTGTGAAAACATCAAAATCGCCCCTCATTTTAATCGACCGGACCGATAGTCAAGATCCTTCAATAGGTCTTTCTGTGCAATATTCTATATTTACTTGTTCTTTCAAATAATATATATATATATATATATATATATATATATATACATATGTGTATATTCATATATATATATATATATATATATATATATATATATATATATATATATATATATAGTAATTTATAAAATATATATGGCGATTAAGCTACACTGAATATTCTGCGTTTCATCCACTGTAGGATTCGTCAGGCTTAGGCGCATAAGCCTGACGAATCCTACAGTAGATGAAACGCAGAATATTCAGTGTAGCTTAATCGCCATATATATTTTATAGATTACTAACTAGCTCTACCTACGTATTGAGCACTTTTGAAGTAAATACTTAAAGTTTACGCATAAATCTATACTTTCGTATATTAAATTTGTGTGAGTAAATGAAGTAGTTATATATATATATATATATATATATATATATATATATATATGTTTCGTGATCAAATTTTAAATTCTGAAAAAACAACATATACAGATATATTCGATTTAAGAATTTATTGTTTGACAAAAGGAATATATAGAAGGGGGTATTTTCATTTCCTTAATCCATGGATGTTCAACAATGGCTCATATCATCAGAGGAAATGAAATGCAGATAGCAAAATGTTCAGTTGCGAATGGACACTATTTTGCTTTTTAGCACAATTATTGAAAATAGTTTTTTGAGTGATTGTGGATAATTATATGGAGAAAATTATACTAAAAGAGAATTTGATACAACCTGGGTAATCCATTTAAAATTTAAACAGGAAACTTATATATTGCTCTATTCTTAAATATTGAGCTTTTCCTTTTTGGCTCGGGTCAGCTTGAAAGTATTGCTTCAAGTAATATCTATCAGGATTTTTCATCTGAATTCTATCAGTGGCTTATTTCGCTTATATATATATATATATATAGGTATATATATATATACATATATATATATGTATATATATATACCTATATATATATATAAGCGATATATATATATATATATATGAATATACACATATGTACATATATATATGTGTGTGTATGTTTATGTGGACATGTGTGTGTCTTTTATTTTAATCATCACATATAAAAATAATCAGATATAAACAGATATTTCACATATGTCGTAAAAAGTAACGTGTTCATTTAAAAATGTGAATTGTTACAAAAAAACTCACTACTAATAAGAAAATATGTATATCAGTCTGAGCATCAATACGTTTATCTGTAGTTGGCTTATTTATGTATCGTGCGATTTATTTTCTCGGTGTTTGTGCTTGTAATACACACAAAAACATGTTTCATATATTTGTATTCATTTATTTTATTATTATGATTTTGAAATTACGTTTATAAATATTTTCTTTCTTAGTAAATTTTTGTTATAATCTTTACAATTGTCCTTGTTCTTATTATTTATTTCTGTTTTAATATATGTGGTGATGTTTTAAGTAATACTTTGTTATTTCGGTCCTCTAGTTTTTTTTAGAAACGAGAGAAGCGAAATAGCAAACGTATGTATATTCAAAACAAACTATTCTTTCAAACATCACAACATATAAAAAACAGAAATAAATAATAAAAACAAGGGCAATTGTAAAGATTACGATGGTTTTACAAATTTAGGATAGCTAATTTCACGTTCAAACACAGTGTTCACGAGTTGTCTAAGCATGCACGTGTACTTTCATGAGATAGTATTTTCAACTCGACTATCATCCCACAACAACTTGCTACAATCTCAACCAAATTCAAATGAATAAAACAACAATAATTTCATAAGTAATCAGTGCAAATCTGTTCTGTAGCTGCTGTAAAACAATGATAATGGTGATAATAAAATATTTAATGATAGCACCAACGAAAAAATAATTGCACTTACTACCTACATTTACTTATTACTAAGAACTGTCGAAGTAAATGGTGAAAATAGATACATAAAATTCATGTTGATACATAAAATAAATATACATATATATGATTAGAATCATAACTATGTATGCATTGTTTATTTATTTCCTTATGTACAGAATATTTTTCAGGATACATATATATATATATGTGTGTGTGTGTGTGTGTGTGTGTGTCTGTTATTTTTGTAAATTTTTAATTTTCAATCATATTTTACCTTTTGTTGACATCTGTATTATTTAGAAGCTCAATATTCGTTACATATAACAACAGATCATACATAAAAATATAACTGAATCTCCACCATCTACGTTCCAAATACGTTTTTTTTACTAAACTTTTTTTCTAGCGAAACTGAAAGCAAAATAATAATCTGTATTAAATAGTCTCATTGATAAAAATGATAGCTAATGTGACAAGAACTAGAATCTCAGATACCTATGCAAATATACTAGAAATAACGTATAGCAAGTGTTTTAGCTTCATATAGACATTCATAACATTTTATTAAATAAGTATGTTTTTGATAATTAACACATGTTGAATCAACTAATAAATATACATTTTGTCATAATTTATTTGTAAACACAATATTATGAGTAAGTCATTTGAAGAAGTAATTTATAAAGAAAAAGATTCTATATATTCAGCAATGAGGAAATATTTATATATATATATATGTAACTATATATATATATATATATATATATATATGATAAAAGTAATAGTTTTTATATATTTATATATATATCTATGATAAAAATAAACAAAATTGTATTATTAAAGGCAATTATTTTAAAATTACGTGGGTGATAATGTAGAACATTTCCAAGTGATATATGCCCCTTTGAATCGTCGGATGAATAAGTCATGTCTCTATTTACTTGCTTTAACTAAGGCAGATATAGTGCGAGGTCGGTTTTTGATGTGGGAAAAATCCAGCTCCCTAAAAAGAGGTACTCTGGATAGGAGCAAAATTAAAATTGTCGTGGTCTTAAAGGGTTTCTCCTCCACTGACTAATGACAGAAAATGAGAAGTGTAGCATCAGATAGATACAAAACTGCGAAGGCCAGACGAATCTCCTAATAAACCACTTAGAAACTTAAATAAGACAATATTGATTTATTTGATATACAACAAACAATGCAACATTATATGAAGATAAAATACCACTTAATTAGCCTCACACAAAATATATTAATGCGGTTGAAAAATGTAAGGAGTTAGTTTCGTATCCACAATGCACATTTTAAATATTATCCTAGTTAACACATTACAAAAAATAAATATAAGTTTAATAATGTAATATTATATATTTTTAAATTTTTCTCCCAAAAGTTATTCGCGGCATGATTAGCTTTACATTTAAAACCAAGGTGGCTAGTTAAATCAATAACCGATGAATGGGCTTCTATAGAATTTCCTTCCCGACACCAGGAATATGTTGTTTATGTTGGACTTGAAGACATCCAGGTTGTAGTCCGGGGGGGGGAACAGACAAATGGAACAGAGTTCCACATGTAGTATTGGGAATCCCAGATTAAATGCTATATTGGTACTTTTTGAAATAGAAAGATATAAGCATATTGTGATTCCCATCAGCGAGTTAGCAGGGTCAGAAGGTTAAATTTGAAAGCCATCAAACCAAGTCACCTTTAATTACCTTGATTAGATGCACCGGAAACAAAGAGGTGACACGGGAATTATGGTCCTAGCCTTCCGGTTGACGGTCATATGGGGAGACAGTGCTTTTGGCTAGCAGAAACACAAGACGGGAGATTTCGGGTCTCTCCCCGACAACGAGGATAAAAGATTGAAGCTTCAGTCCATCTTGTTGTCATTAATGATTCTGTCTGCAGTGCCCACTCCTCAACAAGATGGAGACCTGCGTTGAAGAAGATATCATCCGCTGGTCAAGGCAACCAGGTATTGCACATACACGTCTCGGAGACTTTCAAGACAAGAAACGGTGTAAGAATAAGAACACACACTCACACACATATAACAGCGAACTGCACGTAGCATTCGTAAGAGCATACACACACAACCATATATGTAAGAACACAGACTCTCAAAAGTACCCTTAGTAGTGAAAGTAAAAAGAAAGAGTAAAAAGAAAACGAAGTAAAAGTAAACAATTAGTAAAGTAAATGATTAAATAAGTAAATAATAAATAAACACACACACACACACACCATTTTTTACACACAGGCCTGCACTTGTAAGAAAGAAGTTTTGTTCATGGAATCTACGTTTTGGTTTTTACACAGATAGTGTGGGGAACATTTTTTACAGTGATTTGTGCTAGACGGGAGTTTCTCGTGAAAGATGTGCGAGGGAAGATCAAAGAGTGGGGCTCAGACGAGCACTTGCCATGGAAGTAACGATAAAACAAACACAGGCTCGCAACGTCTATCCTGTTAGAGAAAGGTTGAAGGGAAGAGAAAAGGGCATCCCCCACTAAGCCACGAAGCTTATTTTGTACTCTGTCAAGGCAGGATAGGCTGTTTTAGCAGCTCCTTAGCAGATATGGCAGCAGTACTCCATCGTGTCTACTCACTAAATAAATCTATTTTAGTTGCAATTGCAACGAGGGTTTCTTTTCATTAAGATTTACAGAATCTTATTGACTTATGGATGCCGGTAAGTTTAATACGTGACTTTGTTACATGATAAGGGTTGTCCCCTTTTCATGTAAGTATAAAAATAGAGAGATTTAGTTAAAATGAAAATGAAATAGAATAGACGAAATTCGAACCTCGTAAATTAGGTTTAGACATAGATTACGAGAGAGAATTAGAAAGTGGAATGTAAAACAAACCATTGTTTAGCTTAGAAATAAAATAGTTTCAAGAAAAGAATGTGCGTTGTCAATTCTGTTATGAAAAATTCAATTGCGGAATGCAACTACAAAATAATTTAATAAACACGTTTTTAACATATTGGAAATATAGATTACTGGGAATATAGGTTAAAATTCCTTTTGTAAACAAAGGAAAAAGTTTGGACACGTATGTCCAGAGCACGTGAAAGAAGACACATGTTTTAACATGTGTATGACGTCATGGAAAATGGGAAGTTCTAGATATAGTTAGAAAACTTTAGAGTTAAGGAGGAGAAACCGAAGGAAACTCAGAGAGAGTCTGAGGACGACAAACGACAGTCCAGACATGGACATTCAAATGTCTAGAAGCGAGACTGTTACTTTTGAAACTTAGAATGAAGCTTTGAATTCTTGATGAGAAAACCACGACCGCTCCTGAGAAGAAATAAACCCCTCATGTGTGTTTATAAACGTCGTCTTCGTGTTGTAATTCTACCAAAAGGTAAAGTGAAAATTGTTATTATATGTCTTGTATATCATGTGTTTTAAAATGTATTTACATACACATCTTACATACACGTCTCGACATCTCATATCTACACTAAGAATGTCTGAACACTATCTCCTCACTCAAAGAGCTTCTACACTTCTAAGTACGACCATTTTATACATATGAAACTCTCTTACAACATCCCACACAATATCCCTCTTAATAAGACTCTCTAAGAAAGTATTTTACTAAGACTCTTATATAACAAACACGATTTGAACACGAACAATCTCTCATACAACATCTCTCTTTTAATAAGACTCTCTCAACAATCACTCTTAACAAGACTCCTAAATATAACAACTTCCTGTAATATATTCATTAATATACGTGTCTTCGCCAGGAACCCAGATTCTCGAATTCAATTACTCGAATGTGAATGCGGTATTTTAATAAGTTTTATTAGAAAAAAAAATACACAAAATTTGTAGAGAAGCTGATTTGTTTCGTACCCGTGTAAAGAGGCGTAAAATATGGACAGAAAAGTAGACGGATAGTGTTGTAGATGGCATAAAGTATCGCTTGACAATAGACAGAATGTCCCCGTTTGAACGTAACATCAATTCATTAATAATGTTCTATGTTTATTTTTGAACCTGATGTGTTACTTTAACTTTTATAATCAAAAACCGTTTATCCTGTAAATTAAATAAGAGAAACTAATTCGAATAATTGAATCTAGCCAGTTAAAAAAATAATGACTTACGGATCCATACGAATATACTCATAACAATTGTTTCGTTTAAATAAAAATGATCAAGCTAATCAAATCGCTTACAATGTTGGCGAGAATATCTTATTCCTAAATCTATTGATATGATAAATGTAGAAACTGGTCGGAAAAAAGTGAAACACCGGTCGTCATGCAGTGTTATAAATTTAACGCTAGTCTAGAACTCGATAGGTTTTTAAGTCCACTTTGCATGGCGCTACGAACAGGCTTTATTTTTACAGGATTATTTTCTTACTAAAATTTGAATGATAATGGCGGCAGGACAACGCGATGACGAGTATTAACTGCAACTAGTCTGTTAGTTGATTAATTCACAGAAAGAAAATAACGAGATTCGTGATGACAATGAAAATGTGTCGAACTGGATCCTACACTTAAAGACCGGACATACGGTTATCGATGATGGTTATACCGACAGGGACAAGGCATTATTCATCAACACTTTGACCCAGTACAAACAAATGTGCTGTAAAAAGGACCCCGCGGAAATACGCAATGAGTTAAGAACGGCTTGCCCGAACGAGGTAAACATATATTTATTCTAACTAGTAGGGCCCAAAGCCACTGGAGAACAGTTCCTACGGAATATACGACGCATTGCAGTGAAAGGTCTACATCAAGAGATGCATAGACATATATTCCTCAATGCGAGACAGCAAGAAGGGGAGGATCCCGCACAGTTTTTAATAAAGCTACGATCCCAAGCGAGGTTTTAGAAATTTCATTGTTCAGTGTCCTAACGAGAGATTCCGGCAGAGGATAAACTATTCGAAGGCTAAATTACTCGTACTTAGACTTGCAAATACAGAATATTAGTGCAAGTTGTTGGCTGTAGTCAATACCGTAAAAGCAGTGGAATAGAACTTTCATTGACTGATTAGTCTAGGGACAGCGGATACGTCGAGTCCTCACTTTGAAAGCAGCATAAATGATCATTTGATGTTTGCGTGAATGAGATCCGAGAGGGAATTGTCTCGGAAAAGGGAGGTACCAAGAACCTCTCGAAATAAACCATGTGGCGGGTGTGGGAGGATATAACGCCTCAATTAGTTAAAAGGACTGAAGAACTGTCCGGCGAGGGAACTCAGATGCCATAATTGTGGTATTATCAGACACTTATGAAAAGTGTGTTGAAAATCAAAGAGGTTGACAACGGAATAAACGAGTGATTTAACCCGACACCAATCAAAAATACTAAGCAGCAGAGGTGGAGAAAGAGCAGTATTTTTTGAACGAGAACAGAAATTAGCAGCAATATCACATATTTCATGGAGCAGCTGCTGGTTTCAAACGAATCCTCTTGAACCACCACCCTTCATAAAAATCGAAGTATCCTAGATACGGGAATCCCATGCCGAATATGGGCACCCTTTATATAAGGGGATGTTTTGGATAATGGTGCTCAAACATGTTCGGGTGGCCCTGAAATAATTGTAGGATGCACTAGCATATCAAACACTCATAGGACACGTGGAATCACGGACGACCTACTACACATTAAGATAATATTTTTTACGCGTATTAAGGTTGGCTTTTAAGAAACCACACATGTCGTTTGCATATCAGAAACAACGTCGGGATTTTGCTCATCCGAGTCAGCAGTGAATAACTTAGAGTTAATCTCTCGCAACTTCCCACACCAGATATCAAAAGCTGATATGTCAACCTCGAATAACGGGATAGCACTATGTGGATGTCTCCTAAAAGAAACGTTTGCGGACAAACCAACAAGAATCCCGCTTAATCCTATTGAAAATATTAGGAAACGTTGGAACAATTGTTACAGGATCACTTCAAATCAAGTGCATTCAATACCTGCTCCCATTAACTGTTATAAGTGATATCAGAGAGGCCATTGGATATAACGTTCGCACCGGGAGCGCAACCATCAGCTTTGCACACACGCATTCCTTTCCCCCATCATTGGAAAACGAAGTCGAAAGAAGATTTAGATATGGATATTGCATTAGGCATCATCGAGTCAGTACCAACAGATACGCCTACTATTTGGTGTTCGGGGATAGTGATTGTACGAATAACCAAGAAGACAGCGGACCTACAAAAACTGAATGGCACAAAGATGAGGATAACCCATCACACTCCGTTCTCATTTAACCGAGTGTCTGTTATTCCCGCGCGAACCAAGAAAATAGTTTTAGATGCATGGAACGGATATACTACTGCTGTTCCTAATTGCCAGAGACACAACCACATTTATAACAGAATGTGATATTGTCGGTACCTTAGAGTACCCTAAGGTTTCCATGCAACTGGGGGCGGGTACACTCGACGGTTTGACGATATTACAGTAAACATGCCACAAAGGGCTCGTTCCTTTGATGATACCTTTTCTTTTGGATTACACTATAGGTTTTTTATGGCACACAGTGGCCTATATCACTCATTGCGGCAAAAATGGAATCGTATTTAATTTCATTTTGCAAGAGACGAAGTTGAATTTTCCGGCATTTTAATAACGGCTGACGGCTTATAGCTAACTAAATAAAATCGTCGTCGGATCGTGATTTAAACTAGTTAGCAAGATATCATATGCATTTCCAAAGGCCGATATCCTAACCTCCTTTCAAGAAATGTTGTGCAATAAGGACGCAAATTCTATTGGGATACTACCCGAAAGGAGCTTTTCGAAGAATCAAATAGACAATTGTTTGGAAAATCGAGGAGGGGGTCAAAACATTAAAGATGATCAGAGCAACTTTGCTCTCAATAGTAATAGCAAGGTTGGCATCATATATTTTATGTTTCAGAAACACTGCCAAGGCTTAATGGAATTAGGGCCTAACTGTGGCAAGGACCACTGGAAAGTGATTTTGACTGGATCCTGTTTTACGAAGGATGTAGAATCTCGCTACCCTCTCATAAAGTGAGAAACTCTTGCATTGATATACGGATTGGAGTCTTTATACTGTTCATTTAAGGTTGCCCAGATTTATTAATTAGAGTGGATCACCAGTCACTGGTAAAACTATTCCAAGATTAGGTCCTGGAAAACATAAAGAAACCTTGTTTTCTTTCAAAAGACGGTTGTTAATCTACAGGTTTTGGATTAAGCACGTTCCTGAAAAATTAACGCCGCACTGAACTCCACCTCTTGATACCCGACGCCGTAAAGACATAGATTAAAATCCACTGATACTACTCGGCAGATTGAGGAAGCCAGGTAAGCATCAATCACAGCCGCCTATGCGCATGACCCCGAATTTCAAGCTATGACATGAGGTACAATCATAGCAACTGTGGCAATTGTCAAGGACTGAAGAACGTTAGCCATGTATATACGAGACGGATTCCGTAAGTCACGACACGAACTGCCACCGAATGTTCGGAAATTCTTGCTGATGCCAGACCAATTATATTGTATGGAAGGGGATAACATTCTGATACCAAATCAGTTTCGAGCTGAAGTACTAAAGGCACTGCACTCTGCCCATCAAGGAGTTAATGGAATATTGGCTTATGCTAGACAATATCGAAAATGCAATTCGATCGCCCTGCCCCAATCGAGAGAGCCACTAATGTAACCCTAAATCCCAGAATTCCCATTTCAAAAGACTGTCACGATATAAACTGTCACTGGATATGCATGGGAAGAGTAACATTGTCCATGGGGAGAGATACACTGGCTGATTTAAGTTGTCCCGCTACTATCAGAGAAAGCTGTAACAGTACGCGATGTATTGAGTGGTAGGTTCTGCACATATGGTGCGCCGAAGGAGATATCATCCGATGGAGGACCGCCATTATACTCATTGGAGTATAAATCGTTCCTGGGAGACTGGGGCATAAAGAGACTATATTATCCACACATTAACCCCAAACTAATAGCCGAGCCGAACTGACCGTAAAAAAGGTAAGGGAATTATCATGGACTGCATTAATGTCTACGGCCATCTAGTTCACGATCGGGCAGCACAGACGATGATGACACATAGGAACCTGCCCCACGAGGACCTAGGATTATCACCCACCGATATGTCACATGTTATATGTTAAGTCGGCGAATAACTTCAGGTGCAGAATCAGGAGGACAATATCCGCGACGATGAAGAAAAACAGGGAGATTTGTCGAGACTATGGGTAATACCGGATACAGTTGGATTGAAACAGCAGGATCACACTACGAAATCGTCTTTTCCTCCGGAAGATCAAACCTGGCATGGATACGCCAGGTTATTCGCTCGTACAACCACTCCCTCAAACACCTTCCTAATGGAAGACAGCATATTACTCTGTGATATACACGAGACAATGGGCGTGTAAAATACGGATGATGACGTAGTGATGACAGATGACACATCTGACTCAAATATGGAGGTGGATAACCAAGCCCCGATTAGGCACAAACCCACGTATCCGATTACGCGACGCAGCATGACTGTATCATGACCACCCAGACCATGATCCCCACAAATGCGAGGGAACACTCACAATTACACAGAGATTTTCCAACAAATGACTACAAAACACCAGCGCTGCGGTTATAAAATTAAGGGAGTGCAGACGGCCGAGGAGGGTCGGAAAAAAGGGAAAAACCGGTCGTCATGCGGTGTTATAAATTGAGCGCTGTTTTCAGACTCGGTAGACGTCTAAAAATCACTTTACAATAACTTATAAATTCAGAGGTAAAAAATGAGTTAAAAAAAAACAAGGTTAGGTCTAACTCAAGAACAAAAGATTATAAATAATCAGTCTTATAAATCACGAAGCCTTTTTCATATGCTAGGATATAATGAAAGCCTTGAAATATTTTACAATATTTTAAGTTTATAATTGAACTTTCCTCCTTTAGGGAACGTTTTTATAATTTAATGGAAAAAAGAAAAAATAGATTAAATCAACAGATTTCAATTCTATAGTCGAAAGATTAGGACGCGTTTATTCTGAATTGCCTTAATCGTGCGTGGTGTACACGATTGGAGGTCGATCGATTTTAGAACTGGAAAGGATTATAAAAGGAAACAATCATTCATTCTGACCTTGAAATTAAACGAATGGAAGCAGCTAAATTAGGTTTGAAATGAAAAAATCATATCCAATCTAGAGATACGGGTCGCATAACATTTAAAGCAGAATCGATGAATCCGGTGAAACAGGTTCAAATTCAAGAGCAGATTGAATGAAAATGTTCATAACATATTTCGAATACTTTCTTACCTCCTTGGTTTCCTAATTAATTTAGTTAAATATTTTGAATCAGGAAAACTTATGAATATAAGAAAACACAAAGTTAATCTAGAATAAGTCAGTTTCTGCATGATATATTTCTCACTACTATCAATCTCTATATTTCTCTATATTTCTCTGCTTGTCTCTCATTTCCTCTTCAACTACTCCTTGAAAACTAATTGTACCTGTGATGATATTCACGTTCGTTCATAAGTGCTAATCGGAACATTGTCATTGATGCGTTTATTTATTAACATGGAACGTTAATGGTAATGAGTGACAAACATGACATTAATAAAGAAGTATAGAATATGAGCAGAAGAGCTCACATAATCCGAGGGAGGTCACATGAGGGAAAGTGGTCACACGGCATGCATGGGAAATGTTCAAATATAAATATAGCAAGGAATAAGTATCTTAGTAACCTATTTGCAAAATACGGTAAATTCAGTTAATTTAATGCATTGTTCAATCACTAAACAAGATAAATATTTAGCAAAGATTGTCTGGGTAATAATATATATATATATATATATATACACACACATACACACACACACACACACATATATATATATATATATATATACATATATATATATATATATATATATATAAGATCAAAACCATAGGAAAATAAAAACCAAACCAGCTTCATGATAATAAAGATTAAAAATAGTATGGAACAAAATGTGAACCATTTAAGTAGTACCATGAAGTCTGACCGAATTTTAAGTCTTTCATGATTTTACTTTAAGTGAGTGTATGTCATGTTATTATATAATATTTATGTATCATGTACATGCATTTGAACATTGTTTTAGTTTAACTTTTATTTTACGGGAAAAATATCATAGTTGGATACTATAAAACGTGACTGCCTCTATAAGGTGTGTTATAATTGTACGTGTACTTATTAAGAAGTAGTTTAAACAACAATAATTTAATGATTAAAAAAAATAACAACAGAATATTATACAAACTTCAGCAATGAAAACATAAATATAGATGATGACCGATACAAATTATGATGTATGGATAATTTATTCTGGCACCACATCCATCCTTGGAGAATAGAATACTAAGAATACAAATAACATTTCTTAAAACTCTTTACCTGTTTATTGTTGACGAAATAAGAACACACTATCTTGTAGATTAAATAAACGACAAAAACATGGTGAATATAGCATCCGAGATGTGAACTCCAATCTGAATTATAAAGATAATAAAACAATATGCATTTTAATGCGCAAATAATATTATAAACTAGCTGTACCCTGTCACGCTTTGCTGTGGCTCAATTTGGTGGGATGGAAGAATCCACATCACCGCGGTTTTAGCACTCCGAAATCTACCAAAGAAATATTTTCTTATATACGAACGTGAAACGGACGTTTCGAACCCCCGAAAAAAAGACAAAAAAGGAAGAAGAATGGGGAAATATTGCCGCCTCTAAGGGAAAAATTTAAAAAGAGAAAAAAAGAAATAAACTATGAAAATAGCGAGAAAGGCAACGAACAAAACGAAATGTAACGGAAATGATTTATGATATGTTTATTAAAAAAAAGAAAGAGATTGGAAAGACAGCGAACAAAGAGCAAAGAAACGGAAGAAAATTAAATGATTCGTTGTAAATTATATTTTTAGCGTAAAAAAATCGGGCTGTTTTACAAAGAAAAAATGATGTTAAACTTGCCGAAGGAAGGGGAAAAACTGAAAAAGAGAACAAATAAATTTGAAAAATGGAAAGTTTGGGAAAACGAAAAACAGAGAAAGGAAACATAAATAAACCCAAATAAAATACAATAAAATAATCAAAAGAAACGATGTTATAAATATTGTAAAACGCGAAATGAAGCAGAATTGAAGTAAAATAATTTTCATTTTAAGGAAAGAAAATGTAAAGTTACTTGTTTTGTTTTTATTTTGGGCCAACGTAAAAGTAAGCCTGATGCGTTTCATCTAAATTGCAGTCCAGTTTTTATAGGTGTTCGTCCGTAATTTTCTTCTGTGTACGGTCACGGACGGTGTAAATGTGTGGCGGTGAAAGTATGAATTTATTAGAGAGAGAAGAATTTACTACTTCCATTGACCGTAATCGCTTTTGGCAGTGCACCCTCACCAGATAAAATATAGGAAGATCCGATCAGCGAGGTAGCGGATAGGTAATATACCTATAACACACCTCAGATAGTGCGATGCAGCTTGTGTACAGTACATCTGCATAAAATATCTAGATTTTAAATCCCATTAAGGTAAAACTCGGAGGGGAAAAATGAGTTCCTTTTATTTATATAGAAGAAAGATAGAATAGATAGAAAAGATAATCCGCCATGTTTGAATCCCATTGTGGGTGTGGCATGCATTACAAAAATATGCTTACGAATATATCGTTTTTCCAAGTAGCTCACGCTAAAAAAACAACCATCTACGAGAAGGTAAAATGTGAAGGAAAATCCAAGACGAAGTGCCGTAGCAATTATTTTAAGAATTATATTTATTAGCATTTCCATATAAAACACTACAAGTATATAGCCCCCATAAAGTTTTAATCTCTGTTATTTCTTAAGTAAGTATTATTATCGCACCCTTTGAAAATACTTGGTAACACAGATAAACTAATGGCCGTTCTTTGAAATATAAGAACGCGAACACACCCATATCCTAGACAATGGCTGAATCCATAGAAAAATACATCCAGTTTCTAGTGGAATGAAAACAAAAGATGATAACTTAGGCAAAGCTCCTTTTTGTTAACAATTATGAGAAACCTTTTCAGTCACCGATTTTAGCTGAGTGTCTATTGGTCAAAATTTACGGCCGAGTTTTATGGGTTACATAAATTGCAACAAATGCATAGAATATATTTTGAGTTTACTGAACTAGAAAACTTTTATACCTGCCAGTATTCTATACATCGGTAAAGCCACCACGCGCTAATGTATGTGATAGTGTAATTATATTTTTATGACGCTCACGCCAATAGCTGTATTTCTGCTCTTAGACACGCTGTAAATAGGATCTAACATAATGCATCACACACTATTAACGAATGTATCACCTAATGCCATATCGGCGCGATATGACATTCCGGTACTGGTTTTAGAAGTACTTTAAGGGAATGTTTTTCAAAAAAATCTATTAAAATGGTCCTCCCACGACGTTGACGTAAATAAACAAACTGAACATCAGTGTATGAAATTGGACTGCTTCACTATTAAATACACAATTTGGGAGACATTTCTATTATTATAGCTTCTTGCTTAGAATAGTAAACTTTTGATATTCCCTCTTTGCTTTCATGTGGGTGAAAATAATGATAAAAACCATATTTGAACCCAACGTTCAAAATTAGTCAGAGCGTAAAACATCTATTATAAGTATGAGGTTATTAGTATGTGCCAGGAGATGATGTCACTGTAAGAGGCTTGTATATGACCTGGAAAAGAAGAGGGGGAACATCAATCACTTTAGCTTATGATAATCTCCAGAGATTTTTTCGAAGTTATTTTTATTTGTGTATCCGGAAACTAGTCAAGTAGAATGTCACGTAATGTATAACGGAGAAAATATCGCAGAATCTTGTGCATCAGTGATGTTTTCATATTTATTCCAATTTTTTCTACATTAATGAAACTACAAAAAATGAAAACGGCGCATAACCCTCCACCACTACATTACGGTTACAACTAGTATTATAGCAAGATATGACTATCAAATGTGCCATCAACCTGTAAACTAGAGATACAAACCCGTTACTTTTATCGATGAAACAACCCATTCTCTGCTACAGGAATTCGAACAATATACTTTGTAGATGGGATTGCTCTTTGCAAAATTCCTTTGAGGTTTAACCAATCTCAGTATTGATAGAATTATCTGTATGATCTGTTTAATATCTCTCCACAAAAAAGTAATGAATGTGTATATTATATTAATAATATTCCACACTAGTTATATTCAGTTGGTGTCTTGCGAGAACCTATTTATTCTGTAATGTCATTTCCTGTTTTAGTTATGTTAACTTTTTTGACGTATGATTTTAAATGTTCACTTCAAATCAAATTATATCGATTGTCATTAAGTTATTGAATGGTTTAAATTGTTATATAAACATTTGAATAATTTTATCAGCTCAATCTTGAATTAATTTAGATATTCAAAATTATTGTATATAAATATTTTCTTTTATTGTACATCATTTTTTCAATCAGTTAATTTAAAGAATTTGACTTTACCAGAAATTACTTGTTATTCAATAGATCAACTGATTCTTATTAGATTGTAAATTCTAATCGTCCACGAAGTTAGTATATTTAAACAATTAAAAAATGAGGATAATTGCTAACTATTTAGTGAGGATAATGGACTTCATGATTTTCTATAAATTTTGTCATTTTTATTAGTTTTTTTAATATAATTTGCTCAATTTGTTTTTACCTGACACTGTTAAAAATGATTTTAAAAATATACGATAATTATAAAATCATAACACTTAATAATGATAATATTAATAATAAGTATGATGACACATCAATGTAATAATAACATAAATAATAAAATAAAATAATAATTCAGTGTTTACTGGTTGATATTATGTTAAACCGAAGAAAAGCAGATACATTTGAAAGTGTCTCATTGATATTTTTAATCTAGATTAGAATTAAAATAAACAGGATAACGGGAGTAGAAATCAGAGAAGATTAAAATGGTAAAAATTACAGAAAAGAAAAAAAAATATCAACTAAAAACTTTTAAAAAATATTAATTTTTATAAAAAACATAAATGTTAATAAAAATCTCTAAAATATTAAAAGAGAATAAAGCAGAAGCAAAAACGAAAATAGTATTGGAAATGAATCCGTGAAAGTGAAAGTAGAAAGATCAAGATGGTGAAATAGAATTTGGAGAGAAAGCAAATAATCTGAAAAAATCGTATGATAAAGAAAACACGAAAAATAAAAAAATGGCTGAGCAATAAACACTCATTGAGATTGAAAAGAACGTGATGGAGCATAAAATTGGCCTTCGATTTATCGATTGCTATAATGAGAAAAACGGCAAGTATTATAATAAAAATAACACATCAAGTAATAGAAATTTATAATAATTTTAATAATAATAAAAAATAATGCATCCTCTTGTAATAACGTTTACATTGTTACTATTTATAATAATAATAATAATAATAATAATAATAATAATAATAATAATAATAATAATAATAATAATAATAATAATGCAAACAGAAAAAAAAACAGTAAACCATATAATAATGCAGCTAACTAGCCCAAATGTAATATAAGGACAAACACGACTACACGTGTATTGCAGTTCATCGGGAACTCTACAGACGACTACACATCGAACTTGCTGACAAACGCAAGCTAACATCGCAACAAATACTCGAAGGGTCAAGGATAACAGAAAGACTTAGGAGAGAAACACTAACCAGACCTCTACTGAATAAATGCGACGACGACGCGGACCTTATCAGATGAGAAATCAGCAGCCAGTGTAAGCTCAGTTGCAAATTCATTTGTAAAGATTTTCAAAATACTTGGAGTGTACCAGAAATCTGAGAAGACTTATCATATAAGCACGCGTGGAGTTTTGTGTCTATAGATGGCATGAAAAAAGGAAAACAGAACATCTCATACTTGCTGCTAAGGAACGAAAGAAAAATGAAATAAAGAGAACCGTCCACCGAAAGAACTTATATGGAAAGTGGTGGCTGTATTTTGTAACTCCTGGAACAGTGTCACACGTTATTAGTGCGTGTTCTACAGTACAAATTATGCCATGACAAAGTATGTACAAATCGATATTGGATCTATGCCAGAAGTGTTGAATCCACGTAGAGAACAAATGGTTCAAACATAACTCAGACGCAGTAGTTAAAAATGAGGAAGTTACGAGTCTACGATTTCATAGTTCAGTGTGATCGAGAGATAACTGCAGAAAACCAAATATTGTAGTGAATAAAAATACCCATTAATGCAAAATTATTAGTGTGGTATTCCCATGCGATATCAAAGCTCCCAAAAACCTCCGCTCATTGTTTCTCTGGAACAGGAAGAAGCTGCTCTGTGGGCGCCTCATAATATTGAAGGAGAAGGCCCACTCTGACTGAAGTTATTGTTGTTTTTGAGCAAGTGTATCTGTCATCCTAACAAATCTAGATTCTCGGTCATCTGGCGATTTGGCTGGAACGCGTTGCCTTTCGATGCCATTCAACACATTGCCAGAATAGTAGAGACACTTGATTGTCCCCACTATTGTTAATTTGAAGAGGAACCGACCTAGCATGCTATTTTTGAATTCCGCTGACCCCACGGTACTGGGTGTATGTCAGCGAGTAAATGGCTCGTCTCAACTTCAAGTATCGTTGCCTAGTAAACGTTATTTACGTTATTGGCAACGTTGGCCAACCTATAGACAGGATGAGACCGATGGTGTCTCGCACGCTATTGATTGTAGCACGGATAGTGGATCTGTGAGTGGATCAAGGAAAAAAAATTACTAATCTGGTTCTGATCGTGTTCATCAAACACTAGTCGAAAGTCAAGATCAGATGTGATAGAAAAGGATTACATTCTTCAGAGTATGAAATATTGTGGATAAGACTCGCAAACGTGTGTGAAAAAAGGGGGTAAGTACGAGTTCGTATTTCCGGCCTTGTATAGAGCACGATGTCTAAGGTTCTGGCGCATCTGAACCCGTTGAGTAAGGTTTTAAGCATATAGACTCCTAGCTATTTGAGTGAATGAGATGCCTTCTCCTTGGTAATAGAAAACCTTCAAGATTCTTCCATTACATTTTTATTTTTTTTTATTTTTTACTTGTCCTTTATTCCTTATTTGGGTCCATCCTTGAAGTCCCCTACGTACCCGCCCACTATATTTCCTATGCTATTTTGGGGGCAAACCGAAACACAGTGGCAAGGTAATCTAATCATTGTAAATAATTCAATACATTCTTTTTTAAATTTGAGTGTATCTTAAGCAAAACAACCCATGGGGTAAAGGTGGTGTGGTGGTGATTGGTACATTTCAGTTAAGTGTACAGTAGTCCAGATAAGTATTTGAGACAAAGCATGATCAATAAAAAACATTATTTCCAACACTTTTATGTGGTCTTGTGTCTAATATGTTTATTATGTTTTTTTTTAATATTTTGTTCAAATAAATATTTCAACTTAGCAGGCAAGATAAATGAGAAACTACGGAAGTCGTTGCTATATTACTTTTAATTTTTATCTTTTTAGGTTAAAATGTTAATAACTACATTATATTTCAGTATTTAATTATATTTTTTTTTACTTTTGGTTGTTTTATTTAATATCTTTTCCCGGCCATTAATGTTGTTTATTATATATACCAAGTTGATCTTAAAGACAGCATAGACCCAAAAATTATTTTCTCTTTACAGACTCCTCCTCCCCCGTTTTATTTTATCTCGCCATTCTTTAAACCGCCACCAGCTGAAGTTCAAAATACGAGCACGAGTTTTAACGGTTAATTTTTAAAAAATGTCTTTGGAACGCTGATGTTCTTAAAGCTAATTTTCCTTCAACAGTTTGCATTTTGGAGACAGAACTCTTTCGAGATAAGTCGTTGCTATATTAATTTAAATTTTTATCTTTTTAGATTCAAACGTCAATAGCTATATTTTATTTCAGTATTTCATTTATGTTTTTTTTATGTTTTAATTTTATTTATTTAATACTAGTTTTTATCGTCCATAAATGTTGTTTATTATACCTAACAAGTTGATTGCATAAACTCATTAGGACATTTTATTCATTTTCACTTCGCGAGAGGGGAATATAACACGATAATTTACCTTAAACACGCCAATTGGGCATTATTAAGTACAGTACTTAATAAAATATTTTTTTTAATGGGGAGTAGAGAACGCCTTGTGGATGCGTTATCGGCAGCTCCAGTTAGTCTCGCTTCTCTTTATTTGCCTCTCGGTCCTCGTTTTTTAATGAGTGATTTTACTGACAAACGGAGAAGAAAAGGCTGTATTCTAGGTTGGCAGTATTTTGCGCGAACAGTCGCCAGAGATGTCCGAAATTTTCTGTTTCTATCTCTATCCTTGTAGCCATGCCACTAGTAAGGGTGCTGGAGGTAAACGTTTTATCTGGGATGAAGTTATCCGCCTGATATTCAGGGGCCCGAACCTTGGATTAACCACTAAGGAGGCTGGCCTATCAGCAGGTCCAAAGTACAGGGGCTGCTGTATTGCCATTTGGTGAATGGATTCTGGACCATGCATGGAGATAAAATAAAACCGGGGAGGAGGAGTTTGTAAAGAGAATATAATTTTGTGGTCTATGCTGTCTTTAAGATCAACTTGGTATATATATGGACTTCAGGCTGAGACTCTCGATGCCATATTAGTGGGTAATTGTTACGGCTTTACTTTATCATGTGCTACAAAAAAATAATGAATTTCTTCGTTTATTTTTCTCTCTTAATTTCTCTCTCTGTCCTGGTCTTAGCAAGTCTGTCGACCTAGTCCACAGATCCCAAAACTCCATCATGGCAAGTTTCAAGAAAAAATAAACGATTAAACCCAGATATCCAACTTCCAACGTAACCCCCTCCCCCACTATCATATCTCCTTCTCCAACTTCAGAGTTCTACGTTCTAACCTTCCAGAGGGTGAAACACAATTATAGGAGACGTAGCGGGACATATTGTTCCTAAGTTACTGGCATTGGACCGACCTAGATGAGTTCATAATTAAAGGATACTCTAACTTAACTTCTAAATCTGACACGTACATAAAATGTGTTGGCAAGGCCGCTGAAAACATGGTTAGATTCTTTTATCGATCCAGTAGATATCTCACTGCTGATTCAGTCTTTATATCTATTAGAGCCAGGTACGTCCACATTTGGGAAGTGACTGCTAGAAATGGATTTTCTGCCTTGACAGAGTTCAAAATAGACTTTGTAGCCTCATACAAGATGCCGTTTTCTCTTCCCTGCAACCTCTATCTCACAGAAAAGATATTGCGAGTTTGTCTCTGCTTTATCTTTAATATCATGGCAAGTGCTTGACTGAGAACTGTTTTCTGTTTTCCTGCCTTCCAGATGACTACAATCTGATTGTCTTCAAGTCCAACGTAAGCAAGTTCTTGATGAGCCACTTAAGTTAAAAAATTTACCGAATTTCCATTACGAACGATTACTATACTGTCCAATTAACTACTGTACACTCTTAACCCTTATCCTCGAGTAGTCTCTGGGCCTTGATAAATGTAAATGCCTATGTAAAAAAACTATCAGAAACTGGGTGTAGAAATTTTTCGGTTATGGAACAAGAAAACTTTCGTCATGCTAATCATTATAGGTGTGCTATCCAGATTGATCTTGAGAAATAGTTGATCTCTTTGGAAATCAGTTCTGCTTGGCACAGCATAATTTACGGCTAGCACTTTCCATTTAATTTATAATTTGAATATGCTTACTAGCGGTAAAAATCGTCCGAGACTGAAAAATTAACAGGTGTAATCCATCACAACACTGTGAATTTAACGAACTTAATAATAATAATAATAATAATAATAATAATAATAATAATAATAATAATAATAATAATAATAATAACAATAACAACAACAACAACAATAACAATAATAATGATAATAATAATAATAATAATAACAATAACAATAACAACAATAACAATAACAATAATAATAATAATAATAATGATGATGATGATGATGATGATGATGATGATGAAAAGAAGAAGAAGAAAACAGAAAATGCAGACTCTGTGGACGAAGACACGAAACGATAAACGACATAATAAGTTAACGCAGCAAACTGGCCCCTAAAGAATACAAGAACAGACACTACTAAGTGGGAAGGGCGGTACACTGGGAATTATACAAACAACTGCATCTTGAACGCAAAGACAAGTGGTACTAACATAAACCGGGAAAATAGTTGAACACGATGAATCCTATTGAACATGGACATAAAAACTGATAAATCCAGCCAAGCTGGAATACCGTATGTCGTAATAATTAACCAGAAAGAAAAGTCCTGTCAAATCGTAAACTTTGCTGTTCCAGCTGACCGAATAACGAAAATTAATTAACCGAAAGACGTGGAGAGCACTGAACATTGAGGGGAAACTTGTTGTCAAACAGACTGGAGGAAACATCACAATTTCTTATCTCTCAGTGAAGGAGAAATCGTTCATGACTGAGACAATTTCTATTTTTGTTCCTTTTCTCCACATTAAAAAATGACCCAGGTTTCTCTGTAAATAGGAACATTAGAAGGGTAAATATATATATATATATATTAAACTTACATAACATCCCTTGATGAACTTAAACAACAAATATCTTTTTCACAGACTGCGTCCAGAGTCATGTGTATAAGGTAATTAAAATACATCCGGCTACGTGTATACACCCATTGACACACACACACACACACACACACACACACATATATATGCGCGTGTGTGTGTGTGTGTGTGTGTGTGTGTGTGTGTGTGTGTGTGTGTGTGTGTGTGTGCACGCGCGCCTGTACGTTGAAATAAGTTAAAGCAATTACTGTGTTCATACAAAACCAGGGAAAATATTTGATGGAGAAAATATTCGAATATTCCATTCCTTTTGAAATAGACAGGATATTTTAAACAAACAATCAAGTTTTTCAAGCGCAGAAATTTCCCTATTATTATCACTTGAGTTTTATATAAAAAAAAGAAAAACCGTACCAGTTTTCTTGTGTGTGTTTAATGGAAACTGATTTTTTTTTTTTTTAATTTCGTTAATTGTATTTGTCATTTTTTTCATGTCTTGTTTTTTATCATTCAATTTTTAGGGTCGATCGTCATTTTTTCCTTCTCTATTGTGTGTCATGTCAGATAAAAAGACAATTTTATTTCTAATTCTTCTCATCTTAACGCTTTTGGTTGGGAAAGAAAAATATGAGATTTTTTTTAAGGGATGGCGTCAGTCTCAACAAAAGGACTTCAATAAAATCAATGTGCCTGTGTGAAATGGGGACAATGCGATTTGATGGCGGAAGAAACGATAACGCCGCTGCTGCTGATGGCAGTATTGTTGTGATGTGCTTTGAGATTGGGGTTGCTTTATTGTGCGGGCAATACTTGAAGCATTATGATAACGACAGCGCTGTCGGAATGACAGCCTCAACTAACGTATTCTAGACTATCATTAGAAGCATCAGTTTCTACACCAAATATAATTTTACTGCCAACGAGCAGCTGGTTTGGTAGTTGTTAGTTGCTGCGGTATATCAATACTCGTTGGCTTATTTTATAACGGAACCGTACATTATGTTATATATAGGAACCACCATTATGCATTTCTCCCATCGTTTGATGCAGCTCTGGAGACCGTTTTTGTAGAACACACTAGGTTGGTCCTCCAACCAAGACGTGACTTCAGAAATCAAGGCTGCATCATCTGAAAAACGCTTTCCTTTCAAAAAAAAATAATGGCTGGGAAGAGGTGAAAGTCAGAGGGTGTAAGGTCAGGAGAGCAGGGAGGATGGGGAAGGATTTCATAACCACAAACCCGTGCTTCTGACCTGGCGAGATAGGAGTTGTGGACCGGAGCGCTGTCCTTCAGGAGGAGGGTGCCTTTGCTGATCTTTCCCCGCCTCTTGATTTTTAAAGCTTCCTCAAAAGTGAAACATAATAGGCTTCTGTAATTCTGGTACCTTTAGCAGGAAATATGTCATCACTACTCCGTCCTGGTCCCAGAAGACTGTGAGCATGACCTTGCCAGCGGAGGGCTACACCCTTGCCTTCTTTGGAAGTGGTGAGTCCAAGTGTTTCCACTGCATTGACTGGGCTTTGGTCTCGATCATAGTGATGGGCCCAGGTTTCATCCTGTGTAATCAGTCTTTTGATAAACGTTGACTCGTCTTCTTGGCACATCTCCAAATTCATCCTCGAGCACTCGACACGTTCTCGCTTCTGGAATGGTGTGAGCAACCTTGAAATCCATCTGGCAGACACCTTATGCATATGCTAATGGTCAGGAATGATACTTTCCACAGCCCCTGTACTAATCTTGACATCTTTGGATATTTGGCGAATAGTAATGCGCCGATCTTCCAAAAGAGCAGCCTCAACTTGACAGACAGATGCCTCATCAATGACAGAAGACGGGGGCGACCATGTTTTATGTCACGATGCCAACGTTTTACAAGGTCATATGATGAGGCATTCTCACCATGAATTTCTTTCATTTCATCAAAAGTCTCCTGTGGTGTGCGTCCTTTCAAATACAAAAATTGGATCACTGCTCGACATTCAACAGGCTCCATTTCGCACCTGACACAATTCAACCATCTGTAAAATAGAAACCACAATTAGTTCAGAGCTGTAATTTGCCACATAACCCGTTGAGATATAAATTATAGCACATGAAAACGTTCAGCTAGATAAGAGCAGTGGAAGTAGGTCAGGGGCATTACTTATTGCGGTCCCCTCCTAGGTAATATCTTAAAAAAAGGTCTAGAAAAATCGAAATCGAAAGAAATTGTGGTACCATACAGGGCATTGATAAAATATTATGCAAAGTAATCTAATTAAAAATGGGCATTATCAGTGTGATTAGGGCGATTGAATAAGAGCGCATATGTTGAGAGTTGCTAAAAATAAATACTGTTAGCAATAATTTGTGTTTGCCTAACATCGATTCTAGGTATTGATTCGTGTGAGATTTCAGAACGATTAAGAAATAGTTTTTTTTTTCTTGTTCCTTTGAAGTTTGTAATACTGGGGATGGGGCAGCCAAACCAGCTACCAACATTGCCCCGCTTTTTATTGAAACCGACCGAGAGCTCTTTTTAGTATCCTCCCTGTTCCCTTAAGTGCATCTGGATCTCTTTTGCACTTGGTTCACCAGGAATATTAGTAAGGTAGGACTTCATAAGCCCTGTGGCACCTATGATAACTGGTATGACTGATATCTCCCTAAGATTCCAGTTTCTTTTCATATCGTACATGAGACCTTGATATTTGGTTTGTTTCTCTCTTTCAGCTCTGTTCGGACCGCCATCATAAGGAACACTCACTTCAATCAAGGTTGCAACTCTCTCTGACTTATGCCTCAACAGATGACAACATATTGATTTATAATGTCTATATAAACACATATAATAATATACTTGACTGCGATAAAGTTGTATTCGCGCCCAATTATAGATAGATATACAATAGTTTTAAAAAAATGGTATATGAGTGCGATAGAACTCCCATAACTATGTTGAAGACAACAATAGCACATTGTGAGCAATTTAGAGAGAAAAACAGAGATTCGATACCAATAACTCGAATATGCACATGAGCATATCCTGATTGATTTCTTAAAGAATTGTCAACTGTTTTTCGTGTATTTTATATTAAAAAGGAAACAAGAACTGTCAGCAAATATATATACATGATTAAAATGCAAGTAACCTATTTAGAATTAATACACACACACATACACACACACACACACCCATATATATATATATATATATATATATATATATATATATATATATATATATATATATATATATCTTCCCTGCAACCTCTCTCCCACAGAAGAGACGTTGCAAGCCTATCTTTGTTTTATCGTTATTTCCCTGGCAGGTGGTCGTCTGAACTCCAATCTCTGGCCTCCACTCGCCAATCTTTTACGAAAAACACCCGTCTAGCTGAATCCACTGTGAAAAACTTTCCCCATTCTTTATCTATGCCTAAATCAAAACGTAGATTCCATGAACAAAGTTTCTTTCTTAGAACTGCACGCCTGTGGAATTCTGTTCCGTCTGCCTGCGTCCCTCGTTAATACAACTTGGATGCCTTCAAGTCCAACGTAAACAAATTCCTGATTAATCGCCCCCTTAAGTAGACACTTTAAATATCCACACTAACGTACTGTACTTACAATAACCCTTATCTCTGAGTGGCTTCCGGGCCTTGATAAGTGGTGACCACCTTGTAAATATATATATATATATATATATATATATATATATATATATATATATATATATATATAGAAAGAGAGAGAGAGAGAAAGAGAGGGAGAGAGATAATGAATTTTCCCGGGAACGTTTAATTAGAATTATTGAAAAACAGCTATATCGAACGATTGATAAAAAATTACCACATATAAAAAAGTGATATCATAATCAGACACTATAAAAATATCAATATGGTTCGAACTTATTGATTTACATTTGCTATTTTTTGGTTTTATTTTTCTTTAATTTACTTTTAATCAATTATATTTGGAACATAGGAAAACTTAATGAACATTAATTTGCATAAAATTATAATAACTAGAGGCAACCAACCTGTCATGTTTACCTCTTTGCATTTTGATTCACATATAAAAATACTAGATCAGACACTTTTTTTCTGTATCGTATGGAGTACGATATTCTATCCGATTATTACTAGACTATGTCATATTGATGTTATTTAATGATCTGTGATTTTTCGAAACCTATGCAATCTTGACGATGTTTTATATTATTCTCTGTATTTTGAAATACGTCTACTAGAAAATGAGAAAAATTTCTTTGAAATATTGCGATTTAATAATATAGTGAAATAACTCACTAGTACAGTTGCATATTGTTTTTACAGCTGATGAATAATAAAAACTAAAACAAATAACAAGTTATAATTCTCATCAAATGGATCAAATTATTTCTGGAACTTATATATTTAAAGTGGTGACGCTGATTGTAATATTTATAATCGGACTATTTCTTGTTATTAAGAAACACAAAAATAGTGGTCTATTTTTGGAAGTTCTCGTTAAGCTTCAGATAAAGATGATAAATAATAATTTACTCTACCTTAATCACTAAGTCCGCTTGACACTCGAACTTCAAGTTAGTGCTTGATTAAGTAAATTTCTCATAGTATATTTGGTGAAATGATGCGGTGAGTCAAGAAGCAATTTTTGTTTCTAGTGTTTTAAAATAGAGAACTCTAAACGAAATCTAATTTTTTAAATAATAAAAAAAACTTGTGGACAATATCAGAACATTGAAAATATCTATAGAATTTAAACACGTTTAATAAATATTAATCCGTCGTATATTTTTGTAGTTTTCCGACCGTTAACAATAGTGAAAGTTTTTTATTTTCATCTTTCAACTTCTGTTTTAATACTGCTTGTATAATGCGTTGATAATATATTAGCTTGAGTAGAGTCATATGAGCGATTTTACGTTAATATTAAGTTAATTTAGTTTTGGTTGTATATTATTGATAAGAATTCTATTTGCGTTTGTTATTCCAATTACTAAATTTGGATGATATTCTTCAGATGTTCAAGTGTTTCTATTTATCATAAAACAATTGTTCAGATAATTTCTCCCAGTATTTGAGAAGGTCTTATTTATTCTGTAAATATCTTAAACTATCTAATGTAATCGCATTGAATTGATACGAGTAGAAATTAAATATTTTACAGTGGTTTTTGTTATCAGATAACGTTAGCTCCGTACAAAATTTCACACACACACACACACACATACACACACACACACACACACACACACACACACACACATATATATATATATATCATTATAGATGTAGTTCAAAAGATAATGTTAATTCTTTTTTTTGTTACAAATAATCACATTATAAAATAAAGACGAAAAGTCATTAACAATGGTTGCTGACGCATCCAGTTTGTGATGTAAAACTTTTTAATGTAAACGGGTTACGTTTTTGCTAATTGAATGAAGAAGCTTTACCTGGATATGCCGACATTACTGCTAAAGTCTTTTTGTAAGTCTCCGTTAACTTCACCTAGTGCTATAGTATTTTAAATCCCCCTGAACTTGTGTCTAACCTTGTTTGGATGATATTGTAAAATGTGTATTCCTTTAGGTATACGAACTACTGTTCTCATTTTGGATGGCATTCTCATATGTATGTAACCAAGTAATTTCTTCAAGTGTGTCTTGTTAAACCCGGAATAAAAATAATACGCACTGATCAGTTCTAAGTGGCATTCTTCTTGAAGTTTTTTTGTTTCTACCTCAACATAAAATTACAATGTTAGCCGTCCCTAATATTATTATACATTTTAAAATCTTTTTTAAGCTACCCAAAACATCACTGAACACATGCATGGACAATCGCTCGAACTTAAAAGTTAACTGCCATGTACGCGTCCATTGATCATTGAATTGTTTTGCAAAACAACTATAGTGATTAGTATAGACATTGCAAAAGTTGAACAAAAATCTATTTATTTATATTATCACGTGACCTGTCTCGTTCTTTAAAAAGCAATGCCATATTAACTTTGTGAATGCATTTAATATTTAATTGTCTTTGTCTTACACAATAGTAAATGATTCTTTTTAGAAACGATTTTGACTAGCATTTTAAGTGTCAGTGCTTGCTAAGAAGTGTTACTCTGCTGCTGTTGCAGACAAGATAAATAAATATAATTCATCAGCAATGAGAGGACATTATTCTAATTCGGTTATTAACAAACAAAAATACAGTTTTCAATGTTTTGTCGAAAAACCTCTTTCAAAATGAAAATATAGTTATTAATTAACAAGTCAGTTATTTAACATATCGATTCAATTCGTAAAGTTAGAGAATGTTTTTTTGAGAAGTATTAGTTTATAAATGATAGAATTTGTACCATTAAATAGAATATTAATATTTTAATACATTTATATTATATGTGTGTGTCTGTGAGAGAAAGTGTGTATGTGTATGTGGGTTTATGTATATAGACACACTCACAGACATATATATATATATATATATATATATATATATATATATATATATATATATATATATATATAACTACTTCATTTATTCACATAAATTTAATATACGAAAGTATAGATTTATGCGTAAACTTTAACTATTTACTTCAAAAGTGGTCAATACGTAGGTAGAGCTACTTAGTAATTTATTAAATATATATGGCGATTAAGCTACACTGAATATTCTGCGTTTCATCCACTATAGGATTCGTCAGGCTTATGCGCGCATGCTGTGGTTGTTTCTTGTTTTTATATATGTTGAGGATTTTTAGTTAGCCAATCAGCTTTCTAGTATCCACCGCGCCCCTTCCTATCAGCCAATGGGCATGCATTTTATCGAACAAAGGATATGTTTTAGAACTAGGTTAGTGGTTTAAGATAGACGTTTTCCTTTTTTTATATATACAAAAGTACATTAAAAAATAAAAAAACACCGTATAAAAACAACACTAGCGAATACATACTGGGAACTCAAAGAAAGCGGATATTCACCGGTAGTCGAATGGAAAATAATAAGACAAGCTACCACGTGCAGACATTTAGACGACCCATGTAAATTATGCCTCCATGAAAAATTTGCTATCCTGTACTTTAAAGAACCCCAAAATCTATTAAAGCGTAGACGCAAAATAGCAAACAACTGTGTTCACTAAATAAAACTTACTCTAGGATAGCGATACAAAATAGCTTTAAAACTAACAATAACAATAGAAAACAAACAAATAAATAAATTGAATAAACATGAATATACATAAACGATCACACATATATGTATATATATATGCATATATATGTATGTGCACGTATGTGTGTACACATAGGTATATTAATATATAAAAAAGGAAAACGTCTACCTTAAACCACTAACCTAGTTCTAAAACAGATCCTTTGTTTGATAAAATGCATGCCCATTTGCTGATAGGAAGGGGCGCGGTGGATACTAGAAAGCTGATTGGCTAACTAAAAATCCTAACCTAGTTCTAAAACATATCCTTTGTTCGATAAAATGCATGCCCATTGGCTGATAGGAAGGGGCGCGGTTGATACTAGAAAGCTGATTGGCTAACTAAAAATCCTCAACATATATAAAAACAAGAAACAACCACAGAATTCGCGCATAAGCCTGACGAATCCTATAGTGGATGAAACACAGAATATTCAGTGTAGCTTAATCGCCATATATATTTTATAAATTAATATATATATATATATGTATATAGATAGACGATGATTGCAACGTCTTGTCAGATGAGTGGCAGTCCCTCAGATACTGAAAGTTCATGAGCCCTAAAAATGACATATAGTCCTGCCAGCGAATTCACATGCTCAAGCAGACATGACACTAAAGACGAGCATTGTTATACATACATATGTATATACACGCACACACATACATATATATACACATCTCACACATATATACATGCGTACACACACAATACACAATACGTACACATACATATGCATACACACACATGCAAACATAAATAAGACGGCCATTGGTATACATACATATAAATATATACATGCATACATACATGTCTATAAGCATAAGCTCATATATACCCATATACATACACAATACATAATACACAAACATCCATATACATACCCACATTCATACATACACATATGCATACATATACATCCACATATATACATGCATACAAACATATACTTACACATATATATACGTACACATATGCACATATACATACATACATACACTTACCTACATATACATACACATCCATATATATGCATTCATACACATACACTCATACATGCACACATACAAATACATATACATACACACCTGCATACATACAAATACATGCATATACACACATACATGCATACAAACATTTATAAATGTGTATATGTACACACACAAATATATATATACACATAGACACATATACATACATATTTCATAGATATAAATACATATAAACTCACATGTACATATATAAATATACACACATACATATATAAATATACATACACATATACATACATAAATACATATAATGATGGCACAATAATTATTGCATGCATACAGCATTACAGGCGTACACACGTGACAGCTTTTTTTATCGCCACAGGACTTTTTTCTTTTTTTTTATAATAGACAAATGCCTGAGGGCGTATCTATACAAAGATGATGTTACAGAGTTTTAGCTTTGTACGACAGCTCTCTCTCTCTCTCTCTCTCTCTCTCTCTCTCTCGGTTCAAAATGTTGCAATCCAGCAACAAACAAGAGCAAGATAGCCAACAACAAGTCAAACTGCAGACCATCTTTATGCGGGTACTGGTCTCCCGCTTTATTTTTTGTTTTTTTTTTTAAATAGAAAATATATATACATACATACATACATATACACATATACATACACACATACACACATATACACACACATATATACATATTAAATTCCACAGCCAAACAACGTCGCAGCCCACAGGAGCCATGACAGTCAAAGAACCGGAAGTCCAATAAATGTATACATATATATGCATATATATATATGCATGCACACACGCATGCACATGTACACATATATATATAGATAGATGATGATGATTGTAACGTCTTGTCAGACGAGGGCCACTCCCTCAGACATTTAAAATCCATGAGCCCAAATGTCTGGGGGTGTATCTATACAAATATGATGTTACAGAGTCTTAGCTTTGTACGACAGCTAAGTCTCTCTATATATATATAGATAGATAGATACATGCATACATACATACACACACACATAGAAGAGATTTATTTTAAAAGGCAGATGCATGTACATGTCTTACAATTACATATGCAGAATTAATTTTCTCCGACGAACCAATACCATGAGCGCGGGAACATGGTCCCAGAACTGCGAGACTATCCATGAAACATTCTGCTCGTCAAAATCATGAGAAATGCATTAAGCAATGAGTTCCCTTATATGTAGTTTTTGGTTAGTTAATGAAGTTTTCTTACGGCAGCTGTGATAGCTTCTGGATGATTTTTGGAGAATGCCCAATTTTTGTAAGCCCTTTGAAACAAGTGTATGCGTACATGAAAGCTCGCGTGACTTTTAATGGACATTTTTCTGAAGAGATTCTGTTGTATAAAGGAGTAGGAAAGGCGATATTCAAGCAGTTTTTCAAAATCGTTTGATCAGTTCGTTTTTAGAATTTATTATATTGTTACATATAGGGGAAGTAATTATACATATAGCTTTGGTTGTACATAGGAGACATAACTTGAGCCTGTAGTATAAGGAAACTTTTTTTATGATAGTCCATTTGATTGAGAAGGGGGTATTGTAAGAGTTAATTTTTTTTTAAATTAAAATGGTTAGAGAAGTTCCTTGTTTATTATTATAATTATGGTTGTTAAAAGAAGAAATGTGGTTTGATATTCTTTTCTTTATTAATGTTTAAGTAGCGCCGTAGTATATATATATATATATATATATATATATATATATATATATATATATTGTTGTTGTTTTTTCAAACGATAGAATCGGTTAATAATGGCTTCCCTCGAAGCTTGATTTTAGAAAGTCACCCTAATTAGTTTGGACGTATATATAATATTTTTTAAATTTATTTTTGCTATTATTTTTAAATAAATATATATATATTTATATATATATATATATATATATACATATTATTTTTTTATTTTTTTATTATTTTTTTAAGCCAAAAGCAATGCGGAGGAAGACCGGAAAAGATGAAGTAAAAAGAAAAACAAACAGATGTGCTTAACTTTTATTTGACTATCAGTCTTCATGACATATATATATATATATATATATATATATATATATATATATATATATATATATATATATATATATATATATATATATATATATATATATATATATATATATATATATATATATATATATATATATATATATATACTAGCTGTACCCTGCCACGCGTTGTTGTGGCTCAAATTGGCGCAATGGAAAAAGTTCTAAAATGAGAAAAAGCATGTTTCTCATAGGTTTAATTTTCCATTTTGCATGGGTACACAGTTTTTGTTGTTCCATTTTCTTAGCTGATATAGAGACTTTCCGGTTTGGTGACTCTTGAATATGTAACATAAATTGTCACACAGTGTGTAACTGTAAGGCCCACAATTGTAAAGATTGTTCCCTGTGTTTGTTGATGGTTATTGCAAATGACAATAAAATTGGAAAGTGCAATTTGCTAAAGTGTAATGATGTATCCGGTGGAATCATAGGAATGCATGGAATGAAGATATATTCATCTGTGAAAGGTCCTGTTAAGATTGTTGTTTCTATGATATTGTTTGTTTGTTTTTTTTACTGCAAGCTATGTACCATTGCAAAGCTTGGATTAGTTTATATTTCACAACATGATAATTAGTACACCAAATTTCAGTTGCAATACATGCGGTGGAATCCCTGGCAAATACAGCTGTTGGATAATTAACCACTTTATCTGCTTTCACAACAGTGTCGATGGATTTGTATGTGACTACCTCACTTGGAATTTTACATTTAATTATAGCGTTAAGTTCATGGGCATCTTTGTATTGACCTGCAACAATAGCGCATTTACTCAGTCAAATGGAATTCTTATAATTTGAATATCTGCAAAAACCTTTTCAACTAACTATTCTTTTGATGGAATAAAATTACAGAAATTACAGAAGTTAAAAGTCAAAGAATTTTGCCCTTAACTCTGATTAGCTGGCACTTTTTCGTACCAAATTCCCCCCAAGTGATGCAAAAGTTTTTGCGCGGATCGAACAGTCTGCAACTGGAAATGCGTATTTTGAGTTAAGTTTAATGTCTTCACATGGAAAACATGTAGAGTATTTGAGGCAAGCATTTATTTCCTCTACTGGTGTTGATTGAAGAATAACAGGTAACATTTGTCTGAAATCTCCTGCAAGCAATATTACTGCATTCCCAAATGGTCTGACATTGCCACGCAAATCTTGCAATGATCGACCAAGAGCCTCAAGTGATTTTTTGCGTACAATTGTGCATTCATCCTAAACAATAAATTTGCATTTTTGCAATATTTTCCCCATATTGGATGTTTTTGAGATGTCGAAGATGAGATTTTTTTAAAATTGAATGTTTTAAAGTAGAATAAATAATTCTTCTACTTGACAGCAAGGTCGCAGGTATTCCTCATGCAGCAAGGGCTAAGGCTATGCCATTTTGTTACCAAATGGCTGCCAAAATCAATTTAATTAGAAAGGTTTTATCAGTTACTTCTGGTGCTGTTCAAGGTAGCAGTAATTTCCAAATAACTTCTATTCTCACAGTCAGTAAATTAGGTGACTAAAATAGGATTTATCCATGTTTTGACAATGCCTTATTCACTGTAATTAATTTAGGAGACTAAAATAGGATGAGGGATTAGAGATGGACAGATAGAGAGGAAGATATATAGAAAGAAAAGAGACAGTGAGAGGAAAATAGAGAAAGAGAAGGAGATATAGAGATAAAGGGATTGATAGATAAACAGAGAGAGGGAGAGAGTTAGAAACAGAGAAGGATGAGACAGAGGAAAGGAGAGAGATAGAGGGAATTCAAAGGAAAGGAGCTCAAAGAGAGATAGAGAGGCTGATATAGAGAGAAAGATAGATTGAGAGAGGGAAAGGGAGAAATGGATAGAGAGAGATATTAAGAGAGGAAGAGAGAGGGGGAGAGAAACAGAAGGTGAACTAAACTTCACCGCTTTTTTCCTCGTTCAGTAGAGAAGAAATCTTTCGAGACTGAGGCAATTTTAATGTTTTGTTATTATCCAGAGTACCCCTTTTTTTTGGGGGGGAGGGGGGCTAGATTTTGCTCGCATTAGAAACCGACCGGGTTATCTGTACTTTCACTTAACAAATTAATAAAAGAAAAACATATTGTAAAATTTGAATGAAACAGGAATATACTATTTTAAAAAATAGCACGATAACATAAGTGCATAAGTGCCACTTTAGGTACTCCTTGGGCGTTGAGGTCCATGGCGACCAGCACTATTATTTAATGGTCGCTCCCTTAGCCCCCCCTTAGTCAAGGCTAATGCATGTGCACGTAATATTTTTTTATTTACTGACGTTGGCTTGGTAACTAAACGATTTATTGATAATTTCGTAACCCTTAAACGCATGCCGGAAGATTTAAATTGGTTCATTATTGTTGTAATGAAAAAAAAAGTTTCATTCAACACAAAACCAAAAACACATATTAATGATAAATGATTTATTATTCTATTCATTGAAATTTACTAATTTTTAAATAAAAAAGTAAAAAAAAGTCAATAAAAATATAGTTGCTTATGTGCGCATAAAAAACTTTTTTTTGTTTTGTTTTTTGTAGATTAGGTCCACCTGATAATAACCCCCCCACCTCCTTATCTTAAGAACAGCTTCCGGAATAAACACCACTTTTGGAGGGGGGATATTTGCAAAATTTAACTGATATTTGTTGTCAGCATACCCACCAGAAAATACTATTTTTAAAAAAAGGATGGTTTCAGTGCCCGTGGCAGAGAAGTAGATTTATTTATCAATAAAAGTTGCGGAGAAGTAAATTTATTTATCAATAAAAGTTGTCATTTAAAAAAAGAAAATTGTGGAGTGGACCTAAATGTAAATATTTACCTAAAAAATTATCCTGAAGTTTATTACAAAAACGTTTTGTTTTCGCACTATTCAACAATTTGTTCATCCGCGTATCTAAATTAAAAAAAATTTTGTAAAAGTGAGAAGTTATCAGTAAATGATTTAGTTTTTTTAAAATTTATTTATGTATTTATTTATTTACATTAGGTCCACCTCCACAAATGTTAAGAACGGCTTTCAGAATAAACACCCTCAACCTCTCCATGTTAACAACGGATTTCGGAATAAACAACATTTGGGGTGGGGGTGGGGGATATTTAAAAAAAAAAGTCGATGAAAGTCGTCATTTAAAAAGAAATTTAAAATTAAATGTTTGTAAAAGTGAGAAATTATTAATAAATGTTTAGTAAGATTGTTCGGTGCTAATGCAGAGAGTGATCCGCGCTATTTTTTAAATCGTATTACTTTTTTATTCAATGTCAAGGTTAAAGTACAGAATAGGTACAAAACACCCTCCCCTCCCCATGTTTAGAATGGCTTTTAAAATAATAACGTTATTATTTCAGCATGGATCACTCTCTGCATGAGTACCTATTTTTCTTTTAATATTCATAAAAAGTAAATCTTTTTTTCAAAATAAATAAATAAATAAATGTTTGTAAATGTGACAAATAATCGTTTAGTTACGGTAACGTCAGTAAATAAAATATGTTACGTGCGGGGTGTGGTGGGAGACTAAGGGAGACACTATTATTTTTTTCTACTGGTCGCCATGGAACTCAACGCCCAAGGAGTCCCAAAATGTAATTTTTTTTTGTCAAATAGATAAATTTCAAGCAATTTTTGCAATAAATAATAGATAGCAATTTCCTTAATTTTACGACTCGCCCCAGCATATTATAAACACTACAACTTGCCCATGTTAAAACTTTCGGTATGAACACCCTCAACCTCTCCATATTAAGAACGGCTTTCGAGGTTTATGGAAGGGCGTTTTTTTTAACATGGGGAGGTTAGGGTGTTTATAATACGTTGAAGCATGTCGTAAAAATGAAACAGTTTAGAAAAAGTTAAAACAAACTTTTTATGTAAACAATGCCGTGAAAATAAATGAAACAATTAAAACGTAATGTTCTATGAGTGAAAAGCCTTTACATAAATAAAATTAAAAAATTGGTAAGTAAATAAATGAATTTAAATTTTTAAAATATGGGAGTATTTTTTTATTTTCATTTTTTTTTGTGTGTGTGTGTGTGTGTGTGTGTGTGCTAATGCAGAGAGTGATCCGCGCTATTTTTTTAAAATCGTTTTTCACGTTTAATTAAAGTTTTATGATATGTTTTTATTCAATTGTAAGGTTAAAGTACAGAATATGTACAAAACACCCTCCCTTTCCCATGTTAAGAATGGCTTTTTAAATAATAACATTATTATTTCAGCACGGATCACTCTCTGCATCAGTAAGATTTGTTTTTTATTTACTTATCGAGTTAACAAAAAATGAAATCTTTCGTCAATTCGTGGCCGTGAAATGAATCGAACCGAAAGTTCAGTTTTATCAACAGAACAGATTCGCAGAAACGGTTAAAAAATATATTTATTTTATTTAATTTTCTAATTTTAATAATTCGCGAGGGAAATTTATTTTAATAAGATAAAAACATACCTCGACTCTAAAAATGGGTTGTCTGAAAATTTCAAATAAATTGGTAACGTAGAAATATGGTTTTATTCGTTCAGAACGAACCAACTTTACATTTTTATATATATAGATATATCGTACGTTGGGGAAATTGCGCCAAGTCCAGGGTAATTAGGCCAACTAGCAAAAAATGCACTTTTGGCAACCATGCATATTAATAGCACATTTTTTTTAGTTGGCGCAATTAAACCCACATTTAGCGCAATTACTTCAAAGTATATATATATATATATATATATATATATATATATATATATATATATATATATATATATATGTATATATATATATATTTATAGATATATAATTGTCGTTCAGTCACGTATCTTATAGAATCAATGGTTATTCCGAAAATTTAAATATAAAAGTGTTACGAATACAAAATAAAACCATAGGAAAATGAAGATATATAACTGAAACTTATCTGATTGACGCCCGGTGATATACTGAGGAATACAAAACCCCATGGATACAAGTGCAAATAAATTTGTTTGGTTAGTTAGTTAAACAATGCAGTGTATATGAAACATGAGTTATCACAAATTACATGCATTCTAACATGACGATTTCTAATAGGGATGAAACGCAGAAGATTTTTATGAGCTGATTGTCATGTTTTTATAACTTATATATATATATATATATATATATATATATATATATATATATGAACACGTGTTTATATATATGCATATATATATGTATATGCATATATTAATATATCACATTTGCTTTATTTATTTGTAATTTTGAAGTGGAAATATTTATAATTTTAATAGATTATACATAGTAAATTTCGCAATCAAATCTTACAGCAATAATACAATATTTCTTCTTTATTCTCTAAATCTCCGGATATGCCTCGTTGAGTAAAATACTATCAATTGACATAAAATTATTGGCAGCTGATATGATTACACCTTTAAAAGATAAGATTCTAAAATATATAGCGTAACTTTTTTTTTTAAATATATAATACGGTGCGATTAGGAGAGACAAAAAGAAATCAGCATTCAGTCTTATGCAACGCATGTTTGTTTGTGTGTTAGTATTGGCGTGTGTAAACATGCAACCAAAAGCGAAGTGTTGTAAACATTATACATGAACTTATTTCAAAAATAAATCTGAGATTGTGAATTATATGTGAGTTATATGTCTCCCTGAAGAATATAAAATATTCATCTGCTAAAAGCGATTGAACGATGCCGCTTGAGACATTTACCATTCGACCATATCCAGATAACTTTATACAGATTGAAAATATTCGAGATATTTTAAGCTTTAGTCATTCATTAGAATGTGGGGATTTACAATTTCAGTGTTCGAAATATTAGAATCTATTTTTTGTATGGATAAATACAATACACAGTTTAATTATATTGAATTTAAACTGGTGCGAACATCATATGGGTAACGTTATTAAACATTATCATGCTTACTAGGTTTGTTTATTAGATAGAAGTAAAATATGAGAAGATTTCTAAGCATGGCTGTTAATAGTTAGAACAGTGGATAACGCCTTAACGTGGGTATGCATACACGACGTAAGAAGATAGATTTGGGTGATCAAAACATTGCCACTTTGTTGTAGGGGCTACTATTAATGGCACAGGCTACAGGGGTACAAGGTGGGGAGTTAGGCAGCAAGGTGTCGGTTCACGTTACACTTGAACTTCTGCATGTCAGTACAGTTGGGGAAGCAGGAACCTGGAAGGGAATTCCAAAATCTAGCGGTTCTGGGGAAGAAACTACTGGAGTAGAAGACTCTCTTACATCTAGGGATCTCTACTGTGAAGGGGTGGGATTTTACTGATTGTCGGGTTTGTCGGGGGTATTTACGTAGAGGGGGTACAAGTGCGTGTAGCTTGTCGGAACATTCACCGTTAAAGTACTTGTAGAACAGGCAGAAGGATGCTACATTACGTCGATGGGACAGATGCTTAAGCTTAGATGACAGGTCAGGACCTATTAGGTTGGTGAATCTCTTTTGAACCTTGTCTAGGAAGGAAGGACTATTAGCAGATGCACCGGCCACAATATGACAATACTCCATACATACATGGGCGAATGGTGACCATATAGAGGTACGGGATACTTTCTAGCACGGTAGCGAGAACCTACCTTTTTCGCAGCGGTCCTGACAATGCACTCAATGTAATTGTTCCAAGTCATGTTTCATGTGAACGTTAGGCCGAGGAGTTTAAAAGATGTGCTTTCAGATAAAGAGGCTTTGGCCATTGCTATTGGTGGTAGAGAAGGGTTCCTGTAGTTATTGAAAAAAACAAGTTTAGTCTTGGCAGCATTGAATGTGACCATCCATTTTTGCCCCCATTCCACTTCAAATTCAAATTCATCCTCTAGTGTTTCTGCCATTTCTTTAGATATGTGTTCATTTGTTTTCTTGTCGTGTCTGTTATAGAGCGTGGTGTCATCAGCATATATACCCATCCCACAGACAATTTTGTCAAGGAGGTTATTTATGAATATTAGGAATAATAGAGGTCCAAGGATGGATCCCTGAGACACTCCCGCATTTATATCATACTGTTTAGATGTACGACCATCGAGGATAACCTGGATTTAACTCTTATCTAAGAAGGATTTAATTATGTTGAGTATTCTTACAGTGATACCGTATGATCTGATTTTCCTGAGAAGACTTTCATGTCATACCCTGTCAAAACACATGGATATATCTAGAGTTACCGCTCTGACCTCCCCTGCTTTGCCAAGTATATACACTCAGAGATTACAGTTTGAATGTCTACTGTAAAACGGACTCTCCTAAATCCATATTCTTGGTCAGTCAGAATTTAGCGTCTGTAAGGTGATAGACTAGAGTTTGGTTAATTATGGACTAAAATATTTCGGCAAAAAGTGGGAGGCGGCTAATAGGGCGTAATTTACTGGGTCAGTTCTTTCGCCAGAATTCTTGAAAACTTGTACGACAGAAGCAGTTTTCCAACTGACAGGAAAGCAAGATTCATTAAGGCATTTGTTTTAAAGTTTGAAGAGGATTTGAGCTACTTCGGCGGAGCACTTTTTAAATAGCACAGCCGGGGTGATATCAGGTCCACATGCAGTGGCAAGATTTTTATGATAGAATGCACATGAGAAGGGTGATTTTCCGATCGTCTTGTATGGCGTCTGTCCGCCAAGGAACGTACGGGAAAGGGTGGTTAACAGGGTCTAGTGTGGAGTTGGAGGCAAACCGACTTGGCAAGCATGTTCTTTAGCGTTCTCGCTTGCTGATCAAAGAACTTCATGATTGTTGGATAGGGGGGAAATGTTGATTGCCCATTATTTACTACACTGTTGTAGATTTTCCATAAGCCACGGAAACAATTAATATATAATAAGAAGGTAAGATGAAAACAATGGGGCAATGATGTCATAATCTTACGACTGCTCTGTCCTTATTTGCGGCGTTGAAATAATTATGGTTACAAAATTCAAATAAGTAAATTGCAACTGAAAGAACATATTAAATTGCATCTTGAAAGCGTGTGTAATCTGGAATATATGCGCAACACAAACCTTAGCAATTATATCATTTCCCAACTCTATATTACATACCGATGAGCATTTCCATCTATATCAATATCCATTTTTTACATGGTGGTCACCACTTATTTAGGCCCAGAAACCACTCGGGGGTAAGGGTTATTGTGTGTACAGTAATCAATGGGATACTATCGTAGTAATAGTTAGTATTGGAGATTTGATAAAGTATCATTACTTAAAGGGACAGTTCATCAGGAATTTGTTTATGTTGGACTTGAAGACATCTTGGTTGAAGTCAGGGGGGAAACAGGCAAGCGGCAGATAGTTCCACAGTCGTGCATCTCTGAGAAAGAAGCTTTGTTCATGGAATCTCCGTCTTGATTTAGTCACGGATAAAGAGTGGGGGCAATTATTGACAGTGGTTTCAGCTAGTCGGGGGTTTTCGTGAAAGATTGGCGAGGGGGACAGAGAATGGAGCTCAGACGAGCACTTGCCATGGAAATAACGATAAAACAGAGACATGCTCGCAGTCTCTTCTGTGAGAGAGGGGTTGCAGGGAAGAGAAAAGGCAACCCATCGCGAAGCAACGAAGTATATTTTGTACTCTGTCAAGTCAGGATAGGCTGTTTTTAGCAGCTCCTGTCCAGATGTAGCAGCAGTACTTTATCCTTGGACGTACTTGGATATTATATAGATAGAGAATTGCATCACTAGTTAGATATCCTCTGCAGCGGTAGAAGGATCCCACCATTTTCCCAGCGACCGTGGTCACCGACTTGATGTATGTGTTCCATTTCAGATCAGGAGTAAAGGTCAGATAGGGATCAAAGCGTTTATGATGTAATGATAGGAGCTTGGTCTTAGATGCATTAAAGGTAACAAGCCACCTCTTACCCCACTGTACCACGCGCTCAAGATCTGAGGAGAGAGAATCCGAGAGAACATTGCCACTTACGGCCTTTGATGTGTTGCCATAGATAGTCGTGTCGTCAGCATAGATGTCAACGAACGATGTTAGTATGTGTTTGGGAGATCATTGATGTAGATCAAGAAGAGAGTTGGGCCCAGGATAGACCCCGGAGGAACTCCAGCATAACTACTGTTGGCTTTTTATTTCTGCCCATCAACCACTACTCTTATGAGCCTATCAGAGAGAAATGATTTAATGACTGAGAAAACATTTCCAGTTATACCGCAGCTGGAAATATTGTGAAGTAAGCCTTTATGCCATACCTTATCGAAGGCCTTTGATATGTCAAGAGCAATTGCCCTAGAAATTAAGCCTTTGCCGAGAGATTCGCTTATTCTGTGAGATATAACCGTCTGCTGTAGATCTAGCCATATTGCATGTCGCTAAGAAGGTTATTTCTGATGAGGTGGTTGACTACTCTATTTATTGTGGATTCCAGCAACTTACACATGATACACAGGAGACTTAATGGTCTTTATTGAGAGTGTGATGACTTATCACCTGAATTCTTAAATACAGAGCATACTGATGAGGTGTTCCAGGGTCTTGGAAAGCACTTCTCCTTAAGGCAACGCTTAAACAGTTTTGTAAGTATGGGGGCAAGTTCTGGTTGGAGCGTTTTCAGCACAATAACTGGAATGCCATCACGGCCAGTTGCTTTACTGGAATCAAGGTTCTTGATTAGCTAAGCGAACTCGCGCACAGATATTTGTATGTTATCTAGCGTGCTGTGTGTTGTAAGAAAAATACGGGGAGTTGATGGCCTTCGTCACATAGGGTAGAATTTGCTGCAAAGTTCTTGGCAAATAGTTTGACCCTGTTGTATGCTGACGAGATGACCTCTGGTCCATTGATAATGGTTGGGATAGAACGCACACTTCTGTTCAGGATCCTATTTGCTATTTACCAAAACTAGTGGGGACCAAGCCGCTGCTCATCTACTTTGGATTTAACGAATTGAGCATATAGCTCTCTTGCATTTTTTATCACTCTTTTACAGTGGTTGCTGGCGGTCCTGAAAGCAGCTTTAATCTATTACGTGGTAGCTATGGTAAAAGTGATTTCTGTGCGCGATGGCAGCGGCACATTCAGGGGAGAACCATGGCCGGCTGTTAGGTGTTTGTTGGAATTTTTTTGATGGTATGAATTGGTCCATGCCTACAAGTAACAATTCTGCCAAGTCTGATACTATAGAGGACACATTCTTTTTTAAACATGGAATGGAACGGTAGATCAGATATGAATGTACGGAAGCTATCCCAGTCAGCCATAGATTATCGGTATACAGTACGGTGGAGAAGTACCTCTGAAACTTATTTTGTTTCATTGTTATCTTAACTGATACAACGGAGTGGTCGAAAGATCCCAGAGGAGATAGAACGGCACATGAGCATAGCTCAGTGGAAGTGGAGAGAAAAAGGTCTAGAAGGCTTGCGTACTGACCGTTAGTATCGGGCACACGGGTGGGCTCGCGAACAATCTGAGTGAGGTCATAGGCAATGGACAAAATCATATCAGAACCTCCCCTCATCATCAGTCTTATGTGAATGTTAGTCGAAGGATGATAAGACAGGAGGTGGTCAGTTTTCTCCGATATACTCTTAAAGATAGTAACTCCGCTGTGGTGAGGACGATAGAGGGCAAATATAAATGCGGTGGTGTAAGCAAGTGCAACCCGTAAGCACATATAAGGTAAATTAGAGTCTTCTCTGTAGATATCCCTGCCACAAGGAAAGCCATATTTAATGTAGGCACATGCTCCATGCCCATGGCGATCTTTAGGGTCAGATTTAGATGTTAAGTTAGAATATCCTTTAATTATGAACTCATCTAGGGAGGTGGTCGTCCTTATTCAAGTTTCGCTTAGAAAGAATATGTCCCGTTTCGTCTCATGTAATTGGGTTTCAACCTCTGGAAGGTTGGAACGTAGACTGCTGGCGTTGGAGAAGGTTACATGGTACTAAGGGTCTACGTTGTAGAATGGGGTTCTAGGTCTATTCGTTTTTTTATGTATCAAGCAAAATTTTACATATAAATCTATAAGGCAGAAAGATTTTAATTGTCATGGGAAGATTAAATATTTAATACTATATCATTCAGCCGTTTAAATACTATATTTTTTATTATGAGTTTTTTTCTTTTGTTTTTCTTTTTCTAATTTTTACAGCTTTTCATAATTGATTTAGTTTAAGATGTTTCTTCGGGAATAGTTCTTTAAAACAATTTCAGACGGTACGGTGTACTTTCTTATAGGTGTGCATATGTATATATATATATATATATATATATATATATATATATATATATATGTGTGTGTGTCTGTGTATGTGTTTGTGCGTGCGGGTGTCTGGACTTTTCTGTGTCTCTGTCTGAGTTTGTGTGTATATATACGTGGTATATGATTTTACATTTCGTTTGCCTAATTTGAAATATGATTGGTTTGGATGTAATCTTAATAATTCCAATGTCTGAGAATAGTGGCAATGCACGATGTTTCGAAAAGTGTATTCAATATTTAAAAATAATTGCGATGCACAAAATATATAAAATATAGAGCATGAGATAAGAGGTCGAATAAACCGCATTTTAGATATTCGCCTATCACATAAAATTGTTGATCAAACGATTCAAAAAGGCAACCTATTCTGTTCATTTGTCTGTATATAAACAGACAACTACTTACCAAATCAAAAAACTACTCGTAAATGAAGGTAAATAAGGAGAGTACTATAAAAGGACTGGAACTATAATTAAGCCATTAGATAATGTGTTTCACAGGATCAATTTTATAATTTTCCTGGCGTGAAGAAAAAATATCGCCATGTGTTTCAATTTAAAATTCGCTCTCCAAGTTTTATCAGATTATAATTAAAATTGATAAGAAAGTTACAATGCATGGAGTTATTATTTTCGTAATTGGTTTAATCACGTTTTTGCATCTATTCAAAAAAATATACTATTTAGAATTAAATGGAGTTACTAACGAAAAATTGATGTTCTCCATTTTAATGTGAATCGATCTAAACTTAAAGTCGACCATGTTGCGGATTTTAACACTTTTACGTACCTAATCTCTGCATTCTTTTTCATTTTAATATCATTTGATTCTAAAATTTTCACCATAGTCCACTCGCTAATGTTAAATGCAAGTGAAGTATACTTGATTTTTTTAAACAGAATAGAACATTGCTAAATTAAGTTGCTTCCAAAATTTAATTTTAACCGTAGTCCAATGCAACACCATTCGTATTTGGCTTATAAAAGATAATGAGGCTGACAATCATTTAAACGAAGGAGGAGTCACGGTGTTTTTTAATACTATGTAACGTTAAAGCCATGCTTATGTAAACTGAAACATATCGAAATAGATAAAGAAATCCCGGAACCTGATATAGATTACATAACATGTTGCGGCTATGAGTTATTATTAATGTAATTGGAGTTAAGATTGTTAGTTTCTGATTTAGTTTTCTGCCCATATACTCAGCCTTTTTGTCATTCACTTTGATATTCTAAATCAAATATTAGAGGATGAGATGTTATAATGTAGATAAAATGTCATTTTGAGAAGAGTACAGCAATTGTAATTGATGTTTATATTATTCTTCATGAATATCTTCTCATACGCTCAACTTGAGAAAAAAATTGAAAAGGAAATCAAAAGACAATGTACCTATAAGCTTTACTTGCCTCGGTTTTTTTGCATCGTCCTAAAATGGGCAATCCTTGAGTCAGAAAAAAGACTCTAAAAACTTGAATTTGACTCTTTATATGATGCTTACATGCATTGTTTAAAATCAGTTCTGCCAGTTTTCTGAAGCTTGATTATACATTCCTTAAAACAGACCATAATATTTTACATAAATTTATTACTCGATATTAGCATAGTCTATCCCTTTTTATTATATAAATAGTTCGTTTCGAAATTTTGTCCAATTTACTTGGATCAGTATAAAGATTTCGAAGTTTAACAAATAGTTTCCAAATTAAGAGATCGAAATTCTCATCGGTTGAAACGCATCTATCAAAACGCTGTTAATATGAAAACAAAGATAAGAGTAGTAGTCTGAATAATTCAAACAATACGAACGATTTGTTTTAATCTACAATAAATTAACCAATATCCATCAAAATCGAAAATTTCAACCACTTGTACATAAAGTATTATAAAACTATGTTTCTACAAACATGTTGTATGCTTAGTAATTTGCACGTTTAATTGCACATGTTTAATTACAAGGTTAATATTCCGAGTCTAGTGTCGAAACAAGCTGAAACTTAAGGGCTTACAAAAGACTCATTCAAGCCCTACAGTCTGTCAGTTCGCATAAATCTGAGGACAGAATGACTATTCCTTTCCCATTCATGCGTCAACATAGACGGGGTCAAATGTCGCCGGATGGGCATCTTTCCCTCTGCGACAATGAAAGGACAATAAAACATTATTTAGATGACATCTGGGTGTCTCACTCAGAGAATCGTGTTAACATTAATTCTAATGAAGTTAGATTCACTTTTCTACATCTTTATTCTCTTTGACCTCTAAAACCTCTTTTTTCTTTATTTACTCGGTATTTCTCATGATTTTTTTTCGTTTTTTCTACGTTGTTTCTTCACCGTTCCCGGCTTCCTCTCTAATTTTTGTTTTCACACCATTTATCTTCATGCTTATTTTATATCCTTAATAGTAACTTCTTTTTCCCCCTATTTTTCCATTGTATACGTAATTTTATAACTCATTTTATGGCTTCGTCAAATTTGTCAACTGCTTTTTACTAATCAACTTTGTTTCACTTGTATCTTCTTCCTCTTCTTCATCTTCACGCTCTTCTTAAAACATTTTTCTATAATACTCATGATTTCTTTTTTATCTTCTTTGTATTTATAATATGTATTTATCGAGACTGATTCATATTTTCGCATCTTTATATTATATGTCATTTCCACCGTATTCGCAACAAAATCGCATGCGTGTCCTAGATGTCCGTTAAAAGTTTATTCAGAACTGGCCACAGTTTTTGACTTTTAAAATCATTAAAAATAGTTAATTTCTTGTTTATGTTTTTTCTTTCAGAATGTTTCTCATCAATAAAAAACTAATTGAGAAATTATTTGTGAAATAATAGTAGTTAATGTCTATATTTTTTAAAACCTTTAAAACAACTCGTTATACTGTTTTTTTTTCTGTAATTATGCTATTGATATGGACGTCATTAGTGAACAGTCTCTTTATTTAGAAGCATGAAGTAGTGCACTCGAGTATATTTTTGTGTATTGCGAAAGCACTAATAACTGAATGAATTGAATAAGATGGTTATCCACAATCTATGAGTGTTTTCTTATCTAAAAATTAAAAAAAAATGTTATTATATTAATGCGTAGTATGCCGAGTATGAGCACTTATTTTAACACACACGCACACACATACAGATATATATGCATATATATATGTATATCTATATATATATATATATATATATATATATATATATATAAGAAGCAAACCGCTATCAATAATAGCCCGTTGGTGTCAATTAGTAATGTATAAATATGAAATAATTTTGTCTTGGCAGCGTATATTTGTAAACAAGCAGGCGATGTTAAAAAAAACATGCAAAAATGAGTTGAAAATCACAACATTTTTACTTAATTCTGTATGAAGTTCCGTTTGTGTCGTCGACTCCATAAAGTAGCATTCTCTAATTCTCCATGACAACAAGTAGATTTTAATGGGTGCATTGTACATCCTCTCTTTGTGGTGTATCTTAAGTCCGTATACGTATACTAAAGTAATTGCATTACTGCTTTTCAATCCCCGAATAGACATCAATTCCTTTTTCATTTTTAGCCTGCTCCCCCAGCAGACTCTAGAAAATCTGATCCCTCTTTCCATAATAAAGGCTGAGATCCGAAATTTGCTCTCTATATGAATGTCCCTCCATGAAATGTTAAGGTTACTTATTGAACAGTGATGAGTACTATCCTCATCAACAAGTTTAACCATACTGATGACAAGTGATACTTAGAATCATGCATGTCTGTGGATAACTTGCATTTATGCACGTAAAAAGATTTAAATATTTAAATAATATGCATATATATATATATATATATATATATATATATATATATATATATATATATATATATATATATAAAATAAAAATTTGCTCATTTTGTTAATCCCTACCATCCGAGGAGAAAGAAAGTATTTCTTCGAAACTCCGCGGATTAAGGACTATCCACTTATCTAGTGTTTCTTTTTCAGATTAAATATGTTTTTAACTCATTTCAAAGTGTTCTTAACATGTGTTGTTAACTGTTTGCTCGTATATATATATATATATATATATATATATATATATATATATATATATATATATATATTTCTCGTCAGATCATCGGAGTTAATTAACGTTGAGACTGGCTAGTACCAGTCGGGTGATTATTTGATTATTCTAGGAACTCTATGTGCTTTCCACTTATCTCTGCAGTGTTTCTAGTCGTCCTGAACCTCTACTTATCACTTGTATTTAACAATGTCGAATTAGAAAATGTGTGGTTGAAGACTGCGCAACTCTTGCCACAAAAATATAACTCGCAACATCCTTAAAGTGGGTATTCTTAGTGTGTCAAGACTGAGGGAAGCGCCTACTGATTGAATATATGATTAAGTCTTAGTTGTACTCATTTTGAACTGTTTTAAAGCTTCATTACTTGCTCTTTTTGAGATCAAATTTTAAACAACTTTTACAGTTCATAGATCACCTTTTCAGCTATACATTAAAAAAAGTAATTTTCCTTCAATAAAACAAAAGTTATAATAAAATTACTATGTTAAAATTTTATCAGAAAATTTAAGGAACGGAAGGACGTTTATTTCTTATTGGCTGTTATTTAGACTTGCAACTCTTCCAACATTGACAGTTTATATAGTCGATTTCTTCTGAGAGGCGGTTTCTTGTGATTGGCTGTTGATTACCATAACAACATTTCAAACGCCCAATCCAAAGAGTCTCTTGTGTTTAACACCGGAACTGGTGATCAGATGTCAGTCAAAGGAGCTTTTTGTGGTTAAAGCCCCGACTAGTATTTCTGTGAACATTCATTCAGAAGAGATTATTGTGTTTCAACCCCTGGTGGTTTTTGAAGAACATTAAGCTAAAGAAGGTTCTTGTGTTTTAAGCGCCGACTGGTCTTTGTATGAATAGTCAGCCTAAAGAGCATCTTGTATTTCAAGCACCAACTATTCTACCTGTGAACATCCATCCAAAATAAGTTTTTGTATTTCAATCCCCATGTTTTTAGACATTAATCTATTTATAACCGTTTTAATCCTAAAAACAAGGTAACCCCCAACTTTAAATGAAGTAAAACGTTATGTTCTTTGCTAATAGAGTCAGAGGCGGGTTTTTGACTGGATTCGAATCCCACGACTAGTGGAAATCGTGACTTCCCACATTGATGAATCCGAAAGTATGAAACAACAACAACAACAACAACAACAACAACAACAACAACAATAATAATAATAATAATAATAATAATAATAATAATAATAATAATAATATATGATATTTTATTTATATAGGCTAATATTACATAGTCGCTACACTGAGCATGCTAGTATTTCGAATAATTGGTTTGCAAAAACGAAAAGTCCTCCTCAGGCAACGTAATATGTTTATGTGCGACTGAAGACAACTGGTATAAAAATAAAAGAAGAAAAATGTATTTTTTTATAAACGAAATGTTAAATTTAAAATTGAGGAATTAAGAAAAAGGAGGTGTGTTTGATTAAGTGATATTTTAGCCTCCAAATATAGGAAGCGATAGGGGAAAGAGAGCATCAATACCTAATAGGAAAAAATACCAATGACAAATAAAATAAAAATAAAAAGAAAGATAAGTAAAGAAAGTGACAAAGAAAAGGAAGGAAAAGATAAACGAGAAAGAAACAGGTAAAAAGGAAACTGAGAAACAGAAGAAGGGGAAAAGGGATTAGCATGATTACAGTGGCATAAAAATAGTAGGAGGAAAAACATTTGAAATCATTTATAAATAAGGTAAGGAAAGTGTCAGAAACTTGAGATTTGTCCACCGTAGAGGGAACATTAAGAAAAAAAGGGAGAGAGGATGGATAAAAGCATATTAGGGCATGGGGTTACGAGATAGGCGAACACATATACACTTATATGCGTATCACTAACAAAGACGAACGTACATACATACAAAGGTAAAGGTGTGCGTATATATATATATATATATATATATATATACATATATATATATATGCACATGTAAAAATGAGTATGTATCTAAATTTAATTATAAAAAATACATGAAGAGACCTTATGCATAGATAATCCGGGTATATATTTTTCAATCATGGGTCGTATTTATCACGATGAAATTTAAAATAAAAAATAAAATTTCCATTAATAAATATCAAAATACCAAGAAATACATAGATAAAAGATAAAATAATAAAGCATTTTTTCTGTCTCTCTCTTTCTCTTTATCTTCTTTTTCTGTTACTTTTACTTTCGTTCGAAACTCAAGTTCCGCCTTCCTGAATTCAGAATTCGCACTTCGAGCTACTTTTTTGTAAGGCAAATACACTGCCACTGCATTACAATACAAAAAGCATTTTAGACTGTAGCACCATATGAAATCTACAGCTAATTGTTGAGAGTGGTATGGAGTGTTACTGTAGTTATCTAACTACTAAGAACCAAACTCAATATTTTTAATGTAAGATTTTCCACTTACTATGTTCGTTTTATCGAGAATTAAAACGTATTTCAATAAAATGAATAACAATTTTATGTCAGACAGGAGTTATAGAGTAGGTATATAATTGTTGTTACACAAGCACCAATAAAGAACGCAAATCTCGTAGCCCAAGAAAGTAATCCAGTCTGGTTTCGTATCTATTTGGGGTAAATTTAAAAAATGAAGTAAAACTGTTTCACACGTATAATTAAAATATTTATTTATATATAATATACATGTCCGTGTATGTATATACATATATATATATATGAGTTTCTGATATTTAAAATATATATATATGTGTGTGTGTGCGTGTGTGTGTGCGTTCGTGTGTGTTATTTTTAATGTTCATATCTACGTCTATTCAGATACATTTTACTCATAAATATTAAATTAGTCTATCCAATAAAGCTCATAAAAATGCATTGTTTTTCACTATCGTATAAAACAAAATTTAGCTTGCCATTAAAACAAACCAACAAGGAATTCCATCTTCCACTCATATTATTGTATTTAATTTCTGTTCTAATTTAGGTAATACTGCATATTTTATACCCATTTTTGCAAATTTAATTAAACTTTCTATCCCAATATTTTCCTGACTTTTGTAATATTGTCGCTTTCCATTTAATACATGCTTCTCAAGGTTGAGCCCCAATTTCTTTTAGATTGTGTAACAAACTTCGCATTTTTTCTCTTCTATTAATTTTGTCTCTACACTACCACTCACTCCGAATGTTTCACTCTGCCTGCTTATTTATTTATTTTAATTTTTTACTCGTATTAATGCTTCTTTCGAAACTTCTCTTACCAGGAACAAATGATTGTTAGCCAAAATGCCTTTCTTGATGAGTTCATTTTTTTATGGTCAGCACGGGGCGTCTAGTATCAAACAAAGTGAAAGTGGCCATAAAATGGTCAAGAGCCGATAAATGCTTCTCCTCTGCCAATCACCACATCTTTATATAATCCACTAAGTAATGATGATGACAGTCACAAAAAAACATTGTTTTATGCCAGGAAGTCAGTAGTTGAAGTCGGTGTTTATTTTTAATTTTTAAGTAAAAGCTTGCAAGAATCAACTGTAAAATGGTTATATGCGTGTGTATGCAATAACATCTCGTATATATGCACACACTGCAGAAACATTTACTATGAACATTTCGCTAGTTGAGCTTTCTACTAAAAAATATATCTGAATCTCTGAATCTCTCAACGTAAATGCATAACGTTGGTTAAAAATTAGAGCATTCGATGTAGACTATGAGATTAATACATATGCAATAACTGAGAGAAAATTATCCAAACAAACAATTGTTAATACTTTCTGACTTTTTCACATCGTTCATTTCCATATAACGTTTAAGTTATTTTAACGCAATTTTCTTAAAAATAAATCCACTTTAATACGCTGACACCCATAAGAGTATTTTACAACGGCGATTTACCCACCGCCTTATTTAAAAAAAAATTACTCCCTATTTTTAATACACCTTTCTTAAAAAACATTCATGCATTTTCTTCTACACTACCAACATAAAATAAATAACCCCCAAAATATGTTCTTTTTTAATTTGCGTTACAAATATATAATAAACGCGACAATAAAACGTATTGTTTTACTGTGTACGTTTTCAGCGTCTCAATTGTTATTTTTTTTCCACGTTTAAATTAAACGATATATCGAAATTTGAATTTACCTTTAACTATTAAGGTATCTGTCCAGTGCACATTTGCCTATAAGTATGACAGACCACTTATAATAAAATTGCTGTAAGTTTTTTTTTTCAAAGATAACAAATTATACACAGAACGACTCATAGAAATCTATATATATTCATTTTCATTTTAATATACTTTCATAGAAAATTTTCTGTTATGTCACAAAAAAACTATTTTAATTACGCCACAAGTATCACGCTCATAGATTAATTCCATAGCTAATATAATATACTGACCCAACGGGCTACGGATTGTCTAGTATATATATATAGTAATGCTTTAAAAGATCATGGCTCATAGTACAAATAAACAGTAATAATTATTTCAATCATGTGTGGACAAACTAAAAATCAACATGCCCACATATATACTGACGAACTTTAAAGAAATTTTCACATGCAATTCGATAAGGTATTAAAAAAGAATTCCTTCTGCTCTTTTTTTTATATTTCGCCTAATGTTCTTTTTTCATTATCAAGACAAAATTTACAACATTATTCTTATGTGTTTAACTATTCTCAGGACTATTATATATTATATTTATTTTGGTGTTTTTTAACTTCTCACACTTTACTCTTGTTTGTGGTGATGGAGAGACTATATTTAAAAGAAAACATTATTTGTTTATTATTGTCAATATTATTTGTCAATATAATAAAATACATATCGTTTCCGAAACGATCGTACACTCAATTCTATTTGGCTTGTTTCTCCTTTTTAAACTGATTCATAATTTATAATTATTTATCTTTATACTATATATATATATATATATATATATATATATAGCGTTATCGAAAAACAGTAAGCAATACACGCTGAAAAACTCTAAAAAAACTTAGTTGGGGAAAATTTTAATTAGAATCATTTAGAATATAACAAGCCACGCCTCGAGAGTAACAAAATTACCTCATGGAAGAAATTATCGATTTCGAAATATAGGATTTAATCATAAATTGTCCTTCATACAATTCGATATTATCGATTCAATGTTAAATAAGTTACAGTACAGGGTGGAACAATAAAAGTATCGACCTAAAGAAAACAACACTACAGCTTTATTGAAAAACTTTTATTTAAAAACTTTTATTTAAAAACTTTTATTTAAAAACTTTTATTTAAAAACTTTTATTTAAAAACTTTTATTGAAAAACTTTTATTGAAAAACTTTTATTGAAAAAATCAAATCGGTTAACATTGATTATTTAGTCGAGCTGACATCTATTCAATGTTGCTGCCTTCAGATCAATCACCGCATCGATACCGGTCCGGAACTGGGAGCATAATTTTTCACAGCGCTGGCAGGTTCTCGTCGAAAACCAGGACGATGGCGGCGATCAGGCTGTCTATGGTGCTGTGGGAAGTGATGTTATCAATGTGTGAGGAAACAAAGTAGTCCAACGGGTTCAGGTTGGGAGAGGAGGGGGGCAGTGAGAGATGAGTTCAAAATTGTAGTACTTCTTCTGAAGCCAAGCATTCGTCTCTTTTGACTTGTGGGCAGGCGTCGAATCCTTCTTCCATACTCAGGGTCGGCCAGTGGCTACCTAATTGCACCATTAGATCACAGCATTCTTCAGCACATCCAGGTATACTTTATTGTTGACTTTCAAACCGACTTCGAAGATATGAGGTGACCTGATATGAGTCTCACTTGAAACCACGTGTAAGTATACCGATTAGTCGTCCTCTGCCTTGAGCTGTGCCCTCTAGAGTTGAACTGTCCCGATTTGCATTTTGCGGATGCTTGAAATGGTGTTGTTATTATGGTGTTGTTCAGCGGCGCATCACTGATCATAGTCCTTAAACATTGTGTCACTTTTAGACACGATACTAGGCTCATATTACTTTTAAGATTTGTACACAACGTGCTAACTAGTAGACGTCCTGCAAAAAAAATTTAAAATAACTCAAACAGAAATAGAATCAGGTCGTCTTTTCTAGGGGTGCATTCTTTGAAGATGTAAGCATATTAGCTAGAAGTAAGATTTAGAAAGATACAGCATCAACGGATGTTGTGGAAGTTTTACAGATACATGTATACTTAGTATATCTGAAGTAACAATTAAATGTCTGACATCTTCAGTACCAATGATAAAAGAAAATTGAATATTCGTCAGCTATTTTACAACAAGAATTTATAAAATAGATGACCTAATTTCAATTAACCGTGTTATAGTATATCTTCTTATGATCCAAAACAAGAATTCACCAAGGCTGCTGGAGTATCCAGCTTAGTGCCATTATAAGAGGCAACATAACTAGAAGAAAGTACACTATTCCTCCTATAAACCAGGTAACGAACATCGAGGATTATTTTTATAAAAGCGGAGTTAAATAAAATGCTATTTTGAATATTTCGTCATGTTTTTATATATATATATATATATATATATATATATATATATATATATATATATATATATATATATATATAAGAGCAAGCATCGTTCTGCCATGCGGAGGGGCATTAGACACTTGGGAATATTGTCATTAAAAGTCTCACTTCAATATAAGATAACGTTGAAAAGCGGAGATCACGGTGTTTTTTATTTGTCATGGGGTCAATGGTGTGAAAATATTCTTAAATATATTATATTTCTTCTATGGTATATTATATTTTTTTTATTTACAATATTTGATTCATACCTTGCATGCCATTTAAAAATGAATAGTGTTTTCGTAAATGTATGGATTAATCTATTTATATTTGACTTTACTTCGTATTTACTATTTTATTTAAGTTTTATTAAACCTTAAATACCGAAGCAAATTGCCATTCATAAGTTTGAATTCGACCATATAGTCCTCTTACGTGATTTATGATTAAACTTACTTTGTGACGTTTATAATGTGATATGTTTTTCTAAACATGGTTGCATTGCTCTCGTTTTTTATGAGTTTATATATATATATATATATATATATATATTATGTGCATGGTGTATGTATGTGTTAAAGTATTAGCGTACAAATCTAATAAGATAAATGCATATAATTTGATAATGTAGAGATTAGAACAAGCAGAAAATCTTGAGTGTGACTCTGATGTCATATTTGGGCGAGTTAAAAGAAACAAACTCGTAATAAAGAATGTTTCTGTCGGCAAACAGATTTGAAATAGATAGGAGGATAATAGTCAACAAACTTAAAGTAGGGTGTCACTTCATCTTGCCACCAAGAAAAGCCATATAAAATGTAACACATCTTCTCCCCCATTAACGAATAAAAAACGATTCTACAAACAGGATAAAATAAAAAATCGAGTTTGATCCCGAGTGTTTTAGGAGAGAAGAGAAAACAAAAAATTAAAGCACCCATACTTTTTGCCAGCCTCTCACGTTGAGAACCGGATCCATTTCCTGTCCATTGGATGGAGCACCTAACAGGTGCCTGACCGACTCAGTTGGAGAGCTCTTAAAAAGGTTTATAGCGAATAGCGATTTTTCCCTTGATACGCCATTAAGAAATCTGATACAAGTCGATAAGTGTGTCCGAGGAGAAGGCGCATGGTGTCACAGTATAGATGAGACAGGATGAGATAGAAGGCGAAAGAGAGAGAAGGGGGGAGGTAGCCTGTGAGAAGCTGAGACTAAAAGTGAGAAAAAGCGTCATTAAATTCGAGTCACTGTGAAGGGAAGTAGATAGCAGTCACATGAAAGAATCGAAAAAAAGAAACAGAAGAAACGTAGACGTAGAGATATAAAGTCTTTAATTATGGCTATAAACGTTTTAGGAATTACCTCCCTTATAAATATCTATCAGACTTTACTAAGCAAGACATTAGATTAATGGAGGTAACACACAACGAAAAATAAGAGAGAACTATAATGGAAGAGAGAAAACGGCGAATGAGAGATGACAATAATTATCTTATTTCACCGTTCTTCATCTTTCTCCTTATTTTACGATTACTGGTATTTTTCTTGCAATTGGAAATATCTCCTCAAGGGTGGAGAATATTGGGACAATATTTCTCCTTGCTACGCACGTTAATGAACGACCCAAATGGAGCTTCTTTATTTATTAATTATCATTATTCTTTCCGTCATAAATATACATGCCAACTAAATAACGTTTTCATTTTTTTAATTATTTACTATTAAAACATTTGTTTTATAAATAAAAGGTATTCTTATCGGATAACAATTGAAAAATATAATCAAACTTAGTTTGGACAATGGGGCAATTCATTCGTGAAGAAACTTCGTGCGGAATTTTTATTTGTATTTCAAATTATATAATTTTTTAATAAATTTTCGATATAATACCTTTACTTTATACATTATTATTTTATGGACATTTTCGCTTTATCGTAATCGTATAATTTTAATGGTGTCGTCTTTTCAGAACGCGGAATAACAGATGGAAAAAAGAAAATCGTACAATTTTCTTATTTTAATTCAAGTTAGGCTGAAAAGCTGCTGAAACCACTTGCAATATCAACGAACTGAACTCACTACTGAACTCACAACACAATTGTGATTTAAGAAATTTCGTGGCAGCGAGGAGAGCCTTGAAAATGAGCGTAGTTGTCCGCCATCGGATGTTGACAACGATTACTTTAGAGCATTACTCGCAGCTAATCCACGCACTACTGTTCAAGAATGACTTCTGAATTGTACGAGATACAATGATTTCTAAACACTTGAGAATGATTGAAAAGGCAAAAAAGAAAACGTGAAACATGGGTGCCATTACAGATTGAACAATAATCAAAAGAAACGCCGTCATTAAGTTTCATATTTCCTTCTTTTACGCAACAAGAACGGTCCGTTTTTCGACCGGTTTGGATTTGTGATGAAAAGTTGGTTCTTTATGCCAACTAGTGGCGTTCTGCTCAGTGGTTAGACGCTGACGAAGCTCCACATGAGTTCTCAAAATCAGATCCGCACAAAATAAAGGTCATGCTTATCAGTTTCATCCATTATATTTTTTGAATGCAGGCAAAACAATTGCGGTAAAGTACTGTCAACAAATAGAACAAACGCATCAGAAACTTCGACAACAACACCGGCATTAGTCAACAGAAAAGGCACAATTCTTCTCCACGAGAATGCTCGATAGCATGTTGCTAAACCGACCCTGCAGAAGTTGACCGAATTGAGTTAGGAAGCTCTGCCTCGTCCGCCATATCCACCATACCTCTTACCCACCGACTAGTGTCGATTCTAACGGTGCTTATGTCGAACAAGTTTAAGCACAACTATGTTCATGTGAATGTAAAAGTTAAAAATCGCAAGAATTTTTTTGTCAACGCAATATTTTTTTTATTTATATATGTTACATGCCCGAAATTACCCGTCTAAATGCGTCGCAAAAGTTCATGAAATTTAAAAATGTCACATACTACTGTGTTAGTAAATCTTCAATTTCCTAAATAGAAATGATTGATAATGGAGAAAAGCATGAACTATTGGTAACCTCTTTAGTTTTAAAAATGATTTTTAATTAATCGTGGGTTTTCAATTCTTACTAAAGTAGCATATTTCAAAATCTACTTATTTTTAAAGTATTGTAAAAGAGAAGAAAGACAAAATATAATTCGTTTAAATTTCCCTTCGTCACTTTGATTTAATCGTCATTTTTATTATATATTTGCAATTTTTATTCAAGTGTTTTTCTTAAGGTAATTATTACTTCATCTCTGAGATTTTCTATAAAAGTGGGCGTATATAGACCCGAATGTATCCGATTACTATTAATAGGATAAACCACATAGCGGAGCTATGTTAAAACGTTATATTTGTATTGATCAAATGAAAATATTTTTCATTTTCCCCTGACTTAAGTGAACGTACGAATGGTTCTATTAAGAAGGGTTTGATACATTTCTTTACAGCGTACGTCAGTGAATTTTCGTTTTCTTTTTTTTAATGGAATTTTTCTTTCAACTATATATGGAGAAAGGCTAGAAATAATAGTAATCATAACACGATTCTGGTTTTGCAAAATGTAAGTATTAGTGTAATATTTTTCTATTTCTTTTTCAAACAATGAATTGGTGTGAACAGTGTCGTTTAGTAAATCAAAATAGAAAACAGTGTGATCAATATATGCCTACCTTATTGTGCTTGTATTTTTCTCTTTTATTAAGGTGGCTCTTCACTGAATATATCAGTGTGCGTTATTACATTTTACACCATTTCAATGCACCTCCACTTTATGTCCTAGAATATGTCCATCAACATTTTCCCCTTTAATTTACCCACAATTTTCGGTTGTTTAACAATATTTGAACACAAATCCTTTTCATTGAATGAAAAAGTAATTCTTGAAAAAAGAAAAGAAAAGAAACTCCTGAATATGTTGCCGTGTCCATGCATAGATTTAATAGCGTTGTTTGGCCAGTTATTAAGAACTAAAGCAAGTGATACTTTCGACATCATAATCGCTTTTTGTGATAAAAAAATAAACAGAAATGTGAAATCGACGAATATAAAATACAAATACAAATAAAGCCATTAAACAACCGAAATTATGCAGAGGATTATGAGCTAGAAAATTGTTTGAACAAAGTAAACCAGGAAATAAAATCAAAACTGCAAATACATGCAGTCGGAAAGAATATTATATATATATATATATATATATATATATATATATATATATATATATATATATATATATATATATACATGGGGGCATGTGTGTGTATGTGTCTGAGTAAGAGAGTAATTAATAATTATATGTAAAGAATTTATAAACTAGTTGTTTTAAGCATTGCTTTTTGCCTAGTAAATACCATTAAAAAACGTAATTATATTCACAGGACATGGAATAAAAATAAACAACTACAAAGAGAAAAATGCAACACACAACGTCAAAAACAAAACAAAAACAAAATCATAATATATATATATATATATATATATATATATATATACAAAAGTAACATTGTCTCTGTGTATATGTGTGTGCAGTTCCCTACCAAGCTACTCTGTCAATTCTCAGTCTACAGACTCGAGATTTGAATTAAGTGGTACTGAGATTTGAGACAATTATTTTAATTTGTTTGTGGGCAGACATTTGGCTGCCAGGAGGTCAAAGTTCAACCATCTACCAAACTCTTTAGCAAATTTTGGGTCTAAATACGTGACATTTTATATGTAGGTTACTTGGGCATTCATCAAGCTTTTTAAATGTGACTTGAGCCCCAAACAATAAATGTTAAGTGGTCAAAATTGGGGGGTAAGTTTAAAAAAATAACCTCTACGAGCTTTACTTAATTACTCAGCCAACCTTTTATCTAAACACTTGAAATTTTACATAAAATGTGGTCAGCCATGTCATATAAGCAAGCTTTTTAATTAGTTTTATTCACAAATTAAACTGCCAAGGGGTTTTAGTTAAAAAGATTAACCTTTTCGGGATATAGCAAATTATTCAGACAAGTTTAGGTCTAAACAGTTGAAATCTTTAATGTAGGTTACCTGGACATGAGTCAAGTTTATATATATATATATATATATATATATATATATATATATATATATATATATATATACATATATTTTAGTCAAATATATATATATATACATACATTTATATATACAGATATATATATATATATATATATATATATATAGTAAGTTTTAAATATGGCGTTTAAGCTGCATTGAATTTTCCGCTTTTAATCCACTCTAGGATTATTCAGGCTTATGCGAGATTTTTGTGGTTATCTCGTTTTTTGTTAGCCAATCAGCTTTCTAGTATCCACCGCGCACTTCCTAATCAGCCAATGAGCAGGCACTTACAGGACAAATACATATTTGCCCTCCAGTTGTCCCGTTCCTTTGTGTGTGCTATATAGCCTAGATATATAGTGTCTTGACCTGTTTTAAATCTAGGTAACGTTTTTATATGTTAATTTATATATATATATTTATATATACATACATATATATGTGTGATAGTTTATGTATATGCATGTTTATTTATTTATTTATTTTCTATTGTTTATGTTAGTTTTAAAATTATTTTGTATCTTTATCCTAGAGTAAATATTATCCTGTGAACACAGGTGTTCGCTACTTCTCTCCTACAGTTTAATATATGTTGGGGTTCCTTACAGTATAGGATAACGAATTTTTCATGAAGGCATAATCTACATGGACCCTCTAGGTCTCTACAAGTGTTTGCTTGTCTTATCATTTTCCATTCGCTTACCGGCGAATGTCCGCTTTCCTTGAGTTCCCAGTATTTATTTGCTAGCTTTGTTTTCATACGGTGTTTTTTTTATTATTGAATGTACTTTTGTGGTCATAATATCGAGTTTTGAAATCTAAGGAAGTAATACCTATGTATTATTTCTTTTTATTCGGGTTTTCTTTAGCAAATATTGTAGCCTGTTAAACTAAGCTTTTGGTTAGACATTTATTTTGAAGTGGGCAAAGTGTGCGATGTCTAGAGTTGCATTTATATTGTTCGTTATTAGTATTTTTATTTTATTTCTAGTATGTGTGTTGTTGTTCCGTATTGGTTTATTATTATTATTATTATTATTATTATTATTATTATTATTATTATATAAATTTTATGTGAGTAAATGAAGCAGTTATATATATATATATATATATATATATATATATATATATATATATGTATATATATATATATATATATATATATATATATATGGAGAGATAGAGGGAGGGAGATAGAGCAAGGGAGAGAGAGCGAGGGAGAGAGAAAGAAAGATAAAGAAATAGATTGGTAATCCACGTATGATTATTCATCAGAAATATTTTCGAAAATAAACGCGGGTATTACAACAACAAAGGAAGTACTACCCGTACATTTATTAACACAAAAAGAGGAAATTTATATGCAAGAAATTAAATAGAAAATAAAAGTAATTGATAAATTAACTATTTGAGAAAAACTGTGCAAAGCAAGATAAAAACGTCAGGAAAACTATGAAGAGACCAAAATAAAAAGAAACGCATACATTGTGAAACTATGAAAAGATCTTATGAAAGGAACAGATCAAAAGCGGGTAAATAGAGAGATAGTAAGGATTAAAATGCGATATACAATTATCAGTGAAAAAATAAAAGATGGAAATAAACAAATGGTTAAAGCGAGAAAAAGAAGAGAGTGAGGATAAGGAAGCCACTAAAACTTATTTGCGAGTGATCGTAGACAATTGCTTCCTTGTTTAGTCTGTATCTGACATCAACATAATTGTCTCAATTGTATGCCGAAATCAGACATTTGTATATAATTGATATCTAGATCAATTGGTGTAGAAGTATATTTTGTGCTCTCGTGTCTTGTACAATTCGGTGTGATTAAGTTATGAATAGCAGAGGCGGAAGAAGACGATAAAAAGAGATGGAAATAACACATTCTTAATAATTTTATGATATAATCGAGAACATCCAACTCAAATATGTTGTCGTTTAATGATGTACTTGGAACGAATTTACAGGTAATATCACTCCGGGTCAGACTGGAACCGAAATTCACGTGAAGTGTCAAAAACACACAAATTAGGGTCATCATCATCGATTACACTCACAACTAAATATTAGTACATTGGAAGTCATATAGCGTTTAATATTATGTCTGGGAGAAATTATTTTTTCTGCATACGATGCTACTAGCTACGACAACATTTTCTCAAATGCCTTTGTATTAAGGTGATTTAAGGGTAACATAATTTCCCCAAACATTTTGATAAGGAATAAAGTGTAGTATCTGTTGTGATACTGCACTCCGTCCATTCTCTTCAACGATGGGGGGAATAAATAAAAAAAATTACACATAAAAAGCCCGTAAATCTTTAATCGAGGTAACATCATCGTATGCATTTTCCGGCCATAATATAAATTCATATTAAAAACGTAAAATAAATTTCACTACATTTAACAGAGAGACAAAAGTACAAGTGATAGATAGTGGGAGGTTTAAATAGATGGAAAAATGGAAATCGATTTACAAGTGTTCATTTCCTATTAAAAATATAATTAAATCTTTTATTGAAAGAATCTTCAATATTGACACATGATTCGCTTCTTTCTATTACATTACATTTTGCAAAAGTTATTTGCTATCAGAATAGAAGAAAATGGTTGTCAATCATAAACGCAAACACGTTACAAATGATCATTGTATTTTTATAGCAATAATTTGCCTGCCTGTCAGTTGCAACAAAGAAAATTACTGAACTATATATGAAAATAAAAATACTGACGAGTATGTATGAATTTTCTGGTAAGAAAAATTGGGAGTTTATGTTAATGTTAAAACATTACGTAACTTTGCTTTCAAAACATTATTATACGAACAAGAACATTAATAATTCTTCCATTTTAATAATTTTAGAAATTGAATTCAATGGGCATTTCTAATCAGTAGGACCACATTTGCTCAAATGACTTGGTATTTAGG
>NC_136518.1:24668739-24671239 GCF_053919585.1 Euprymna scolopes
GGTATGATCATAGTTACGATCTCACTCATCATCTTTTTGGGAGGGTACTGGATGGGGGATAGTTGTACTCATAATTGTTCTGATTTTCTAATTTAGAGTTTATTAAGTGCATGTATTCTGAAATGTTTGCAGTATATATCAGTTTCTTGTTTAATATTTTGCAGTTAATCCCTTTCTTTAAACCTAGTTATTTCAAGTTTTTCTGATAAGCATAATGGACATCGTGAGTTTAATGAATGGCAAGTATTTGCCCTTCTAATAATCTTCCATTCTATTCTAGGTGTTTTATTTTCTCTAACTAATTTCCAGTAGTATAACGATCAGGAAGTGTCCTTTTCATACGTTTGATTATTCATCGATCGCGTATGTCAATAGAATGTATTTTTGAAAGTCATTTGAGTACTACCTATGTAGAATCTTTCATCCCTTGGGTTCTCTAATGGGAATATCCTAGCCTGGTATACCACTGATGAGGTTAGACATTCATTTTTTATTAGAAGTTCTCTATTAGTCATCCTTAAGATTCTGCCATTATGCTTTTTTTATAATTCTTTCCAAGTTATCACCACAGCTATAACTTAATTTTAATGTATTTTTATTAAATATTCTATGTAATATATTATTTGGTGGGAAATGCTTGTTAATAAATTGTAAAAATTTTGTCCCAAGTTTTGTTTTCAACATAATATTAAAGGGGGTATGAACGCTATCACCTTCCTATTACGATTCCTTGACCTATTTGTGCTAGAATTACTTACTTTATATTTTATATCTATGCCCTTATACCCACTATTTTTAAGCGTTGTATTATAAATAGCTTTGCAATCATTGAAAGTTACTTCATCAGATGAATTGTTACTTATTCTACTTTCAACAGATAACGGTATATGTTTAATAATGGATGGTGGATGGTTAGACTGTGGGTGTATATAAATAGGGTGAGCGTTATCCTTCATATAGGGTCTATAAGTATTTAAATTAAGATCTAAAGTAATATCAAGGAAGTTAACCTGTTTTAAGTTAGCATTAACTTCTACTTTTAGGCCCAAATCTTTCATGTCCCTATGGATTGCTCTCCTAACCTGATCACATTTATATATATATATATATATATATATATATATATATATATATATATATATATATATTGATCGGATTTTACCAAGATTCAAAAAACTTCAATGACCCGATTTTGATATTGTCTATATACATACCTGAACTTTAATGCAATCTTTTTAAAAATATGTATCCAGGGTAAAACTATAATTTTGTTGCTCTAAAAAAAATGACACCACAGCTTCATTTTAAAACTTTTTATTGGAAACACAGAATTCAGGTAACTTACTTATGTAAGGCAGTTGAGATCTCTTCAATGTAGCCGCGCTCCTCCTCAATAACGGTCAGGAACTGGTAGCATGACTTTTTCACAAGCGCCGATGTGAGATCCGCGAATACTCGGCGGATAGCGCAATCAGGCTAGCTTTGATGTTTTGGGAGATTATGCTTGCTAAGTAGTCCAGCAGGCTCAGGCATTGGGAGGAGGGAGCTAGTGAAAGAAGGGTAGAAATCGTAGCATTCCTTCTTAAGCCAAATCTGGGTTGATTCGAACTTGTGGTTTCAAGTTCTGCTCCCACACCTTGGGCATGCCACCAACCACTTGATTGTAGTATGGGATCACCATACTCTTCAGCAAATAAGCTACACTTTGTGTTGAACATTCAAGCCAACTTCGAAGATATCACGTGGCCTGATGTGGCTCTGACTTGAAACCAAACCAAAGACCATAACCGTGACTGGAAACTTCGTTGACCTGTGCTTTCAACGTGGAACCGTCCGGGTTTGCACTTTGAGAATAATAGCGATACTGTTGTCATAACTGGGATCGGTGGAGAGCATGAGTTGTAGAGTGGCGCATATCCGCTCTTGCTCGTGAAAAATTGTGTCACTTCCAGACATGTATAAAGGCCATTATCGCTCTTGGGATTTGTACACAACTGATCAACTAGTAGACGGTCGGCAACAAAAAAGGAAAACCGGTTTTCATCAATCGGGAATAGAATCATGTCGTTATATCTAGGCCGACATATGTGTATACAATTTTAAAACTATTAATTCTTTAAAACTTTGAAGCTTTCAATCTGTGTGCTTACCAGTAAAAGTGTATATAAATTTTTCTAATAGTCTATCATCAAGAAAAAAGTAAATTTGTAAAACTCCATGTTGTATTGTAAATTATCTTTAGTTAGTATCTATTGTGCGAACAATAAATGTTATAAATAATAATTTGCAAATATATATATTGGTATATACATGTATATATATATATATTTATATATATATGTATATATATATATATATATATATATATATAGAGAGAGAGAGAGAGAGAGAGAGAGAGAGAGGGAAAGAGTGAGAGTTGAGAGAAAGCGAATGAATAAAAAAGATATTAATACATATGATGTAAGTTTGAGTTGAAATATCATCTACATTTATATACATG
>NC_136518.1:24676239-24686239 GCF_053919585.1 Euprymna scolopes
TATCTATATATATATATATATATATATTTAAAGTGATGATTGTGTAGTTCCAACAAGAGAAAAAATATTTATTTAAAAGAGTGTAGCCATCAACAATGTTGGGGTTTTCAGCCTTTTATCATTTTTTTTATTTATAAAATATTTTTATAACGCGTTCCAAGCTTTGTTTCGCTCTCTTCAGATATTTTCGTATTTTTTAAATTTTTTTAATGAGACTTTGAAATGTTATTTTTACATCTGCTGATACTAAATATGTTTTTCAGAGTGAAGCTCTCTGCTGGCAAAGTCTTGCTCCATGTCTTAGGCAGTCTCTTCCCAACAGTAAGTATTGGTAGTGTCCAGTCAGATTTAATTTCAAAGACGGGGTTTTGGTCCATTTGGTGAAGGTTTTTTATGGGTTTTATGACTTTCTTTTTTGATGTATAGCACACACTAACACACAATCACACACACATACACATACATGTACATATACATATCCACATGTATACGCACGCAGGTATATACACATATACACCCGCATATACACAGAAATATATGTAGGAGCATACATGCCCACCTATACACTCATACACGTACTCACAGACATCCACCCACAAACATATCACACATACATCTTGGTTATTTTTTTAACAATCAAAACACACATGAATACAAGTTCTTCAAATATAAGTACACGCACACACACGCACAAATAAGATGGAGAATAGGTGGAAGGTGATATATACACACACCCACGCACACACGATCACACAATACATATACATGCACACACATATGTATATATATATATATACATAAATGCACACACACTCACATACATACGCATGCGTATGCAGGAACATACGTATACATAGACACACCCATATATAGAGAAACATATGCAGGGGTTAACACATACGCATACATTCATATACACACATACACAGACGAATACATTTACCCATCCATATATATGCATACATATATATACACACATATAAAGATACGCATACATTCTTCCATCCTTATATATATATGGACACACGAACCCACCATCACACACACATATACATATATTCATACACCCATACCTCACATATATATTGGGTGAAGGTTTCTTTCTTTCCTACTCCAAGCACATATGCATACATGTATTCAGTCACCCAAACATAAGTGCACGCACACACACAAACAAGATGGAGGATAGATAACAGATAATATATATATGTATATATATATATATATATATATATATATATATATATACGCACACAGTATCACACAGATACACGCATACATAGCCATACAGATATATATATATATATATATATATTTATATATATATATATATATATATATGCACACATATATGTGTGCATACACATACACACGTATAATTTCTAATTGTTTGTTTAGTTTAGGGAAATGGTATTATACTGGTTATGGATGTGCGCGCCCGTGAAAGTGTTCGCGTGATTTATTGTGCTTGTTTTGTTTCGTGTGTGATGGTGATCATGTACCTAAATATGCATGCGTGTAAGTGTATTTTGCGTTTTGCCTATTTATGTGTATAATTATTGAGAGATATTCAAAGCGGGGTGGAACTTTGCTATGAAGTATTTTTTGTGTGTTAGTAAGTAGAAGTAGTTGTCAGTTTGGAAGATGGACATTATCTCGAATTTGCCTCCACTGCATGTGTGTATATGCTGTGATACATGCAGGTGTCTATTTTTCGCGATTTTGATGGTGGATCCGTGTAGGGCAACTCTATTATTAAGGTTATTTTGTGGCGCATTTATAGGATTTGTCGCATGCTGAATATTTTATTACATAGGCCACGTTTTGGAGGTGCAATCTAGTTGTTATTTTTTTTATTTTGCATGTTTGTATGGGGTTTGCGAATGTGTATGTGTTTCCCTCTAATATTATGTTACAGAGCCCATATCGTTGTTTGTTGCATTTTGTGACTCCTTTTGTTGTGTTTTGAAAAACATACACATTCACGAACCCAATACAAACATTCAAAATTAAAAAAAAACTAGATTGCACCTCCAAAACGTGGTCTATGTAATAAAATGTGCAGCATGCGATAAATCCCAAGCGAGAGTCACAAGGCTGCTTAAAAACTCAAGATTAACATCTTACTCTCGTATTCTTCTTCTTCTTCTTCTTCTTCTTCTTATTATTATTATTATTATTATTAGTAGTAGTAGTAGTATTATTATTTAGTATGAAAATAATATAACTGTTTTAATTATCTTCCAGATTTTGTAGATGTAATGTATTAATTATAATCCCTTTAAACCTTAAAAAAAACTATTCGTCATTGCATCGATGCTGTCATACTTGTTATGAAATAATACAATCTTAACATTTTCAGTCTTTTTCATACAATTACTAATTAAAAAAATAAGAGTTCCAGTAAAATATTCGATGAAAAATTATTTATGAGTTCAAGATTTATCCGTTGTTCTATGTTTGTTAATAAACATTGTTACATGGATTTGGCTTTTTGATGTGCAAGTTAATTTGCTTATGAGATTCATTCTTCTATGTTTAACAAGAAGTTATTAAACGCTATATAACTTAAGAGCCTAAAAATATGTTCACATTACAATACATTGCAAAGATTATTCGCAAGGAATAACTTAATATCGCTATCGTAAAAATAGATTGTTATCAAGTCATTTAGAAACGTAAAAAATCAAATTCTCCACATCACGGGTTTTAAGAATATTCATATTATTTCTGGTATATATATACATATATATATAATGTATTTTTTTAGTTATTGCTTTTATTAATTATTTAAATGATAGTTATTTTCCAGCGAATACACACTGCATACTTATTGCTATGTAAAGCATACAGATCTGAAATGTTTGTGTATCAGAATTGCTTATCAAACTCATTAAAATTGAACCTAACATCCGGTACTAAAAAGGATTTCTTAATTCATATTCATGTGTTTATCGTTTCAAAACTGGATTTAATATTTTTGACACAATTGAAAGCTGCATGAAATCTCACAATGAGTTTACAAAAATCCTCATGCGGTAGAAATGATAAATGTAATAAACATTAAGTAATTTGTTAAAAGAGACATTATATATAGATAAAAGATAGGTAATCACCTACTTAAAATAAAATCGTACTTTTTTTGGTGATTTTAGAATAAGAATTATAATGGCAAATTTTAATGGAAGCGAAAAAATATTAGAATAGCCCTATCAGTAATTTTAAACACTTTCAAGCCGTTATTAATTCAAAAAGAAATATTATCATTAATTGTAAATTCTACAGAAATAACACAGAAAGAAATCGTGGAGTTTCCTGTTAGTAAAATATAAATGTGTCACCGTGAAGTATTCGTAATGTGTCTGAAAAAAAAAATTATAACAATTATTTCTATTCATTTATTTATTACGGACTATTATCCCTATCTTTCTGAGTTGTTGTTTCACAACGTTTCGGCCAACTATTCCTCACGTGACGAAGAGCAGAAGAATAGTTGGCCGAAACGTCGTGAAGCAACAACTAATAAAGGTAAGGATAATAGTCAGCAATAAATAAATAAATAAACAATATTCATCTCAATAATGAATTCCAATTAAATAATAATTACATCTATGTTTTGATAAAATCCTAAGACAATATACATCATAGATTACGTCATTGTTAGCTGACACTTTTAAAAGTAAAGTACCCTTTAGCGCGTTTGCATCTTGCAAACTATTAATACAGAAAGAATTCGCTCTGTCGTTGCTTGTAAATGCTGATGATGTCACCAGTCTTCATGACATAACGTCGTCAATACTTTTGTGAATCTTTAATTTCTCTGCAAATTGATTAAACTTATAAGAGTGAATAAACGCTGCCATTCAGACATTTTGGCGACTTCTAAATAACTTTCCTTAATCATTAGATAGGCGTGCATGCGTAGTTGGTGAAGGATAACTATAAAACGCCAAAATCGTTTCAAATGAGAAACATATAATAATAACACATTCTGTAAGATGTGCGAACCAGATAAGGTAATAGCGGGAGGACGTTTACCGGGCGTCTCCTCGAGACAATAACAAAATTAACCATCAACAAATTTGACTTTGCGGTTTCCTCTCTGACAAATGAAAGATTAATTAAAATGATATGAGTAGGTATCGTATGGTTCATCGGGACGAGAAGTAAATCAAGCGGATGAAATATTCTGCCTTTTAGCCACAAACAGACAAGAATGATAATGTAAGAATGTCGGGTTTAATGCGGAGATCATTATCGTAAAAGACGCCACTAAATGAGTTTGGGCATGAATAGATAGACCATGTTAGGTGGAGCCAAATTCAAATGTGTTGAAATAACTAATTAATATGATTATTTATCAGAAATAAAATTGTCTTAATTTTGTGGCTGTAACAGTTATATCTAACCTCCTTTTTTGCTAAGGGTTGGAATTTTAATTATTAATTCAATGTTTTCATAGTTTACTGCCTATGAATCCTACGTTTGTCATTGTGAGTTTTGTTCTGTTATTTTCCTTATCTCTGATAGTAATACTTTTCCCCCAATATATATTCATGTATGTATAACCGTTGAGGTTATAAATTTATACCACTTATGTGGTTTCACAAAAACTTTAGGTTGCATAAACCTCATTGACAATACTGTTCTAAATGAGAAAAGGACAATATTTTCCAATCAAAAAAGAAGAAACTCGGAGAACACGAGTCTGCATAAGAGTGTTATAGGTTATGGAATATGCTCGATAAAAATACCAGCATAAATAAAAGACAGACACCTGGAAGGAAATATTCTTCCACGTCTCTCGAAGCAAAGAAATGTTCCGAGCAAAATAACCTGTCAATGACACAGCAGTCTTAAGCTATTTAATGTAACAGACATTGAAAGAGAAATATCAACTCTGAATAGATAACAACAGAGTCTGCTGAAAAGCCCGATCACAATTCACATCATTGAACAATGCAACATCCCAGAACACCTCCATATGTACACCAACACCAACGTGATGGATTATTAGTGATCATGACATTTCAACACTTATCTACTTTAACAATTGGGTCTTTTTTGGTTCAATAACCATCTTGTAGGGCTATCAATCCCAACAGGTAACAATGAAAAAAATATTTAACGGTCCCTTACTGTATCTTGATTTTAATCGAGCAAGTAGACTAGTACCAATACCTTTTTCAACACCACTATATCAGAAATTGTCCAAACCATATACGTAGTTGCCCCTGAAAAAAGGGTACCTAAGACTATTGAGGAGCACCGAGGAATAGGGGTTTAGAAAAGACCTCAGCTGCTAAAATTCAAGATGCAAGAGCTACGAATCCATCAATAAAAAGGATTAATATTGCTACAAAAGGTTTATACTGTAGAACACATACCTCACAGAGTTGAACCATATCTTTATTACCGCATTACTCTGCATTTGTTAGAAAACGGTCCATAAATTCCAAAAGCAGAAATAAAATACCACGATGGAAACGTAAGGAAGATAATTTTCTCAGATCAAATAATTGCAGAAAAGACTTGTTTCCGATAAATAGTATATCGTCGTAGTTGCTGTGCCGAGACGGACGAAGAATTAAAAAGGAAGCAGAAATAGGGTAAAAACTAAAAAGAAACAAAATTCCAGATACATCTATCAAAGTTTTATATGGGAACGCAATAAACTAAAAAAATAAACCAGAAATGCCAGAGCTGGAATATTAAAAAGAAAATGAGGTGGTTCACGAATCACAAAATGTCTGGCTAAGAAAATTTACTGAATTTCTGATTTGTGCAACTAAGAGCACTTTATATTCATTATAGCATTTGTTTCATTAGGTTTCTGACGGGTTAAAAGAACATACCAGAAAGTCTGTAAAAATGTGATATAACGTTCATCCTTGAAAAAAAAAAGTGAAACACAGCACATTTGTGTTACTGTCTTGCTACAACCAATAAGCACTTCAATGATCTAGTTGCAAAAATCATCTAACAACTTCTTTCCTCCTGGGTATTCCTTACAGGACCAGTTGTTCTTCATAATACCGTCTTTAAGTATTGTAGAAAGAAGCAGAGAAAGCTAAACATCGCTTGGGACGATAAACATATGATCGCGTGCCTCATATGTTGCTGCTGCGGTGAATTATCGACGTGCATAAAAAATGTGTCGAACAAGCACTGAATTAAGTGAGATCAATTGTACTGTAACAATCACTAACGTAAAGATAAGAAAAGGAATCTTCCAATGTGATATAGAGGTTAAGTATGAGCCCTAGAAATATTCATCTTGATTTTTGAGAACTTCAACTGAACTAAAATAAAAAAGTTTATATATATATATATATATATATATATATATATATATATATATAATTATTAAATAACTACATACACTAGTGTTTCATCTTTTCGGGAATCGTCAGTGCAGGGTGTCACGATTAACGCCAGTTGATAGACTCGAACCCGGCGACAATAATTTGTGCGGTAAGCTAATTTTCAAACACACACACACACACACACACACACACACACACACACACACACACACACACACACACACACACGCACAAATGATAATATCATTCATGAATTTCCGGCAATGTTTGTTTACAATATTGCATCAGCTAATATTTTGGTTTGATAATGAATGCCCTGGAAAATTCATTTCTAATTAATGTTTAGTTTTAAAAGATGTAAAGAAAGAAATGAGTTGCTGCGATTTTTACTGGTACTATTTTTTTATCATAAATTGCACTCATTAATAAGAAGAAAAAAAAATAAAATCGTAACGTATACCCTGACCTTGGACAGGTTGCCATCTGATATGTCGTGAAATATTCTACTACTAATCTAGACTGGCATATGCCAATAGTTCCATTTCCTCTAAGAAGAATTACTTAATAAGAATTATCTCCTTTGATCGGTGTAATGTAAAATATTCCTCTGTAAAAAATTCCTTTTTATCGTTAAGAAAGAAAGACTATTTTACGGATAACATTTTTTCGAGTTTCAATACTTATCGGTTGGAGTTCGGTACAAAGCATATATAAGAACACTGTCAGAAATATATATTAATTTTGTGTGAAATTTGCTAAAAGAATGTTCAGCCGTTTCAGAATCTATGAGGAAGCAAATCACACACACAAAAGGTGGTTTTGTATAATAGTAGAGATTTATTATTGAAATAATGTATGAAAGAGATACACACAGTCTCAACCCGTCTGTTTTATCTCGATACCCTAGATACTGTAGTCAGTGCCAATGTATGTGGCTTATAACGTCTTATGGTTAAAACCTACAAAAAGTAACTCACAAATCAGCTTACACTGAAAGCTGATCATATATAGCCAAATTAGGAATATATATCAGTATTACAAGATGAGAATATTAGAATAAATACTCCTTCAATAGGGCCCTGTCGGTGGGGCATTATCATACGCCGACTGCCCCCCTGCAGAGGGTAAAAGTCCCTCAATGGGGGTCCTGGATATGACCTTAAACTATATCCAGTGGTGTGGCCCCAGCTTGTGGGTTTTGGAGAGTGTGGAGCCACCCTTTAATTACCATTGCTCCCAGGCCCACTCTGACCCGGAGTGGTAGTACCTGTTAGTGTCCCAACTATGGGTTAAATAGAAACTAACGTAAAAACAACAAATATATTATATTAAAAAGAAATTCTTCAAAATCTTTGGATTCGGCATTAAATAACCCGAAAAGGGTTGATATGCCGTAAAACAAAACCATCCAACCAACCAACCTTCAATCAATTTAAATCGCCATATCTAATCACAATGAATATGCGTTATCCTTGGAAGTGGTGTCTATTGACGAATATACTTGAACTTTACGCGTGAAATGAGAATTCTGGTAAGTATCGCTTGTATAAACGAAATCTATTGGAAATACAACAGTTATATTCGTACTTTTCAATCTAAACCATAAATAATATTTATTATATTTTATGTTTTGAATGTAAATCAAGAATAAAATTTAGTATAATTTTTTTTGAATGGTGGCGAGTGTTTCTGACCGATACCCAAGCGCCGGGTTGTTTATCTTAGATATAATTTTCATGTATAGGCACACTCAGCAGCTGTATGTCTATAAATATATGTATCTTTTAATCTGAAGTTAAGTGAGTGGATATACTTGCATGTTCTATGTATTTGATAAATTTTGAACTAAAATAACAGATAATTATTCATTTCTAAATATATACTTTACGCAAAACAGCAAATCATGTGTTAAACTCAAAGCTTTAGTACGACCATACATAAAGTTATGCATAGACATGTGTTTCTAAATATATTCTGTTGTACAGGATGAACTTAAAAAATACAGATCCGATAATTATGAATAATGGAATATATATGACCGATAACATATTAAATCAAATTTATGTGTTACTTTATTGTAAACTTTAGCATTAGATTGAGACGCCCTCAGATCTAACACAATCTTTCAAAACATTTATAAATAATTTCAATACAATTAAATTAATTAGGAAAATGGTTTGCTCTAGAAAAAATTTGCGTCATGTTATGTAATATATTTATAAAAGGTTCAGTGGGAATGCGTATCAATTATGAGAATGCACTTGGTAATATTCAAAATTAAATCCATTAAGCGTAATTATCATATATTTTCACAAGTTAATACCTAGCCCTATTTTTCTTATTGCGCTCTGTCGAGATAAATACAAAAAATATGTAGATACATAAAATCACAATGCTAATAATACTAATGCTAATGCTACGAATATATATATATATATATATATATATATATATATATATATATATATATATATAAACGTGCGTGCGTGTGTGTGTTTGTGTGTGTGTGTGCAACAGTTCTGTAAACAAAATTAGAGGATAATTTAAAAACAAAATAGAAAAATTGACACAAACAAACCTATTAAAGCAAACAGATGTAGTCGACGTTAATAATTGTTGAATCTAAAATATATATCTGTTATATATAAACTAGCCTGATTCCATATAATAGCACTTACATTTCAACTCAAACTTAACCGAATAATTTTAATTTCGCACACCGTTTTTCCAAGAGGAACACTCTTGGCAACTGATATCACCTGCCACTGTTTTGTCGTAATGCAAAGCTATGTGTAAATAAACAAATTTAGCACTGTGTGAGTGGCGAGCAGTGTTTATATAAAATATTGAATGATATCACAGCCGACGGTGCTTGTCCCAGTAGCCGGATGGATGCAGTTACTAACTATCAATTAGATTGTTGTTGGTTCGATCATTAGATTGGAATGTGTGCTGATCAAAGCACATTAAAGAGCTGTGATAGAACGGAAGAGTATGTTTTTAAATAACTATATAATATCTAATTTCTAAGACTAGAATGAAAACGGCTGAAACATTAAGAAAAATCATTGAATGCAGAAATAACACACATGAGCTAAAAACGTGAACTATCACGTGGAAACTACAACAGAAGTAGAACATAAAGGTAGAGAGAAAGACAAGATGAAACCAAGCTGAAAAAATAAAATCGTTTTATGACGTGATTTAATTGCGTACTAATCCACTGATGTGAACGTAAAATTCGGTTGAAATATTTTACTACTTAATCACTCTTATGTTTTACTTAGATGATCAAGTATCCAAAACATGCAGACATTTTTGTACGCATGCTTCTAAAGAATGTGAAACAAAACAATGCATTTGTTTATATAGTATTAAAATACCTATTTATTAAAAATAAAACAAGATTTTAACATAATTTAACACATTTGTTACAATTGCAGCATATTTTTATTGTTTTGATGTGCGTCGGTTTCCGATACACATGTATACATCAAAGTGGCCAAGAGTGTTTCATGATTCTGTGCTTGTACATTAAGGTTTATACTAACTATTATATATATTAGAAAAAAATATTCTACGGAAAAAGAATCTGATATTATTGCTAAGCTAACGGAAAACAACCGATACATTTTAAAACAATTACTAATTTTATAATGAGTAATACGGTCATG
>NC_136518.1:24688739-24891239 GCF_053919585.1 Euprymna scolopes
AAGTGTTACGAGCGTTTCGATACTGGCAACATGCGTCTTGAATATAAGTCACCTTCAAAACTGTCGTTAAAATAAGAATAGATTGCAAACAGGGTAGGGCATTGCACATTGGACGAGCACTCAAGAATTGGCATATAAGCTTGGAGTTGTAAAATTGACCGTTGACCAACACTTGAAGCTAATTCATCTTGGTCACAAGCCAACAGAAGCACAAGCCAACAGACGAGTTGAATTTTCCGTCAATTGCTCAGCAACCCATTGAAAAACGTTTTTTGAAGGGTATCGTGACATTGGTCGATAAACAGGTCTATCTGATCCAGCACAATTCAGGCAACCGATATGTTTAAAAAGTGCAAGAGACACTGTTGATTTCAACATAAGGTCGATTCAGCAGGAAATTCCTGTTGAGTGTTTAATTAAGCTTTGAAGCATCGTGCATTTAAGGGGTGTTCCGAATGGTCGTGCCATCAGATCCGAACTATACTATAACCAACTGGAGCGGGTATATGATTAGTTGAAGCAAAAGTACTCGGCTATGATCCACCGAAACCGAACTTTCATGCAGCCGGACTATTCCAAGCCAGAAATCGCCAGAAGTTCAAAGAGCTGGATGTAGTTGAAGTTCTGCTACATCAAACCCACAACCGTGCCTGTGCTCTATCAGATTACGGCCTTTTCTCAATGCAACACTTTCTGAAGGGATGCTCATTCAACTCGTGTGATACATAGATGAAGCGTGCCAACAATTCTTTGATTTGAAGACGGCGGGAGATTAATTGGACCAGATCTGACAGTTTGTAAGTCTTATAAACTTATCAACTTTATTTTAAAGATTTATGCTGTTTGTTTATGTTTTTACTTTGCGAGTAAATGTTTTTATGTTACAAGGGGCGTGCATTAAGTAATGCCCCTGACCCACTTCCCATAACTGTAGATCAATGAAACTTATATTTCCACGACATTTTCGGTATTCATTAGCTCTTGTATTACTTTTTATGTAAAATGCATTTTTTTGGAAAAATATGAACGGAAATATATTGTTTTTACCTGATAATGCTCATATTACACGTTATGCAATCTTGTAAAATACATTAAAATCATCCTAAATGATAAAATTATATGTACTGAGATCACATTTACATTTCATGTTTACAGGGAATTAAGTTTTGATACTTTAAGACGTTCTAAATTCCATTCTTCCGAAATCGTCATTACAATAAACAACAACAATAACAATAAGAATAGTATTTCCAGAAAACTTTTTCCATTGTATTACAATTTAATCGACTATAAATTCTTGCATCAACATGGCGAACAATGGAAGTTTTTACTGACCACAAAAATAGATACAATATATTCGTTCACAAAAGGATATTCACAGTGTTTCTTTTTTTTTTAATTAGCATTCACATATATTAGGCTGGGCAACAACGGCAAAATAGGTCCTGCTACTTAAATGCTATTACATATACGCACGTGCAATTCATGATGGATTAGGCTTTTATATTATTGCGTAAACATGAAATATACTTTAGTATAGATAACTATATATATATATATATGCATATATAATGAATAAAACATATATATGCATACATATATATTCATATATATGAATAATTATTTATGAAACAGTAGTCAAAGAATCGCGGAAATCACTCAACCAGACAAAGATAATTATATCGATTCGTTCAATCATATTAATTTGATAAAATGATATTTATAAAGCAGAATACTACATTTCATAAATGTTGTGTGATTTTAAGATTCAAGACAACATTCTATAAAAGCCTGTTGCTTTCAATATCTTTGACACTAAACCATTTTTGTTAAATCTATATAATTATAAAACTCAAGTGACCTTGTAATGGGTTCTGTACCCCCACATCTGGTTTACGACTTCCAGTTGCGCATGGGTACATAAACATATACCCATAACAGTGTAAACAAATAAACACAAATCGCTATTTTTGCAGAAGTTGACCTGCGCACTGAAATATTAACGTTATTATTTAGAAATTATAATTTAACATGGGAAGGGTGAGGATGTTTGCAACTACTCTGTATTACAACTTTACGGTTGCAATTTTCTCACAAATAAATCAACCCGTTGATAACCATAAGAACAACTCAGAACGGCGATTTCCTTACCGCCTTTTTAAAAAAAATATTCTCCATTTTCTAATACATCTTTCTTTAAAACATTCATACATTTTCTTCTATACAACCAACATAAATAAATACCCCCGAAAATATGTTTTTTTTAATTGCGTTACAAATAAATAATCAACCCGACAATAAAATGTATTGTTTTACTATGTACGTTTTTAGCGTCCCAATCGTTTTTTTTTTTTCGCGTTTCAATTACTCAAATAAATTGTTAATACTTTCTGCATTTTTACATCGTTCATTTCTGTATTACGTTTAAGTTATTTTAACCCAATTTTCTTACAAATAAATCTACTTTAACCCGTTAACAACCAAAGATCATTTTATAACGGCGATTTACACAGCGCCTTCCTTTTTTTAATTTATTCTCCATTTTTATACACCTTTCTTAAAAAAAAAAACATTCATACGATTTTCTACTACACTACCAACATAAATAAATAACCTCGAAAATGTGTGTTTTATTTGCGTTACAAATAAATAATTAATGCGACAATAAAACGTATTGTTTGACTGTCTAGGTTTTCAGCGTCCCAATTGTTTTTTTTTTCGCGTTTTAATTATCCAAATAAACAATTGTTAATACTTTCTGCTTTTTTTTTTACGTCGTTCATACTCGTATTGCGTTTAAGTTATTTTAATGCAATTGTTTTACAAATAAATCTACTTTAACCTCTTGACAAACTTAAGACTATTTTACAACGCCGATTTACCCACTGCCTTCCTTTTTTACATTTTATTCTCCGTTTTTTAAGACACTTAGAACTTTTTTTAATCTACACACTTAACATCTATCTATATATCTATAAAAGTGAATGTGTCTGTGTGGGTCTGTGTGTGTACATTTTCATACGCAATAACTCTGTCAATTTTCAATCTACAGATTTTAAATTTGATATACAGGGTACTGAGATTTGGGAAAATCTTTCTAATCCTTTGTCGGCCAGAACTTTGGCTGTTAAGGGGGAAAAGATTGATTCGATAGAGTTATCAGGATTAACTCCACATAAACTCAAAAAAGGAGTTCCAATCATGTGTATAAAAAATATTGATCCACCCAGCTTATGTGATGGTACCATACTTATAATAGAGGAGCTGTATAATCATTTGATTGCTGCTAAAGTTATTATAATGGTATAATGGTATCTGTTCAGTGCACATTTATCTATAAGTATGGCAAACCACTTATACTTCAATGGCTGTAAGAGTTTGTTTCCAAAATAAACAATTCTAAACTGAACAACTCATAGACATATATCTATATTTTATTTTCATTTTACTATACTTTCATAGATGTTTCTGTTATGTCACAAAAACTATTTTCTTTACGTCACAAGTGGCACACTCATAAATTAATTCCAAGGCTAATATAACATACTCTCCCAACGGGCCACGGGTAGTCTAGTGTTTTTTTTTATTTAATATGACAATAAGTAATCTCAATTAATGATATGCAATTTTAAACATCGCCTTTTCCGGGAGCATTAATTTTCATACATATCATCAAAAAGAAAGGCGTTAATTTTCTATTATAAAGGCGTAGAGACGGGCAAATATGTATAAATCACAAGACTATCAAAGCAGACATTGCCATTAGCAATAAACCGAAAATAGCCCCTTACACATTGATGAAACCGGACAGAGTGAATATGGATGCAATATAATTCAATGTGAAAACGTAAGTTAATATATGCATCTCAAGAAATTGTTTAAGAACACAATATCCCATAAATAAGTCACTATTGTTCCAGTTGTAAAAGTAGCGATTAGGTTAATAAAAATGTTTTAAAAAACAATCCATGACCATAAAAGTAAAAATATGAAATCTAAAACTGACTTTAATAGAGCTTTCGCATATTATTTGAATCGTAGCAAAATGAAAATTTAGTCTCAAGAAAGAATCTCCTTAATCTCTTCAAACTAAATAAATAGTTTTATTAAATCGGAACTAATAAACATCGATATATATATATATATTTGTTTAAATAAATGAAAAATCTAAGTTAACGAAAAGTAGATTTACAGTTGTGTAGTTTCGAATTATCTAGCCATTACCGAAACAATTTATATCCACACACCTAGAGCACACACCTACACACACATATGTATTAATATATATATATATATATATATATATATATATGTACATATATATATACATGTATATATATATATATATATATATATACAGAAAGAGAGAGATAGACAGACAGACAGACGGACAGACAGAGTAAGAGAGACAGAGAGTAATTGAATCGATTTCGATTCTATTTACCTTAGGTGCCATGTGTTTAAAAAGTATCCTTCTCATGAATAATTACATTTTCAATGGTAGCCAACTTTATTTGACGCCATTCTTTTCTATTCTATCATGCTATTCAATCTGTTAAATTTGTTTGTCAACCTGTCTACTTAAACACTATCTTGCTTTTATGAGAGTCCGGTAGACTGTGACTCCGTAGATCTAATCACCGCAATGCAAATAGTAAACCATTAGCTCATTCATTTCATACACTTTAAAAAAAAAACTCTGTTTAGCTATTACATTTGTAAAGTAAATAGTAAAAAATCTTCATAGACAGTTATATAGATAATAAATGCTAGGAGGAAGTAGTTGCGTTCGATTACTATAATCAATTTTGTAACTCTTTTATACATATTAAACGCTTTGTACATATACATACAAATGCATATATAATGTAATTTAATGTTATGGGATGAATAACTATTACTTGTGCAAGGGACTAAATATTTCAATTTAATGGAAAGTATACATTATTTTGTTCACCTATTGGTACATTCGATAGAGGGAAGAGGAACTGTAATTCTGTGGCCGTATATTCCAGGAATATACCGATTGCATGTCAAAAAGATATATTGTGTGGGCCGACTTGTTTGTTCGTGTTATCAATGTAATATTTGTGGCTTATTAAAATCATTTTATGTTCATATTCTTGCAATTCTGTATTTGGTGTAGTGTATGAAAAATAGAGATTAATAAACCTCTTAGAAGCGGATTTCTTCTTTTTTGCTTGTATTTCCGGATTTGAAGTCAAATGTCAAGCAGAACAATACGTGCATTAGAGTATTTTTTATATACAGAAACCTGCATATATATATATATATATATATATATATATATATATATATATATATATATATATATATATAACATTGTTTGGTGCTGAAATATCAACGGACACATGAAACTACATTTCACATATTTACTGGACGACTACAGTGATACTAAGACTTTTCTACATAAGATTATTAATATAATAATCATTAAGCAGGAATTAACAACAGACAATGACACGCGGCAAATATTAAATATTGTATGTAAACAATTATATACGAAATACACAATAACATTAATATATTATATATATATAAACGTGAACGTGTCTGTGTGTGGGTCTGTGTACATTTTCCTACGCAATAACTCTGCCAATTTTCTGTCTACAGACTCGAAAATGTATATACAGGGTACTGAGATTTGGAAATAACTTTGTAATCCATTTTCGGCCAGAACTTTGGCTGTTAAGGGGTCAAAGTTCAACGATTTCACCTTTGAGAACTCTACTAAACTCCTCCGACAATTTAGAGTCTAAATACTTGTAATTTTAGATATAGGTTGCTTTAATATGGATCTAACTTGATAACTTGATTTGAGCCCAAAACAATAAATGTTGAGGGGTCATAATAGGGGGCAAATGTTTAAAAAAATTTACCTTTTTTTGTGCTCAACATACACCTCCAAACACCCGGGCAACGCCGGGCTAAAATGCTGGTTATTAATAAAAGGGCTATAATAATTTCCAACAATTCTTAATTATATCATGATCTATATTTCTGAAACCAATTTAACAAGTATGCAAATTGCGGCTAAGTAACTAATATCTAGTACTGGGCTCCGACAACCGACGAAAACAGGAAAAGAAAATTGTATACCTTTATTTTCTTTTTTCTCGCTTGCAAAAAAAGATTTTACATGAAAATTTGGGAAATTCATAATAGATATTATCTTGGTTAAGAATGTGTGTTGGTTTGGAGAAAAACTAGTAATATATTATAATGAAAAAGTATTATAATTCATCCAATACTGTTATTATTATGTTACTTATGTGGCTTGTACCACGGCCACCGAGAGTAAGAAGAAGGTCTGTTAACTGAAAAATGTATGCAGGAAATGTAGGTAAGATTTGTCAGACTATCAGTACTATATGAGGGTCATTTGAAAAAGCGTAATAAAACATTTTTAAAAAGAAGAAGGAACACAGTTCGATTACTACTTAAACTGAACTTTATTCAATATAAAATATAAACATTATCTAAGTAAAATTAAGTAATTTTAAAGCAATATACATTTTAATACTGATAAAACTGAATCATGAATTTAGGGGACAAACAATTAAAGAGACATTAAACAAACATTTTTTGGCCTTCGGAACAAGATCAGTGTAGTATCTGTTTTGATGCTACACTTTACCTTTTCTGTCTTCGGTCGGTGGAGGAGAAATCTTTCATGACTGAGATTATTTTTGTTCCTATCCAGAATGCCTCTTATTGGGAAGCTGGATTTTCTCCACAAGATTATATGTTGAAATATTTAAATAACAATTACTTTAAATACAGAAATTATATTTAAAGTTTTGGTTTTCTGTTCTTCTATGTCAATTTTCCCCCATGTTTTTCATCAAAATGTGTACCGTATTAGTCGTCTCACAAGCCATCATCAGTGATTGCTCACTGGCAGTAACCTGTGGTGTTCCCTGGAGACCAAGTGACAAGTCTCCCCAGATTTCCAGTGTTCCCCACCTTTTGACCACTTGTGCAGATGATTGCATGTTATCGCAACAGCCGTTGTCACTGATTTCTCGTTGGCATCGGCCATTGGTGTTTCCTGGGGTTTGGGTGACAAAATGCCTCCCCAAGGTACCAGATTTGAACTGCACACTTCCAGTGGAGATTTGGTCAGTACTCTCTCACCTTGGTCTTTCAATCCTTCCTGACCCAGTAGCTGGTGTGGTGTGGCGCCAGTGGATCTGATCTACGCCAGTTTTTTTATTATTATTATTATTATTATTATTATTATTATTATTATTATTATTATTACTATCATTATTATGATAATAATAAGGGTGATTGTGCAGTGAACGCACGTGTACTTTAAATATTATTTTCAAGTTAAATAAAATTTTAGGTTTATATTGCTGTACACATATATTCGAAAAAGTTATCAAAACACAAATATATCACAAATAAATGATATCAAAGGCAAAATAAGTTACTCTTCTACTTATCTGGGCAGGTTTTAGTGGGTTTACTCACTTTAAACGTGTAATCGCTTCGAAAATCATACAATGTTTATCAATATATTTTAAAAAGAACTATGTCGGCATGTTTGTAACTTATCTTGCCTTTGATAGCATTTGTTATATATTTGGTTTTTGTACAACTTTTTCGAATCTATGTGTACAGGAATACAAACTCGTCATGTAAATTATTTACAGTTGAAATGTTATAAAAAACAAAAAATTGAAGTTTTAAATATATTTCAAAGAAATGAATTACTGCCCGTGCTAAAATATTGATAATTCACCAATCGTTAAAAAAAACACCGCCGTGAAAAATGCTTACTTTAAAATATTTTAAAATACTCAGTGAAAAGTTTCATTTATTTTTATAATAAATGAAACAAACTGAACAGACTGAAAAATATTATATACAAATTGGGGTTTGTATTACTGTACACATAGATTCGATAAAGTTGTCAAAAAACAAATATGTAACAAATAATTGTTATCAAAGGCAAGAAAAGTTACTTTTCTATTTAACTAGATATGTTTTCAGTGTTTTTATTTAATGCAACATGTTTCTTCAGCTCGAAAAACATTCTTTAACACGGTAAGATTGGGAAAATGTACTATAAATATAAAAATAGACACCATACTGTTAGAAACTCGCTCAATACATATTACCGTGACATAGGTTGATATATATTCGGTGGTGTTTTAATAGTATTTTGTCTAGTTTATTTTTTATAACACCTTTTCCCGAACTTTCCGTGTTAAAGAGAGAGTTGATCGGCATTTTGAATTTTCCAATACATCGGTAAACAATGTATGTTTTTCGAGCTGAATAAACATTTTACATTGAATAAAAACACGCAAAAATATATCCAGTTTGGTAGAAAAATAACTTATCTTGCTTTGATAACATTTATTTGTTATTTATTTGTTTTTTGACAACTTTTTCGAATTAAAAAAAAAACTAAATAAATTAAATGAAATATTCGATTTTCTCCAATAAAAATAAAAGTTCAAACACGAATTCACTTACGATATTTTGATAAAAATTATCCCAAATGTGCAATTATAATAATTATTTTCCGAATGGAAAATTGTTCTTTTTCTTTAGAACATACATGGACAATCGGTAACACATATTGGTAAACATATTTTTTATGCCTGTTAGCATGACCACGTGGTTGAATACCGGAAGCTGTCTATACCTACAACTTAATTAGGAAGTGACGTTACGCTGTGATATGCATCGTCCTTCTTTCTCGGTAGCCATAGTGTTTCTACACAAAACTTTATTGTTATAACGTTCAATGATTATTCTTATACACTACGCGCAATGCGTCAAGCAAACTCAAACATCCTCCTCAAACTTAGTCTGACGCAGGCACAGTTTGCAACGATTAACAACATATTCAAAGTCTAGGAAAAACTATGCATGTCGGCTTCAAAATTAGTTTCTTAAAAGCTGCAATCAGTTCCAAACACTATTAAAAGGATAAAACTTTTAACATGTTTCCACCACCAAAAAATTAAAATCACAAAATATCTTTCACAAAAATTCTGAGTCAAAGAAATCATCCTCTACAACTAACGTAAAGAACTAAACACTATACTATCAGAAGTAACCGCCACTCCGGAAATATACTCACCTATCAATCAATATTACAACAACAGCTTCTTCATAGCAAAGGAAATACTAACATTTAGGTCACTTGGTTCTTTTCACGAAAACAACCCCCGCCTACCTACAGCGGCCTTATCACCAACAGTAACACGAAATTCGCAATTACCCCTTCGTTATCGACTTGATAATCAGCCTTACACCAAATGAAATTGACCTTCCCCGTGTATGATTAAAATTCATAATAAAGCAGATACTAACTAAAACATCCAACTTTACATTGAGCCACAATTCTGCAACACAACATACAAAATTAAACAGCTACACGCATTTAATCACTGTCACAGAGAACATCATTGCATTTTCTACATACCAACAAGACTATACTTGCACCTCACTCTAAAAGCCCCGATCTAGACAACAAATTCGCAAGACTACAGCAGCGCATATTATACATTATACATTGACATCAATTTAACATCCGGCATAAGCTCACGAGAACACCACGTCTCACTTTCAGAAATATGCAAGAGACGAAAAACTCTTATTATTACCATCTGACAAAGAAAAGGAATTCTTTGCCAATGTTGTCTTGCCACTAGAGTAGCTCACGAATGAAACACAGTATGCACCCACCACACACATTTTCTCACAGAAATAGAAAATAAAATAAATACGGCGTGGAGTAAGAGAAAAAAACTCCCTGACAAATAAATGAGACCACGACACAATAAATGACTACATAAACAACTGCACAATATCTCCAACAAATGCGCATGTTGCCTCAATATTGTCTCCCTATTCAAATTCGTACTAACACAGCCGTCGGGAATATCACTATAGATTGCATCTTCGACAGTTACCTCTGTTGCTTCGGTCTCACTGATTCCGACTTATGCCCACTATTATGCATAATAGTTGACAATACACATTTCAAATATAATAACATAGAAACAAATATCAGATGTTATCATGGGATACAATGTGAGATACTAACCATTACACATACTAACACATACTAACCATTACACATACTAACACATAATAACCATTACACATGCTAACACATAATAACCATTACACATACTAACACATAATAACCATTACACATATTAACACATAATAACCATTGCACATACTAACACATAATAGCCATTACACATACTAACACATAATAACCATTACACATACTAACACATACTAACCATTACACATACTAACACATAATTACCATTACATATACTAACACATAATAACCATTACACATACTAATACATAATAACCATTACACATACTAACACATATTAAACATTACACATACTAACACATAATAACCATTACACATACTAACACATAATAACCATTACACATACTAACACATAATAACCATTACACATACTAACATATAATAACCATTACACATACTAACACATGGTAACCATTACACATACTAACACATAATAGCTATTACACATACTAACACATACTTACCATTACACATACTAGCACACACTTACCATTACACATACCAACACATAATAACCATTACACATACTAACACATAATAATCATTACACATACTAACACATAATAACCATTACACATACTAGCACATACTTACCATTACACATACTAACACATAATTACCATTACACATACTAACACATAATAACCATTACACATACTAACACATAATAACCATTACACATACTAACACATAATAACCATTACACATACTAACACATAATAACCATTACACATACTAATAGGCTAGAACAGCGTTTTTTCCGATAGTGTCAATCCAGCAATTCTGCACAAGATATGTTGATGAAATCGTTATCCTAACACCATCTTTCGATGAAGCTAATAAATATTTATTACCGTCGAAAACGCTGACTCGAGCATACAGTTTATTATCAGACACCCCGTTACATCTTGACCGTTTTCTCTTCTAGAGTTTTCTCGTGGCATTACTGAAATAGGGTACATACATACAAGCTACTGTAAGAAGAGTGTCTGCAGCGATATCTTAATAAATATTGAATAAGCTCTCCCTACTAAAGCTTAAATATGATATACTATGAATTGTGCTAACCATACCCGCAGCAAATGCGCTATTAAAATAAAAATATGAATGCTATGAGACGATTTAATCAGATGTTTCGGCAGAAAAATTCCCTGCAAACGCTAAACACAGAGAAAACTACAAAAATACGCACTCTACAACACTTGTTTCTTATAAAGTTATATTTTTTAACACTAAACGTAAAATCCTTTGTTCGAAGGACACAAAAATACAATTGCGAATTACTACTTGGGATTTCTAATCACGGCTGAGGGGACGAACGCATGCTACCCCCGTAGATTGAATGAAGGGTTCCGTTTTCAAACCCGTTAAGTTTCTCGATTTTACAAGATACACAGAAAGAATGTGGAGGTTGCATTGACCAAAAGGTTGTGAAATAAACATCAAAATGAGAACAGTAGTACGACGAATCCACATAATATGAATAATCAAGTTTAATGCGAAGAGAACATCAAAACAGCAACGAAAAATTCGTTTGCAATTGTTCTCGCAAAATATTGATAGTACTCTACATCCTAGACGCCAGGGAATACAGCCTGGTATTTTCATTAAGCAATCAATGCTGATGATTCGTGTAAAATTCATGGTGAGTAAATGAAAATATTGTTGATGCTTCTTCACCTAATTGTCCGTTTAAATTTATTTGACGTTTACTGCAATAACATTTTTTATTTCAAGGATAAGTGTGCATGCGCTTCTCTGTGTTGCTTTCTTATAATAACTCATGTTTTTATATAGTCTTGTTCGTTTAAGGATAATTTTCTGAATCTTTCTCAAATTCTTCATCTTTAAATGTTTGGATACTCTCTTTATTGTTTTCTTTATATTTTTTGTAAGTTTTTATGTCTTTTTTCCTATTGTTTTGCAACTAATGAAATATTCACTTTCCGCAGTATTTATTTTCATGTATTCCGCTCTAATGATATTAGAATTTGCTTTTCAATATTTTATAGTTTTTTTTGTGTTACTTAGAAAAGTGTTATCTTAATTTTTTCCATTTCTGTCAGTCTTTCAGTTTCGAATAAAGATATTTTACGATTTTACTTCTAAATGTAAATTGTTTAGCTTGCATCATCATTAATTTAGTTTTTTTTTTATTTAATCACTCATTTTAAAATAGATTTTAGAGATCGGCTTCATTTATACATGCAATCAGTCTGAGGTTCATCTGAATATACCTCTCCATATTACGATTGAAAATAATTTTAGAATTTTAAAGTTTCAAATAACATAAAATGCTTGTAAATATCTTCAAGCATAAATAATTTAAATAGGCACAAAAACGTTTGAAAAAAATAATTAAATAGTAAAATGAAAAAAAAACAAAGAAAATAAACAGTTTACACCCGAGATTCTTGAAATTTGAGAGAAGGGATACCTGGAAAAAAGCATACATAATTAAATTGAAAGCAAATGTGAATATAGTGATGTTAAAATAAAAAAAATAATAATAGACGTTTGATATTATTTTACAAATTAGGAGAGACAACTTACTCCATGTAAGTTATTCATTTAATGAAGGACAGGAAACTAAGGTAAGTTTTATTGTAAGAGGATTATTCCCCTTCAGGTGAGTGTATGAATACAAAGGAAATTCTTATATATATATATATATATATATATATATATATATATATATATATATATATATATATATATATATATATATATATACTAGCATTTCAGCCCGGTGTTGCCCGGGTATTTGGATGTATATGTTGAGCATAAAAAACGGTCAATTTTATTAACTTTGTCCCCTATTATGATCCCTTAACCTTTATTGTTTTGGGTTCAAATCAAGTTATTCCGTTTGATCCATGTCCAAGGAACCTATATCAAACATTTCAAGTGTTTAGACCCAAAATGGACGGAGGAGCTTGGTAGAATTCTCAAAGGTCAAATCGTTGAATTATTGCGTAGGAAAATGTGCACACACAGACACACAAGCACACATACACGTTATCTTTTATAGATTAAACAATAGTATATACGCATACATAAATATATATGGAAACATGTTTGTGTTTACTGGAAACTTTTTACGCAAATATTATGCAAGTATAAATCATGTAGAATATCTGCATGGATATAATTACACGTAATAGTAAACTAAAGATGATCATCCCATAAGAAAACCGAAAAAACTAATAGGGATTTAATTTAAATCAATGTTAAAAGATTATGCAAATTAGCTAGATCTTTTGCTAGTGAATGCAATTCCACAATTCATATCTAAGAAAATTGTATTCTCTTTTTAAATAAATAGAAAATAGGGTGGTTAATATGAATATCAATACACACAAAGAAAAAAGAATTTATAGGAGTATATATTCCGAAACCAGAAGATTTATTACATATTTCCCCATAAAAAAACTCTCCATAATTTCGTGAAGTACCCTTACTAGTTTTGCCCAGATGAGTCATCAGAAAAATATCTAATTCTAACATGGATTATTTCACGTGAACGAAACAATTACCTAAGTTTTTTCATTAAAGGATAAAATGATTGGTAATGAAATCCTGAACCTTCCAGCATCGCAATGAATATAATGTCGTTAGAAATGCGTTGTTGTTTAACCGTAATAAATATATAGTCATTTCAAAACGATTTGTATACAAACAATGTTCGATAAACGCAACTAGTAAAAGTAATAACTAATTGATTCTTTGAACTAAATAGACGAGGGAAAAATAGTTGTAGACCTTGTTTAAATAGTAAAAACTAAAGAAAATGCTAAACAATTTTATGAAAAAGTTCTTTAAAAAGACACCATTTATCTTTGCTAAACGTTGAACGTAAATATTTTAATTACAATTCAATTTCTTTGACAAGGATTCCTAGAGTGGATGAAACGCCGAATATTCAATGTAGCTTAATCGCCATATATATTTTATAAATTACTATATATATATATATGCATATATATATATATATATATATATATATAGAGAGAGAGAGAGAGAGAGAGAGAGAGAGAGGGAGAGTCAGACATACGAACAAAAACAGACAGACAGAGGCAGAGGCGGAGAATAAAAAAGAGTTTTTATGAGGAGTTCATGTATATTATTTAATTCAGAGTAATACATTATTTAAATGGGTATTATTTGTTAATTTATTTTTTGCGGACTATTATTCTCATCCTCTTAGTTGTTCTTTCATGGCGTTTCAGCCAACTATTCCTCTGGCCTTCGTCAGGTTGTATATACGAAGGGATTGGAACTCCGAATCTCCTAATTTCTGGGGATGCAGTTAGGACATTTGCACTTCCTATCCTATCGCGGGTACCACCTGACGAAGGTCAGAAGAATAGTTGACTGAAAAGTTGTGAAACAACAACTAAAAGATGGGAATAAAATTTCGCGAAATAAATAAATTGATGAGGATTTTACTCACTTATATTTGCTTCATTTACGCTCCCATATTTATTCAACAATAAAGAAAACTAAATTATGTACTACCAAATTAATATTTTTATTTCGTTTTTGTCATGGATCATTCGCATTATATACATTATATATTATATATACACACATAATTATATATATATATATATATATATATATGATTAATGTGAGTTGATTGTTTTGTTTTTATCGGTTGATGTCCTTTTGTGTACTTTTTATGAATGAAAAAAATTTAATTTCAGAGGAACTCATTTCTAAAAAAATGGTCGTATATAAAAATGTACTGAAAATTTAGTAAGTTTTTTGCAAAGATAATCAGTAATAGCTACAAAAATCTTGGCTACTAATATTCTCTCTCTTTCTTCAACTACTCTCTCTCTCTCTATCTATATATATATACATATATATATATATGTATATATATGTATGTATACATATATATACATGTATATATACATATATATATATGTATATATATATATATATATATATATATATATATATATATATATATATACATAATTACTTTCCACAGCAAACCTACTGGTGAGACGTCGGCTTGGGTTAAAGCTGGTTTGATACCTCGTCCCTTGTTCGATATTATGTAGGTTCTTTCCACTGTCGGATCTTTGCCGCAGGTTGCTTGATCTGTGTAAGGTAATAGACATTCTGACGTGTGTGGCGTGTTTGCTTAGTTTGTAGACTCCTCGTCTAGCATGCAAGAGGTTCGGAGTTCAAATCCTGAGCGCAGATATGTCTAACTGATGAGCCCAAATGAGGGCAAAACTCGAGTCTTGGACTTACGGTTTGTTGGCTTTCTTGGCTCTTGTTGGCTTCGACATTGTGGAAAATAATTTATATATATTTTCTCACACTTTCTGAATACATATATATATATATGTACATGTATATATATATATATATATATATATATATATATATATATGTACATACATATTGGACATGCAGATAAATGGTACAGGAGCAATAGGAGATAGTTTGAAGAGCATACATTCCATTTGCTCATCAAAATATAAATGGAAAATATCTCCGCGGATCATAGAAGGGATTATTATTAAGGAGTAAAATCTGAACAAATTCCTGAGGCTTAGCAAAGAACGCAAGTGACTATGGACTCGAAGGAACATATTGTAATACAAATAATGAAAGTTGAACTACGAACAACTCTGAATATATCGAATATTGGAACGCTTTTTATAAGATTAAGTATAATTATCAGCTATTTCTGACTCATTAATCGCTGTTGAAAAAGCGAAATGGAAACGGTGGCCACAAGACGTAGGTATTACAAGGTATTTGACGTAACCACTGTTTTCCCCCTTTTTTATGTGTCTAGTGCGGTAAATAATGCGTAAATATTTATTACCCAACTGAGAAAAATGGTAAACACGATAAATCGCAGTCTTCAAACAAACGGTGAAGAAAGACATTAAAAAATCCCCATTAAATTAAAACCATATTGTAGAGGTGTAGTGAAATAAACCGGCACATAAATAGTATTACAAGTGTTATATAATAAAATTTCATAAGCTGGACAAAAACTCAATCACGTGGATCAAAGTACAAGAACATTAATAGGCAACAGTAGGCTGATAAGAATCGATAACAAGAAATGAGAGTGTGCATTGGTACGTATAAATAGAAGAATGCGTTACATAAAATGTGGAAAAACTGATAAGAAATAAGCCAGCAAAGCAAAGTTAGAATATATGTGGGTAATGTGTAAGAGTAACCAAAGTAATGATGCATGTGAAAACATAGGCTTGGCTACGAAAAGATCATTTGAATAATATAACATAATACTATCAACAATCAGGAAAACGACATATGAGAACTAATGACAATATACACAATGTAGAAAAAAGTAGACATATATTCCGTTAACAAAAAAAGGTGACTTAATCGTGGAGAATATCTACTGCGAACTACTCAAACAAACATTTTGAGAAATGTTACCGACAAAAACCTGAATATTGATAAATGAAAATTAACATACATTATTCAGAGTTGCGTGATACGAATACAAAGGGACAAATTATGAAACTGTCTTCAATAATAGAAAACAAAAATCAAACAAGAATAAAGAGAGTCCAAAAAGGAGTTTCAATCTAATTGTCCCACTTTGTCAGCTAAGCTCCAACCCATATCCCATCGTCACAATGTTGCATGGCTATGGGTGTTTTACAAATAGTTTAATGGAATGTGCTCAGATGAACTCGTACTACTTCTGTTTGCTCGATGTGCATATCCCCGACAAATCTGCTGAGCGAAAAAACTCACCTCTTCACTGTTGAGGTTCCTAAATGCTAGAAAGCTTTCTACTCTAATAGTTTCTTCCCTCAAACAGCTAGACTTTGGAATTCATTTCCTACTGCCTGATTTCTGACTGTACTGATATGTAGAAGTTTAAATGTAACGTAAACCAACATCTTGTCAATCTTTCTTCGGTGTTGTCCCAAATACGTCCAAGTGGACATCATTTCATTTCCGTTTGATGACGAACGGTTCTCTTTTATTGTTGTAGACCATCTACTAGTTAGCAATATGTGTACAAATCTGCGATAAAACCTTTTATCATGTCTGAAAGTTGCATAGTATTCAACGAGCGAGATCTGAGATGCGCCGTTCTAAACTAATGTTCGTCACCAATCAAGCGTATGAAAACAGGACAATTGCCAGCACCCACAAAATGTAGCGTTGGATTGCTACGAATAATAGGGATGTACACAGGGGGAAGAAAACAAAGTTTCCGGACATGTTTTTTGTCTTTGGTGTGGTTTCAAGTGAGGGCCACATCATGCCATCTCCTATATTTGATATCGGCTTGAAAGTACACACCAAAGTGAATCTGGAAGTCCTGAAGGGTCTGGTTATTCCTTGGTGGAGTCAGATACCCGCTGGCAGAACTAGGTGTGGCAGAAATACTTGATGCAGGCCTACAAGTCCAAAGAAACCCAGGCTTGGCTTCATAAGGAGTGCTACGGCTGCATATGTTTCTCTCACTTGCTCCCCCTTCTTCCCATACCTGAACCCACTGCACTAATTCGTTTGGTCATACATTGAGCACATTACAAACATGCAGCCTAACCGACGCCATCCGCAAAGTATTCGCCGACTTCCCGACGACGTTTGTGAACAAAAGACATGCTCCCAATTTTGGCCTGTATCGAGGCGGAAATTTAGGCCAAAAGCGAATACGTTGCACGTTGCATAGATATCAGCTCTACTACATAATCAAGTTATCTGCATTTTTTCCAATAAACGTTTTTAAATGAAGATGTAGTGTTGTTTTATTTAGGGTGGCACATTTATCGTTCCACCCAGTGGAGAGAATTGGAATTAAAAGAGGATTAGCATTATAAAATCTACTGACAATAAGAAGAGAAGTAGTCAGAAAGAAAATCGAGCACCGCCAACAACATAATGCGGTTAATTTGGCAAAGCACATTTTAGTATAAACATAATTAGATCTTTACATTCCTGCAATTCCGGAAAACTTAGACGGCCTGATTTAATATGTAAGAAATGCTATTATTTGATTGTCAGATTCCCCTCTTAAAATAGGCAGTACTCCCATCGTTGTTATCACACAGGATATTTGGCTAGGGTCTTTGAGGGTGAAAATGTCACGGAGGAAAAGTATCACCCACACTTCCATTCGAGATGACCAGTGAGCATTAGCATCCCGAAAGGATAATTACCACTCAGATACTAGACAAAATAACTAACGGCCATTGCCAACAAGTAATGATCGTAAACGATTGCTACATACACGTCAAGAGATTTGCGTATTGATTAGAAGTAACAATGAGTACAGAAAATACTGGGTTTTCTCAGGCTCCAAGGAACATCATATATGTTGCCGGTTACTGATCTATTGTAATAGAAAACTATTAGTGTTGAGGAAATGAAAAAGAATCCTCCTTTATCAAATAAAGGAACATAGAAAGAGATTTTAGCATAATTCATTATGATCCGCGAGAAAAATAACAAGATTATATTTTGTAAAACGATGCATCAAATGTGCATTTCCTTTTATCGACATTCCGGCGCCATTTCTAAAAATGGCAACCAATCAATTGCCACATTTGCTGAATATCATCGATATTAATCTTACTTGCAATTTATTTTACTGTTTTAGTTTCCAATTCTTTTCAAAATATGAAATATGTGAAAATTGGGATTGTTTATTTTCAGAAACGAATCTCGTTATTTACTTTAGCATCTTTTATAGTTTTCTTTTCTTTTTCTTTTCTTTTAAAATTCTTTCGGCCTCTGCGATGAATTAAGTTTTAGCTCACGTCTGTAGTCGGGATTGTTAATTGTTGTACGTTAATCAGCTGAAACTGATTTATCTTATTTGTTTCATAGTATTTCTTTTTGTTGTAAATAAGTGAAGGCAATAAAATATTTTCAGACTGTTTACACTTGAGGTTAATCAAAATAATTCTTATATTTCTCTGTCAACCTTAAATAATCACATATCAGTATGAAAAAAATACGTTGTTTATTAACGGACCCTCTCTTCTTAGACATTTTACCTAGAATGCAGAATGTTAATCGTGAGATAAATGATATTAGGAACGCTGCCTTCATTTAAACAGAACTTAAATATACACTTAAAAAAATAATAAGAATGGTGTGTCTAACATGATGGTATCATGATAACAGAACATATACTACAATACGTAAACGGAGGTAAAGCTTGGGTGCATAATATCATGCTTACTGAAAACATACTGAACAATGCATGATCCACAAAAAGAAAGTTATTCTTCTGAATAATTGTTTCATGATGACAAAGATGACAAAGTTCTATCCCATCAAAAGGGAAGCAATCCATGCGATGATTGCTAAATGGCGAAAACTTTACAAGAAGTGAACAACTTATACCGATAGTTAAAGCTTCTGATTTGATTTCTGATTTGATTTCATGAAAACTCATCACGATAAAATTCCCATAATATGTAACCCACTTACAGTAATCCCCGACTATATTTGTGTGGTTTCCAAGGAAATTTAGATTTTTGACACAAGTTCCATTTCTCACATAATATGTGTAGGTTGAGAATACATATAAGGTTCGGTTATAGCGTAACATGCGAACGTTTTAAATATGTACATGGCACATGGTTTCATTTTTGTGTGACAAGCTTGACTTGAGAATAACTCAATAGCCACGTTCACGTTCTTATTTTATACCAGGGAGTAACCACTTACCAAGGTCCGAATCCATCTCGAGAATAAGGATTCATTAATGTAAGTAGCAATCGTAAATGGTGGCGATTGTGCTGAATCATTTAAAGGCGCGTTTCAACAACGTAGCATGTGTTTTATGAGATCAACTACATAAACTTGTGAATATAGATTTTGATAAACGCTTAGTTCTAACGTAAAAATAGATTGCCGAGAACATATAAAAAGTGCGTCTTTCTGTTTAGCCTGGCATGCATAACTTTCGAGCATCTGCATGGGACAAGGTTAGGTTCTTACGTAACCTACATACGTTTAGAACCAACAGACATCATAATGGGCGATTCTAAGTAACACGCGTGTTTAAATAAAATATAATGACATAAGTGTAATTCTAACATAACACATGTACGCTATAGAACGAATACATAGAACATGATTTGGTATCTTAAAAGATATAGATTTAGACAAAATATTTTCTAGGAAATATTAATATTTTACAAATAATACTAAAGTAGGTTAAGCACGTTTTCCTCTAAAGATAATCAAAAGCTATGGCCCATTGATATAATTTGTCTTTGATGTTTTCACTTATTTGAAGATATGACTTAAAGGGAAATAGAGTGTAAAACGAACGTGCATTTACTTTCGAGCAGATAAATGTACCCTTTTCAAATTGTATTCATTCGTGTTATGCCCGAATTTGCCATTTTCATCGCCAACGTTTTTAATCCGTTTTTTATCAACCCTTTAAAAACAAATATCTCGAAATAAGTGTCCAAATCCTATAAAATCAGATAAAAGAATAAGTATGCAAGCAGAATAAGCAAATCAACAAAAATATTCTTTTTTTTGTTATTTACCCTGTTGCCATTTTCATATGTTTCACGCTTTAGAGTGGGAAGGGTGCTTCTAAGGTTCGGTTTATTGTTGAGCGTTGCGAATAATGAAATTGTTATGTTGATATTCGATTGGAAACTTCATTGATGGAAAAATACTTTTGATGTAGCGTTAACAGCGTGGCATATTCGGAGAGAGAAGAGGCAAACACAGGAATTTATTTGCTTTTTTGTCACTTTTAGTTGGTCATATTTTTTCGCTCTTTATGTCGTTTCTTATTGATGAAGCGATTTTAGCAAGTTTTTTTTTTGCTGCATTATTATTTATCTCCGGTCATTTTTGTCTTCCTTATTTTCTCTTTTATTCTATTTTTCTCACCATGCCTTAATGCATTTTGATTATTGCTATTGCTTTTGGGGGTCTTCGTGTTGTCAAACTCCTTCATGTCTTTTTAAAATTACAATTATAGCTCTTCGTGGTTTCTTTTATTATTATTATTATTATTATTATTATTATTATTATTATTATTATTTTTATTTTTATTATTATTATTATTATTATTATTATGTTTTACTCACTAGTTATCGCGTGAGTTATTATGAATAATGACAAAATTGCAAAACTATTTTATGCTCTCTAGATCCTATAAAAAGGTATCCATAGATTTAAAGTAGGTTCTGCTTCTTATGACTATTATTGCGACTCATTTTGGGTTTAAGTAAATATATATTTACCACCGTGATTTCTATTTCGCTGGCTTTCTCTTAACATTGAGTATAAATAAGTTTTTAACTGTAAACCACGTGCACTTAAAGGGAGCTATTATTATTATTATTATTATTATTATTATTATTATTATTATTATTATTAATATTATTATTATCATTATAATTATTATTATTATTATTAGGTTGGTGCAAAAATAATGTCGTAATTGGCGATCATAACAACTCGCTCGAGAAATTGGTAGTTTTTGTTGCGCAGAATGTGTATAGAAGACACCTCAAAACGACGATATTTTTATTATCGTCCAATTCATGTAGCGCCCATTTATCCAACTTGTTTGACTTCCTATTTGTTTTAAATGGCGAACAACTGCTTAGTGGTCGACCTCGAGTTCAACAACATCCGCGACCGTGTTCATTCTCGAGGCACTCGTAACTATTGCGAAATTTCTTGAACCATTGTGCGCCACGTTCGTTAGTGGTTCCTGTGCCAAACGCATCATTGATATCACGAGCTGTTTCGGCAGCTTCTCGGCCTAGTTTCAACTTGAACAGTTTGGACTAGTTTAAACTCGAACAATAAACTCGTGCGGATTTGAATGTTGTCCATGCTGTAATAAAGACTGGGAAAAAATAATAATATTAGATTGAGAACGGTAATGAATAAACAGTGCGAAAAATCCGCTTCAGAATGATATATAATATGGCTATATATATATATATATATATATATATATATATATATATATATATATATATATATATATATATATATATATATATATATATATAGATTAATTCAGAAATCACATATTCGGTATAAAAACAATAACTTTTTCTCACATGTTACATTTGTAACATGTGAGAAAAAGTTATTGTTTTTATACCGAACTAAATTTATTATTACCATCATTATTATTATTATTATTATTATTATTATTATTATTATTATTATTATTATTATTATTATTATCACAATACTAATCATTTTTTTTTATCGCCAGCCAGTGTATGGATAGTGCAGATAACCCTACATATAATTTATTAATCCCCAGCCAGTGTTCGGTTGGTACAGATCCCAATACTCAAAAGTTATCTATCGCCAGCCAGTGTATGGCGGATATAGATCATAATACTCATAAGTTATTCATAACCAGCATATGTCTGGTGGGTTCAGATCAGAATATTCATAAGTTATTTATCAACAATTAAGGCATGATCGGTACAGATATCAATATTCATAAGTTATTTATCGCCAGCCAGTGCCCGGTAGGTACAGATCACGATATTAATAATGTAGTTATCGCCAGGTAGTAGCTCGTTGGTGCAGATCACAATATTAATAAGCTATTTGGGACCATCCAGTGTATTTTTGGTATAGATCACTATACAACTTATTTATCGCCAGTGTCCGGTCGATTCAGATCAGAATACTCATAAATTATTTATCGCCAATCAGGGTATAATCGGTACAGATACCAATACTAATAAGTTATTTATCGTCAGGAAGTTTATGTTACGTACAGTTTACAATACTAATAAGTTAAGTTTCACCACCTAGTCTCTGGTGGGTTCTGATCATAATACTAATAATTTTTGTTTTTTATCGCAAACCAGTGTATAGTCGGTTCAGATCAAAATATTAATAAGTTAGTTATCGTAAGCTAGTGTCTGATTGGTGCAGATTACAATACCAAGTTATGTACTGCAATCCAGTTTATGGTTTGTAAAGGTCAAAATAATAATAAGTTATTTACTGCCAGCTCGTATCTGGTGGGTGCAGGTTACAATACTAGTAAGTAAGTAATAGCTAGTCAGTGTTCTGTCGGTTTTGGTTACAATAATAAATAATTTATCTCTAGCCACTGTCTGGTCGGTGCAGACCAAAATACTAATGTTATTTTTTGCCAGCAAGTTACTTACTTCTATGTTTATTTATAAAATATTTCAAGCAGTTTTCCATATTAGTCTACAAAAATATTCATTTTTTAATTCATGATCTTGGTGTGTCTAATATTACACTGATTATTCAATTGAAGGACATTCTATTGCTTGCTTATGTTATGATGTTTTAAACTACCGTGGAATTTTCACGTGTTCTGCGTGTTATGATGATGATGATGATGATAATAATAATAATAATAGTAATATTTATTTTAATAATAATAATAATAATAATAATTATTATTATTATTGTTATTATTATTATTATTATTATTATTATTATTATTATTATTATTATTATTATTATTATTGATGTACATAGACAAGCTGAAACTTTTCGCAAGGACTAAAAATGAACTAGAGACACTAATAAATACTGCCAGGATCTTCAGCCAGTATATCCAAATGGAATTTGGTATGGAAAAATATGCACTACTAGTTACAGGAAAGGAAAACTGGAGACGACAGAAGGCATTAAACCACCTAACAAAACAGAGATGACGGCACTAGTGAAAACAAATTGCCTATAAATATCTAGGAGTTCATGAAGCAGACAACATCAAAGCAATAGAAATGAAAGATAGAATTGAAGAGGAATACCTCAGGAGACAAGAAAACTTCTGGAAACTAAATTATATAGTAGAAACAAAAGAAAGGGTATAAATGCACGAATATGAATATTATTCACGTCTTTCGATGACCTTTCCAAATTGGCTTGCGTTATCGCAATAGGTATTTAATATTGGATTTTCGTTTGTAATCTACACGGGAATTTTTGTGAAAATAAGTCTTCCCAATGCCCTAGTCCTTTTAGAACTCATCCAATGGATGTCTGGTTAGTGCTTTCTTTTTTCGGTCTTTCGATCCTCGCTCACACTCCTCTATTATTTGGTGTGGCGCCAGTTTATGGTGACACTACATTTTTGTGGGCGGGGGTGAAGTCGGGTCGGAGGGGATAAACATACATTTATACATGTTGCGTTTTCATGATTCTACATGGTGTTAATTTGTGTTTTATATCTGTGACAATGTATATATGCTCGTCTTGCGCCTGTAGCCGATGTGTACCAGTCTACGCATTCAATATTTTTCCTTAATATTTCAATCGATTTAATTATTGTTATACTTTTAAATTTTTCAGCAACTTATCTGATTCCAATCTCTTTCATTCTTTTTTCAAAGTTTTCGGGATTGCTAATATTATTAGAGATGTATTATTGACTACACAATTATGATGCTACGCATATCAGTTTATAAATAAATACTCCAATTTTGATGCAACCCAGAGGAATCAGTTAGAATTAAAACATGGGAATACGTATTTATTACAATGCCAGTTAAACAGATAATACATAATTCAATGTGTGTGTATATTGAAACATAAAATAGAGAGTACAATGAGATTTGACATTTTGTTTCGTAGTTTGAGGGTTGAACCGTTACATGCAGAATTGACTATCTATAGCAATGTAACAGAGCGCGGACGCGAATATGCAAATTCCGATCCGTGTGCGGAGACCGTAACGGTAAGAAAAAACTACAAAAAGAACGTGTGCACAGATAGACGGAAACGGTGTAGAGGGCGTAGGTCAGAGAGGAAAGGCAGATTAGAAAAGACGATCACGTTTTACTTGGAAAGTACCCGGAAATAAATATCGTTGTTACAAAAAAGATCTCGGGCTATAACTTTTCCTATGCTTCTTGCGATGTTCTCTTGCGTCTGCATTTAAGCTGTGTGTAAAGGTGTTTTTGTAAACGTGTAAACTACATTACAACAAGAAGTCAATGAATATAGAGGGACGTATGTATGTTTGTTCATAGTAGAATGTGTGTCTGGCTCTACTCAGCAGTAGTTAATGTGAGCAGGGTTCAATATAAATTATGATGAAAAGAGAACAAGAAATGATACTTAAGGTTAATTTGAAGAGAGACCTCAAGATGGTGACGAATTCAGGAAATGAAGGCCAGTATCCACGATAATGAGATGCCGTAAAAAAGATAGACTCTAACGTGAAAATAGTCCTGGATTTTAAGCTGTTGATTTTCTTGCTTTTAATCACATTCCCGAAATCACAAAGACTTCCGAAACATATAACTTAGCATTTAAAGTACCTACATGGTTGTTTAAGCTGAGAATAAATATTGATTGGTTTTACCGATGATGCTGCATGGTTAAAACTCAGTACAGACTATTTGAAAATACTTTTCGTTTGGAGGGCAAAGACTGATAGTTTGGTTTTCTATACTCAGCCTTAAGCCAAGGCAATAATGCATAATCAAATACACGAATAAATCTCAGAAAACAACCTACACTAGGTCGAAATATTTAGAAAATTGATTGTATTGATTCGACTGAAGTTGGGGTCGATTATCGTAAAAACTGTTGTTTTTTATCAGAGCTTAATGCATATTCAAGCATTGCTATTACCGCACGTGCGTTGATGACGGAGCGTAGGTGAGTTATTATGCTTGAATATGTATGAGTCAAAAAGAATTTGATTATATCAGCCGGATTGATTAATTCCATGGTGCATTGTCGTTCAATCCTGTTTCCTCCTATGCAAACATAATCGTCTGAATTTATACGCGAGCGTCAAGTACGTAAATATGAAACCGGTAATGCACGCGACTTCACGTAAATGCTTCGGCATGCGCAGTCAGTAAACCATAAAAGATGAAAGGAATGCGAGAATGAACGAAAATGGAAGCAATAACTGAATAACGAATACGAAACGAAATAAAAACGTTCGGCTAACAAGGAAATAAAAACAAAATTATGTAAAAGACGTAAAACATAAGGCATACAAATATTGCTACTACTTTTGCTGGAGCTGATGCTTCTGTTGCTGCTGACGATAAAAATAATAATATAGCAATTTTTTCCAAACAATATCACCAACATGATTATATTACGAAAAAAAAAAACAGCCAAACATAAACATTTTCTCTTGCAGCAATTTACATCATAAGGATCTAGTAGCAATAAATCTAAATAAATACATGGAATTTACTAGAAAATGGAACGTTAAAAATTACTATGATATAATGATTATAAAAGCACAAAAAACCTGCTAAAAACACAAATGAAAATCAAACATTTGAATTATAATGAGAAAAATTGAAATATAAAAAAAAATAAATACGAAAAATTAGCTCAAACAACTAAGTGAAATCACTGTTAAAATTCAATTAAAAACTTTAAGTAAACACCAGTAAATTATAAAAATGACACATACCTAGGAGAAATAAACCTGTAACAAATTCATTTCTCTTGGGTTCGCGTAAGTTCTAGAATTTATAGGCAGTTCTAGCTAAATCCCCCATATCTTACAGCAACTTTTATTCTGAAATTTTCATTGATTGGATTGAACATCAGAATTCCGGATTAATAATAATAATAATAATAATAATAATAATAATAATAATAATAATAATAATAATAATAATATATATATATATATATATTAATATATATATATATATATATATATATATATATATATATATGAGTGAAAAGACAGATTACGTTTTGTACGTTTAAGGTAAATTTAATCTATTATCTATGTATTGGGGTCGGTCAATCCAAGGAGACAAATAATATGTAACAGAGGAGAAAATATGAGTCGCTCTGAATAGATTGTTCGAATTATGAAAAATGTCAGAAATTAATTTTTAAAAAATTCATGCAAATCCAAGTCTCCTTTGTGTTGTTCTCCACCTTTGGCTCTCAAGCTTCATCTTTAATAGTTATATTTCGATTATTTTCTATGCTGCCTTTTGTGACAATATAACAAAATGAGAGTTTTTTTTAAATAAAGTTGTATGGTAGGAAATTAATTTTCTAGATTATATGAATATGAATATAACTTATAGTTAACTGTATGCATGTGTTTCTTATTTAATACCAAATTAAACTGCATCTATAAATAATATATATGTATATATACATTCATGTGTGTGTATGTGTATGTATATGTGGTTGTGTTCTAAATATAGTATACACTTCTATAGCTGACTCTGTTAAAATGTAAGCATTTTCTGTTTTTAAACTAATTTGCAAATTAGAGTGTGTTGATCGCTCGAACTGTTTCTTTTATATATATATATATATATATATATATATATATATATATATATATATATATATATACAGGCGGCAAAAAGACTTGTAATTATTTCAAAAACTGCAAATTGATTCGCCTTTTATTCTTCTATAATTTTATCTGTTCATATTTGACTTTTAATTGAAATGTTCTAGTTTTCCCGCCAATTTAAAATTAATAACTTCAAATTGAGGAGGCAAAAAGAAAGTTCACACAATGGGAAATCGTTATTTAAATGTAACGTTAGGATGTTAATGCAACACAAATACAACTAGAACACAATGAACTAGTTAATATTCAGTAGCATAGCACTTCTGCAATTTGACAACCTGCAATATTTTAGGAATTCCTTGAATTAGACTGCAGCAATACTCCGAGGAAAAGGCATCCCACTTTTGTCTAATTTTTGTCCAAAGTTCTGAGTTTGAAATGTTATCACTGCGTAGCTGTTGCTTGATATAATGCCATACGTTTTCGATACGATTGAGGTCTAGAGGTTGTACATGCCAATCCAAACACGGAATATCATACTCTTCCAGGAACCACTTGACATTGCCAACTGTGTGAATAGGAGCATTATCCTGCATGTAGATAAGATTACAATCCAAATTCCTACCAATTAATTCGACCTTGCAAGCGAACTCTATGCCCTGGACCCTTGGTACTAATTATGGCCACACCAAAACAGAACCTCCGCCACCTTGCAGTGTTGAAACTGTGCAGCTAGGATTAAAGTATTCGCATGTTATCCGACGGACGTACTGTCTATTATCACTGTCATGCCCATTGAACTTGATTTTGTCGCTAAAAAGCACTTTAGACCAATATGAAGAGTCATGATATTCATTGAATCTGATGAAGTCCAGACGGCGCTTTCTAATCTTTACAGAAATCATTGGCTTCGTCTTGCAACATATCCTCGCAAAGTAAATTTCTTTAATTGGTTCTTGACAGTAGAAAGAGAGCACTTTTTAAGAAGATTGAACTGTTTTGGGATTTGGGAAGCCGTCTGAAATCTGTTGTTTAGGCTGCGGATCTTGATAGCTTTGTCTTCTCTGTACGACGTAACTCGAATACGACAATATTTAGGGCATAACGAATACTGCTGGTATTTTAGTGCTTTTGCACAGTCTTTTTTTTACCATTTACTCATCACATTTCAATATATTGCCGATTTCTCGATTGAATAAACAAGAAAGGTCGAAATTAATGAGCTGCTTACGATCACTAAGCGAAAGTCGGGACATGTTAACTAAATATTACGTAGTATAATCAGGAACAACAAAAATTACGATTAGAGATGCTACGTTTCCTGTTTCAACTGATTTAGGGGCGATAATTTAAGCCGATTTTAAGCGAATTTGTTGCTGCGGACTTTCTGTTTCCCTCCACAATTTGAAGTTATTTTTCTTAATTGCCGTGAACATCAGAATATTCCAATTAAAAATCAAATATGAACAGGTAAAATTATAGAGGAATAAAAGGCGAATCAAATGAGGGATAGATTTTTTTAAACAGTTATATTAAATTGAGCTTAAATTTGCAGTTTCTGAAAAAATTACAAGAGCGAACTTTCTTTTTGCCGGTATTGTATATATATATATATATATATATATATATATATATATATATATATATATATATATATATATATATATATATATATGTGTGTGTGTGTGTGTGTGTGTGTAGATAAATAGATAGATAGACATAAAAGTGAGCGTGCCTTTGTGTGTATGTGTCTGTGTCTGTGTCTGTGTACATTTCCTACGCAATAACTTTTCAGTCTATAGACTTGTAATTTCATATACAGGTACTGAGATTTGGGAAAATCTTTGTAATCCGTTTTTCGGAAAGAAATTTGGCTAAGGGGTCAAAGTTCAACGATTAACCTTTGAGAACTCTAACAAACTCCGCCAATTTTGGGTCCAAACACTTGAAATTGTATATATAGGTTCCGTGGACCTGGGTCAAACTTATTAACTAAACTTCAGCCCAAAACAATAAATGTTTAGGAGTCATAATAGGGGTCAAAATTTAAAAACAAATGACCGTTTTTTGTTTCGTTTTTTTGCTCAACATACACTTCCAACCACCCGGGCAACGCCCGGCTGAAATGCTAGTACATATATATATATATATATATATTTATTTATTTATTTATTAACATTATTTACTCTTTTTGCTTACTGTCGTTTTTGCATTTTTACCGTAGAATGTAATAAGGTCAGTGCCATTTTACGAATACAATTGAACTATATTTTAAAGCCGGAAGAAAATGAAAACCGCAAAAAGCCATAAAATAGAATAAAATTCATATCATTGGCGATGCGTGTATTCCCTTTAGAATTTGCATTGCTTATCGAATATTACAAAAAAGAAATGAACAAAGCAGAAAAAGTCATGGTGACATTACAGATTACAAAATTACCATATAAGCATTACAGGAAAGTGTTTCGCGTGTGGACATGATAAAACTTGAAAATAAAATTTAATCGTTTTTACACGATAGTTATAGGCATTAGAACACACTACACTCAACACTGAATATTAATGACAGAAACCTGAGTTGGATCATTCTGGATCATAAGAGTACACTAATTTAAGATAAAGAGAAATTATCCAAAATTGAACAAATATTTTAATTGTAATAAAAGAATCCAGTAATTGCTGAAAAATAAAACAACACCAGTTCTGAAGAAAACGGAGATCCTGTCACAAATCCTCCGTAATAATGATGATCATCATAGAATTACAAACAGCATTACAGGAAGCAGTTATATTTACACAGGTTTATTAGTATTAAGGTGCAACAAAAAGGTATATTATAAGTAGCCAGGTTTATTCATTGATTGTGTCACTTTCAGTCGATAAAGTACTATAAGTCAAATATTAAGAACCTTGCAAACTGCGTACAAATATTTAAAACTCTCATTTATTAAAACCAGATATTGAAACTAAATGCAGTAATCAGTTTACAAATTTACTAACTAATTCCACTCTGACTGTAGTATGTATAACTTATTTTTACATCGCTTATGTATATATATATATATATATATATATATATATATATATATATATATATATATATATATTAAAAATATAGATTTTTTTTCTTAATTCTATTTCCATTTTTTTTAAATTCCGAATAACAGTCTTCACTTCTGGCATGGTACTTGCTGATGTAATCGCCACATTTATTAAAAGTCCGAGTACTTTCCAACCTTTCTGGATTCATCATTAGGGATAGAATAACCTAAATGTTTATGAAGAACTTATATTCATTTTTTTTCTTTTTCATTAGTTAAGCATTTTATGTTGTTTTTATTGCTTAATTATTTTATTTTTGTCTTCATTGTTTAATTATTTTATGTTTTCCTTGGTTAATTATTTTGCAAACTTTTCAGGATGTTATTATAAATGATAACGTTTATTAATAGTAGGCTTTTTCGTGTTTAATGTCAGGTCGCCCAGCTTTGTCCAATCGTCACAATAGAATAAATACATTATATTTTGACTAATGCAGATTTCGTATTTATTATCATAGTAGACGGGGTACTCGGCGTGGCCCGGGTGTTTGTAGGTGTGTGTGGTGTTAAATAAAAAAGAACCCGGGTGGTGGGTAGGATCGAACTCGAAGCCACCAGCCAGAATGAGTTAGTGAAAGATGTTTAAATGTATTTAAGTAAGAATCAAATTGACATGTTCGCGGCCGGAAGTCGTCGAGCGTTACGACGACGACGACGACGACGACGACGACGACGACGACGACGACGACGACGACGACGACGACGACGTAGGTTTGTTTGTTATAAGCGAAGTAAAATAAAGAAAAAATGTTAAAACTTAAGGAGGGGAAAAACACAAAAAAACCTAACGTAAGGCAAACGAACGATGAAAACAGAAACCGAACACGTGAAAAATGGCTTGATTAAGCATGTTTCGATATCAAAATTTAAAAAATCGGTTGGTACCCGGGTGCTTTTTGGGTGTCGCTAAGAATAAGCGAAGTAAAAAAAAAAGAAAACAGAAAAACGAACGTTAAAAGTTATTTAAAATATCTGAAAAATAAATACCAAAAAAAAAACAAGTGAAAAATGGCTTAAATTAGCCTATTTCAATATTAACATTTAAAACATCGCTTGGTACCCGGCGTTGCCCGGGTATTTTTAGGTGTGTATGGTCGGTCGGGGGTGCGGGTGTTAATGAAAACCTAAGAATAAGCGAAGTAAAAAAAGCTGAAAAACCAACGTTACGTGAAAAATGGCTTAAATGCTTCAATATTAAAATTTAAAAAATCGAAGACATCTCACACCACGATTCGAACCCAAAACATTCAAATAATGACCCAGCGCTCTAACCAAGCGACCTAAGACAACGTATACGAAATTAACTCATTTATTATAATCTAGTAGAAGCGACATCGTCATGAGAGGATGGTTTTTGCTGACTCCCCCCGTAGAAAAGTGCTGATTTCAGGGTGAGAAAATTAACGTTTTTGGCCAATGTTTTTAGATATTTGTCGGGCGAAGGATAGGCTTTCATATGAGAGCAAATTTGTGAATTTTTGTTCTGTCTCTCGAAAGTTTTAAGAAGACATTCAAACACACACATACATACATTTTCGCGCTTATTTTTCCTTTGTCGTTAATGGTTGAGCTATGAAAACATTTTTACTGCAAGGCTAAAATTTAAAACATGAACCAATAGCTATTACGTTACGCATGCATATTCGTAATGCTGCGGGTCGGCCTTCACGTCGTAAATTCCATTCTTTTAAATTTTCACATTGTGCACCGACTTTCCCCGGCTAAAACCTAGATATAAAGCTTCGCAGGGGTCCAAATATCATATATATTAAGTTTCATGTATATAGACTAAAAATGACAGAGCAATTTCTTAGACAAGTTTTAAAATAAAAATATACACAGATACATAAATATTTTTTAGAAAGATCTTTGTGTTTATTATAATCGTTTGTGCAAATATTACGTAAGTATTAATCATGTAGAATGTATGCACGTAATATAACGTTATAGTTAAATCATATCAGGTAATTATTAAAGATGATTAAATAATATCATTTAATAGTCAAGTAAAGATGATTATCCCCTAAGAAATCCGAAAAATAATAGGGAATTAATTAAATTAATGTTTAAATGATTATGCAAATTAGCTATCGTTTTTTCAGATTAATGCAATTCGACGACCGACATATAAAAAAAGTTGTATTTTCGTTTTAAATAAATATAATTTATTTTTAATATAAATATCAATAGACAAAACCAAAATTAATTGGAGTACAGATTAGTAATGCTTCGTGTAATATTGGTTTGTTTAAGTATAGATATGTTGTCAAATAAATCTTCCTGACAGGGGACAGAAATATTGGTTTATATATTTTTATATGCGAAGTTACAACGGTAACTTTTTTTAAAAAATCCCAATTTCTTTATGGATAACATGGTTGCTATATCTATTGTTGGTAAACGCTTGTTAAATAGTGTTGAATTTATGTTCTATAATATTTGGGTAATGAAAATATTAAGTTAGTTTGAATTAATATGCTGTTAATTATGTCAGTTTTGTATCGATGTTGGCACTCATGGGAGTTTTATTATTCAGTTTTTTATCAGTAGAAATACAGAACAATAATTTTAAGGGGTCATAATAGGGATCAAATTAAAAAAAAATGACCTCTGCGGCTCTTCCAAATTACTTAGACACTTTCTGGTCTAAATATTTGAAATTTTACATAAAGGGTATTCAGAGATAGGACAAGTTTTTTCATCAGTTTGGGTCGAAAATTTTTAATAACCAATATATAAATGTATGTATGTATGTATGTTTGAATCTCTGCCTTAAACTTTCAATAGAGGCGGCGGATTTTACCTCGGTCAGTATCGTTTTTAAGTTCCACCTTTCAGACGACAAATATCGAAAAATTGGCTTAGAACATTAATATCTTCCCCTTCAACTAGGCATTTTTCAACAGGGGGGGTCACTTTTTTCGCCGATATGTTGAAAGATATCCTCTCCTTTAGATTTTCTAGCCTTAATTTTAAAAAATGTCACTTCCGGTTTAGCGATGGTCGTAACAGCATAAACGTTAGGTTTTACCCCGTTCTTTTCCTCCTTTGCGGTACGAGTTCGAGCCTGCCTTTCTACTGCCACATTTTTTTTTTGCTCAACATACACATCCAAACACCCGGGCTACACCGGGCTGAAATGCTAGTATATATATATATATATATATATATATATATATATATATATATATATATATATATATATATATATATATATATATAGATGCGTATGTGTGTGTGTGTATGTGTGTGTATAAATTAACCAACATATGTCGTATTTTAAAAGAAATAACATAAAATGCTTTACGGTATCTGTAACTTATATGCAGTCTCCAAAAAAATTTCAATCAACATTTCTGCGAACGTAATTTAAGGTATTTAATTTCTTGCAGTATAACTCGGGATTTTAGACGCAAATATAATTAAGAAAATGCCTCTTTTGCACGTCTCAATTGCTGCTAGTATAGATCTCCAGTGACGGTTTGGCCTGTGGGTAGCAGTTCCTAATTCCATCAGACGTAACACATTATTTTGCAAGGATTCATATGTGGTGTTGCGGGGTGTTGAATAATGAGATTAATTTCCGAATAAAGAAATGCATGTTTGAAACGCACGGAAGTGTCATACAGATAGCACTTTTAATCGTTGCTAAGCAATCGATTGAATGTGGATGTGGTATGCTTGTGAAAAAACAGCGATACGCAGCTTGCCACTCGTATTCCCTTCAAGACCTCGAACGGTGTTTTTGGAAATAACTTGTTCAGTTTGACCGTCATTCCTAATCGGTGAAGGTGAGGTATTACTGCGTATTCGGAAACGTGGAATTGCCTTGCAAGTCCAACCTATGTTAGACTAATGTCATATTCAGAAACGGTCCCTATGATATAATTTGTCCAGGTTTTGGGGAGAATGATTATTTTGTTTTTATTTTACTTTTATTTCTTTTACGGCATGAGTTCATCCAGTCTGGATAAAAAATATTATACTACGATTAAGCACATCTTTTTTTATATTTTAAAAAATTATATTTCTTAATGAACTCGTCTAAAAATGAACGGTATGCCGAGAAGTTTAAAAGAAGTCCTTTCATGTAATGAGTTTTTGCCATAGCTATTGGGGTAAGAGAAGGTTTCTTGTAATTATTGAAGGAAACAACTTAGTTTTGGCAACATTGAATGTGACTGTCAATTTATGTCCTCATTCCACTACATATTAGAGGTCTTTCTCTAGTGTTTCTGCCATTTCTTTAGATATTCGTTCATTTCATTTCCGCTCGTGCCTGTTATAAAACGTGGTGTCGTCAGCAAATATACCCATCTCAGAGACAATTTCATCAGGGGGTCATTTATGAACAATAGGAATTACAGAGGTCCAAGAATAGACCCCTGGGGTACTTTCGCATTTATATCATATTGTATAGATGCACGACCGTCGAGGACAGCCTGTAGGTAGAAGAAAACTCGCTTCTCGCAGATTCATGGTTCGTCACAAAGAACAATCCAACCGCCAGAACCACCTACAAACTATCTGCAAGCGGTATTATATATTTGCATAATCGCGCGAGAGCACAAGCGATTCTGCGAGAATTGCGTGTGCTCAACGCCAATAAAAACCCATGGATGGCATCTTGGAACTCTCTTCCGCTCGGCCCGCAACACAATCGACGTATCTGAGGTAAGCTCTTTATTACCCCCCCCCCATTTCGGTCACTGTCAAACCCGCTACATTGACATTGTTGTGTAATTAAGGAAACTGAGGAGTGTATAAACGAAAAACAGAAAACTATAAAGGAAAAACAGAAAACTATAGTGCTGTTGGATTAAATGTTTAGTAAATAAGGGAAGTTATTCGGTGAAAAAGAGTGGAAACGAATGCTCGCCAAGTCAAGAAAGGGTTAGATAAAACATTTTAATGTTCTTTTACTAGGAAGGCATGACCAAACAAATAAAGTATTTAGGAAAGCCAAACTGATGGCAAACATTGTTAGAAGGAAGTACATTTCAAATGGCAGTGCAATACTGTACACAAATGCACGGAACAAGCGGGGTTTTATCAATTTATGACTTAGAATAGTTCAACTGGTACTGAATTTATCCGAAATTGCAAGAAAATTAATTAGTTAATACTTTTGTTTTGCTTTTGTGGATCTGAAGAAAGTTTTGAAAGAGTCCTAACATTCTAAGAAAATTATCTGACTGACATTGTGTAAATAAAAACAGAAAAAAGGAGTGGTTAGTGAAAATTGTGTAAAAAAATGTGCGAAAATGCTTCAAGTTGTTTCCAAATTATCAACGCATTTATGCAAAGTTGTGATGTCAAAAAAGGTATGGAGAGGTATTAATATTTTTAAATATCCCTACATTCGTGACACCATTCGAGAACAGAGTAAAGCAGGTGATAGTTTGATAACTAAACCTAAAATGGATGGATTAAGTACGGATATCCCTTGCTATTTCTAACACTCATTATTAGGACTATGATAACAGTATATCCTTTTCATTGTTTTGACTCTCGAGTATATATCAGACACAATTAGACAATATTGATCAGCCGAGAATCACATCCCTCTGTATAAAAACATATAAGATATCGACGGATACACAATCGAGAGTCAAAACAATGAAAAGAATATGCTGTTGTCAAAGCCCTAATCATCACCGTCAGAAAAGGGAAGAGTTTATTATGCACATGTGATAATTTATGGAAGTGAAACTCGGTCAGTTATAATTGAAGACATGCGTTGCATGGAGACAAAAGATATGAGAATTATACATTCGATATGCAACGCAAATATTTAGAAAAGTTTCAGATCTAATTGACTCAGAGTGAGTTAAATATGCGCAATATGAATATGACCGAATAAGAGATTTGGTGGAATAGTACAAATGAAAGAATGGATGAGAGTTGTTGTTGTTGTTGTTGTTATTATTATTATTATTATTATTATTATTATTATTATTATTATTATTATTTTTATTGTTGTTGTTGTTATTATTATTATTATTATTATTATTATTATTGTTGTTGTTGTTGTTATTATTATTGTTATTGTTATTATTATTATTATTGTTATTATTATTATTATTATTAGTAGTAGTAGTAGTAGTAGCAGTAGTATTAGTATTAGTAGTAGTAGTAGTAGTAGTATAAGTAGAATGATTGAGTGATCATTTTAGCATACGATAAAAAAATATGCGAACTGTGGGAGGAAGTTTTCAGAGAAAAAAAAACAGCAATGAATAAAATTTGGCGAAAGAAACTTGGAAATTACGTTTGTCATTCAACACATGCGGGCATGTAAAATAGATTATTATACGAAATAACATGATGATAATAAACTCTGAATTTCATAAGTTGAAATATATTATTTGTGCACCGTTTCCGTAGTAAATTAGTAATTAAACAAAACATTAAATAAATATATTATTAATTTATCTTATAACTCTAATATTTTAATACATGACGTTTTGTAAAAAGATTAAAATGTTAGTCATTGCTATTTGCTTAATTCAATGATTTCCAATTCAAACTATTTTGCGCTAATACTTCACTAGTTTTGCATACGTTAACACAAACCATAAACGATTGACGGAAAATCGAATTGTGTTTTAATAGGTTCAATTACGTATCTAAATATTATTTAATCTGGCATGTTTTAATCATTTTCCTTTTAATAATAATTAATAACGTAGTACTTCAATATTTAAGACATGGAATCGCATGAAACACACAAAACGCATGTAATTTGATGTAATAACCATTCATGCACTTCTACTTAAAACAAGAAATATATGTTTTCTTTAATTTGAAGGGCCTCGCTGATATTAAGGATCGATCCTGGCAATCTTAATTTGATGCGTTGCGTGTATTGGTATATGACACGAGGGAAACTGACTGCGATAATTCTTATTTTAACAAGTCTCAACCCGAAGCCAGAATAACAAGTGACACGCTGACATAGCGGAACAGGCGAGTTGGGACTATTCGACGCGTAACGAGTTAACTAGAAACTTGGGACTGAGTATAAACATTGCTGTCACTGTTAGGTTTGAAAAAATATTTGCACTTTATAATTAGGTTCCCGATATTTGTGAAGAGAATTTCCCAAAACAATAAAATATTTGTTTTTACATTACGTTTCCCTTGGGTATGAATAAATACGAACACTTCCAAAGATTAAAAAAAGAAGTTAAAGCAAATATTTCCCAAGCGACGATAATCTACGTAAACGTCCATGGGAGGGGCAGTATTAAAAAATGCATGAGCACATGATTATGAGAATGAACAAATACTAAATGGTGAAATGAATCTGTTGCAAAGAAGGAAATTACTTTTGTTATTTGAATTACTCTTCTAATTCGGGATGTTCTTCTAATAACGTTTGCAACGATGTAATCTTCATTCTTCAGAATTAATTCTCCACTTTTATCTTGCTGAACTCGGGAATCTTTGTGACACACTGGCGAATATGTACCGAATATATCAATTTGTAACATTTGTTAAACAAGTAACAAGTGTGTTATGACAAAAAAACAAGCCATGTGTAGATTACTTAATATACATGTCATTTCTACTGTATTATTATTAATAAATTATCATATTTATATCATTATTAAATTATTATATTTATATTATTAATATTATTATTAAATTATTATTAAATTATTATTATTATTATTAAATTATTATTATTATTAAATTATTATTATTATTATTATTAAATTACTATTATTATTATTATTAAACTATTATTATTATTATTATTATTATTAAATTATTATATTTGTATCAATTCTATACATCAGTAGTTGTGTCATTATTTTCATCAAACGAAAGCAGTTCTTAAATAAATATTAAACTATTTCTAATCTTTAGCAATTTTCTCAGTTTTAATGTAGAATACTTCAAAATTAATAACTAATGTGCTTATTTATCTCAGCCTACTTTATAATATCTATCTTTAAACATTATCATCAACTATTTAATTGATATTAATAATTGAAGTATTCGGCTGATTAAAATGATATTCAGGCGCTACTATAGTATAGATGTAATATTTTATGTATATTTATATGCGCAACAGTAAAATTTTATTGAATTTAATACTTAATTACACACATATTCACATACATGCACACGAATATATATATATATATATATGCATATATATATACATATATATCTATATCTATATCTATCTCTCTCTCTCTCTCTCTCTATATATATATATATATATATATATATATATATATATATATATATATAGTGCCTGCCAGCGCTGATGTTTTATATTACTATATCTATCTTAATTTTTATTAACGTGTAAAATAACATTTTCACGCATGCGCCTTCTGCACTGTGAAGTCCTAATAATACAAAGTATGTTTTATTTGGATAAATCCGGCAATTGTTCTCATCGTGTGTGTCATATGCACAATATGTATGTCGATGTAACCTTCAAACTTTATTAGGTGATTAAGTCCCCATGTTTCCGCATTTATTTGTAAGTTTACACGAATTATAAAGATACTTAAATGGTCAGTAAACTCTATGAAGTACAATTTCTAACTTATCATGTTTAAACTTTTCTTTGTTCACTGCTATTGTTTCATTTTTTCTTGCTGTCTTTTCCTTTCATCTCATATCGGTGATAATAATAAAATATCCCTCCCCCCCAAAAATGAAAAGACTTGTTTAATCTTCCAAAAACCAGATACCACTTAGTTCCGTCAATATTACGGTTCTAAGAATTTAAAATTTTTCAATTGATTTCATTTAAATTTTAATCATAATAAGTAATGATTACAAGGTCTAGAGTTTTCTTATGATTTTATTATTTTTATATTTCGTGTGAACTTACTTCCAACCGGATCCAAAAATTAAAAACCGTGGAGAACAGTACTAACCCCTTTTCTTTATTCTGCAAAAAAATGCCGACTTTAACACTTGACGAAGGTCGAAAATTACATCGTCCGAAATGGTGTGTAGATAACACTTTTAATTTGAACAAGTGTTGATTAATTCAAATAATACAAACACTCACACCTAATCTAAAATATTCAGAACTGTAAAAACATTAGGGGCATAATTTTTTACTCAAGAAAGGTGTGTGCTCGTGGCACAGTGCTTTGTCTTTAACTGCATTCGAACCGAGGGACATCGATAGAAAATACAGCAATAGGGCCAAAAATGCCAAGACAAAGTTCGTTTCCTTTAATAATTACATGACCCCTTACCAACTACCAATAGCTATCGCTAGCGATACTTTACCTGAGAGTAATTCATTCAACCTCCTTGGCTTAACGTTCACAGGAAACATGAGTTGGAATAGATACATCGAGGTTATTGCTAAGCCTGCTGCAAAAAAGGTGGGCTCTCTCCATGTGCTAGAAAGTTACTTACGCCTGAAAGTATCCTGTACCTCTATAAAGCTACCATTCGCCCATGTATGGAGTACTTCTCTCACATTTGGGCTGGTGCATCTGTTACTAGTCTCTCGCTCCTGGACAGGGCCCAAAAGAGAGTAGCCAACCTGATAGGTCCCGAACTCGCATCTAAACTTCAGTCCTTGTCCCACCGACGTAATGTTGCATCCCTCTGCCTGTTTTACAAGTATTTTAATGGTGGATGCTCTGACGAACTGCAAGCCCTTGTATCCCCTGGACGAAAAATACTCCTATCAAACCCGAAAAGAAACGAAGTGCCACCCTTACACAGTTGAGATCCCTAAATGTAAGAAATCCTTTTACTCTAATAGCTTCTTCCCCAGAACTGCAGGACCTTGGAATTCTCTTCTGGTTTCCTGCTTTCCCAACTGTACGGATATGCAGAAGTTCAAGTGCAATCTTGCTGCTAAACACCCTACATAGTACCCTTGAAACTTAGGTCCCTGATAGTAGGCCCCAACATCAAAGTGGTAACGTGCCTTGTTTCGGGTGAAAGTGTAATAATGAAAAATATATATCTTATTAAAAATATCACAATATATGTGGCATTTGGTTATATATATATATATATATATATATATATATATATATATATGTATATACATATGTGTGTGTGCGGTATGTGTGTGTGAAAATATGGATTCAATTTCAACGACTGGTATCCTCCTACCTAGCGCAAACAAATTATTTTATGCTTGCGATAAGAAGTTTATAATGACCAAAAACATAATCTGTAAATAACTTATCTCAATTCCTCATACCTTACAACTGAACCATCGATTTAAAATCGTTTCATATGTGTTTTAAATATTTGTTCCGTCGGTTATCTTAAAGAAATCTATATTAAAATTGAACACGCTGTGTTTTGCCTCCAGTCAATATGTCTGAATGTTTTTCACTCATAAAATCATAGAATATGGTGCACCAGAATTATTCAACATTTGAGATGCTGAGGTGAAAACTATTGCACTTAGAAGATAGAAAAAAGTAAATAAATTCTCTATTTAGTGTCGACCAAAATTGTAACACTTTTAGAATCGAGAAATCTTCAAACGGTGGTCTTTCCTAGATCATGAGAATTATACTATGGTGAAGACGATTATTTTAGATGGTGAATAAGGAAATATATATTAAATATGCTTTTGAAAGTATTAATTATTTTATACAGGGTAGTTCTCTTAGTAAATAAATAATTATATTAAATTCTTAGAGGTATGCATATATTTGTTGCGATAATTTTGTTTAAATCTATATTTATAAAAGCATTAGATTTATATGTATTACTAATCAATAATGTGTGTTAAAGTCTTGCTAAATATGTTACTGAACTGTCTGTCTATTCGACAATAAAACATATTTTCAGTAATGACGCGATCAATTTTATTTGGTAAGATTAACAGGTATTAAAATAGCAGATTTTTCATGAAATTGATATATAGTGAACTACAAGTTAACTGAACCTTTGTCTGATAAAAGCACAGTCAAAACTACTAAAAATAGTAGCAGAAACCACAATGAATCTGATCAAATTAATACAAACTTAATACCATATGTATATAACAGAGAATAAAATCAATTTAGTGCATTTAGTTGTTTAGCCTGATGAGTCCCCACGAGAAAGAAACGCAGAAAATTCGGTGTAGCTTCATTCTTGTATATGTTCCACATAGCTTTATATATATATATATATATATATATATATATATATATATATACACACACTTATTTGTAGTATTCCGAATTTTACTGGGTTTATATAATTCAGTAATCGTTCATATACCAATACATCTTAAGTCAATTGATAAAAACAAGAATATTACAATGAAGGTCTTCTTAAATCGGGGTACCATGGTAGAATAGAATACAAGGGGAAAGCAAACAGTAAGAGTAGCAAACCTTACTGCACAATATCGTACAACATGGCAATGAGTGCAAGAAAGAAAGACAAGATTTAAAAAGGATGCATTAATAAGGATCAACGGAATGAAAACAGGGAGAGTAATAATAGCAGTGAAACAGGTAATGATGAGGAAGGTACTTGGAATAAGAGACACAGACAAAAGAAACAGGTTTGGTTTGACCCGCCGTTTAACGAGCATATCCAAAACAATATATCTAGGGAATTTTACAGAATAACTGATAAGCAAAATAATTAAGTAGAACTCGGTAAAACTATCTTTCTTCACCTCAACCAACTTAGCTAACACTATAATAAGCTCTAATAACAGGAAAATAAGCAAAATAAAGAATAATACTAAGTCACAGTCGGATGAACGTGATTTAGAGAAACATATAACTGCAGAATTCCTAGCAATTGTCCGTTGGGTGGCAAAAGCTTAACCTCAGAAATAGTGTACAAATGTGAGATAAAGGGTGATAATATAAAGAAAGCATATCTTGGGGTCACGGATCGTATTTTTAAGGAAAGATGCAAAAACCATGTTGCATCCTTCAAAAATGAACTGGAGATGGAAACTAATAGAGAAGGGGTTAATGATAGAAGGCGGGGTGGTACAAGAATCAACATTAGAAATAAGAACAGGAATACAATTGCATTCGGTGATTGGGTACGGGAACATCATAGCAACAATAGATTTTGAATTGAAATGGTCAATAGTAGATAGGGGTAGTAAGTATAGACCTGGGAAATCAAAACGGTGCAATCTGTGTTTACTGGACCTTCTACATCGTGAATTCTAAACAATAAATATTAAATAAATGGATGGATGCTAGACAGGGATGCCCTCACAGGAATAGACGTTTGCTAGCACGTCTTAGATGTAGCTGAGAAAAAAAAAACCCTTCTGAGAAAAATAAAGGTTCTTGAGTCGAAGGCCAAAGTTAATTAATATAGAGTTAAATAGCTAAGACTGATGTAAATTAGATGTGATGAATGATTCAAATCTAGCATGCAAATCTGGAATCTACTATTCTACACTAGAAACACCTTTATAGAAATAAATACCATGGATTACTAGATAAAAAATTTAGATCTATAATAAGGATTAACAAAGATTAGCAATATTCTTTCAAAACTTGGAACACAATTTTAGTATTATTGATGGTGAAATAGTTGATACTGTTCTATATCAATAAAATAGCTAACCAAAAATTAGCAATATGAATTTCTAAAAAGATTAGTAATTAAAAATATGAATTTTTAAAAAGATTAATAATTAAAAAAATTAATTTTTAAAAAGATTAATAATTAAAAATATGAATTTTTAAAAAGATTAATAATTAAAAAAATTAATTTTTAAAAAGATTAGTAATTAAAAATATGAATTTTTAAAAAGATTAATAATTAAAAAAAATGAATTTTTAAAAAGATTAATAAAGATATGCATTTTTAAAACGATTAGTAAGTAAAGAATGGGTATTAATTGATACTGTTTTAAATCAGTAAAACTTGAAAAATCCTAGCTTTTTAAAATATTACACTTGTTCTAAACGATTAAATAAAAAAACAATGTGAAACCCCAATTTCATTCGAGTAAAACGTACATGGAGTTAAATATGAGTTTTATTATTAGAATACATATTAATGGGATATGTATTATTATTATTAGATAAGTATTTAAGAAGTTAATTCCTGAATTGTTATTTTGTATTAAAGCTACCCATAACATCAGATAGTTATCGTTAGATGGCAAACGGAGGTTAAATCTATGGTAATAAAATTAATATCATGGTTAAGATATGCTTACAAACTTATATTTTGAATAGGTGAGTATAGTTTTAATTGGATTTGTTTGATTAATAAAAAGATCATAAATACGTATTAGGAATTTACTCAAATAGAAACATGTAACGCCTTACTTACTTCCCTTTCATCGTTATAGATACATATTAGGATTTTTGTAACTTATAATTTCAACAAAATCTTTAAAATTACGAACTTACAAAGTTATCTCCCGTTCTACATCTAACATATCCGATAATCGTAAATCTTAATAGGAAATATAAATGAAAATAAAAAGATAAAAATATTGATATCCGTAATTTTAAAGGAAGAATGAGAATGAACTAATTATAAAGTAATGTTAAATTTTATTTCCTTATTGAATAAGTTTAACGCAAAAACTTTTCTTAAATCACATGAATAGGTTAGCCGATATTTTTGTTAATAAACAAAGCAAAGTCTTGATACGAAAGTAAAAAAGAATTGTAACGATTTAATTAATTGATCAGTCCAGATTAAAATGATATAAAAAATAAGTTAAATTAAATAAGAAAAATAAACAAATTTAATTTAAGAATTCAATGAATAGAATAAATAAAATATTTTAATGGGCATAGCTAATTAGTGGTAACATCGAATGTCATTAAGTTTGGATATTTTTAAATAGAAACACAAACATAGGTAAATATATAAATCTTTAAAAAATACTTTGCAAGGATGCGATTGAGGTAAAATAGTTTGACTTGTTTTCTTTTCCTTACAAGGGAAATTGTTTCCGTAATATTTTATTGTTAAAGTGTTTTTTATTCAAAAAGTCTGGAGCAAGGCTGTTCTTGTCAAAAATTTCAAACGATATAATGCTTGGAATTGTCCGAATGCCGTAAAACAATTGTAACTAACAATGAAATACACTATTTGTTGCGATCAACCCATTCTTTGAAGTCTTCATGTTTGTAAAAATAGTATATATATATATATATATATATATATATATATATATATATATATATATATATATATATATATATATATATATAAAGTTGAATGTATGTGTGTGTGTCTGGTCACGAATAGGCTCCTATATGGTTGAATATTTTAAAAAACTGATTACATATAATGATAGAAGATGTATCGAGACACGGGAATTGGTATGTTTTATCTGGCAGAACGGTGGTTCATTAAAATTGTAGGGTCTGCGTTCGCCCCTGGTCCACAAAGTATGGAAATATAAAATTTAAAAACTACAAAAAATCGTTTACAAGTGTTCTTGATATAGATGTGCATAAGAATATTTTGACAAGTATGTTTTAACTTAAATAGGGATGGTATAATAAAATTTGGGGGTCTGCCTTCGCGCCTGTCCTCCATAGAATGAAAATAGGTACAAACTTTAATAAAGACATTTCATATCTATCTGTGTAAGTATACTTTGATAATTATGTTTCAGTTTGAAGAAATATGGTATAATAAAATTATCGGGTGTTCGTTCGCACCTGAACTCTATAGAATGGAAATATGTCACAACGTTTAACAAGGTATTTTAATATAGATTCACAGAACATTGTGATAACTATTTTAGTGTAAACAGGTATCGTATAATAAATTATGGCGTTTATATATTTTATTTTTACTTTCATCATATTTTGCTTGGTTTTGATCCCCCCAAGTTCGAAGCTATCTCTTCACAACCCTTCATTTTCATAATCTATCATACTTTCATAAATCAGAGTCCATTTCTGTTGGCTGTTTTTGAATTCAGTCAACAACAAGTACTTTTGCTAGTATATATATATATATATATATATATATATATATATATATATATATATATATATATATATATATATATATATATATATATATATATATATATACATAGGAAATTTATTACTGTGAGTCTAGAATGTGTTTACATATTGTTTCTTCTAGGGGAGAATCCTCAAAATGAAGAGGAAATATCCAACTAACGTCGTCAGAATTCATAGATGGACTAAGTTATGATATCAAATAAGAATGGAAAAATCGTAGATGAAGGGGAGTTAGAACAGAAGGTGGAGTGGAAGGTAGAGGACGTTGGAATTTAAAGTAGTAGGAGTGTATATAATAAGATGGGGGTTTATAATTAAATATTAATCATGTGTTAATTCTTATATAGGTTTTCTAGTTTATAAGGGTTTAAAATTAAAAGACGCTATTCTTATTTTAACGGCATAAGTAAAAGTTAATTTAAATAATCACCATGGAAACAGATTGCAGAATTAATGATAGCGGGCGTGATGTGGTGGGAGGGGGAAAGAGCAAGTTGCAAATGGGGGTTTAAATGATTTAGCCGGGCGAAGAGAGATTGAAAAATATTTATTGTTTATTATATATTATTAATTAATTTTTGAATTGTCGGACGTTATAGTTGACAGAAAAAAGGAAAGAAAAAGAGAAGGAAAAGGGGGGTAAATTAATGAATTATGCGTTACAGGTTTATTTTGATAGTATAATAATAGGTAAGACTATCAGTAAGTGAAAAAAATAATGAATTAAAAATTAAAAATTATCAAGGAAATGTTTATGATAATAAATAATACACACACATAAATACACATACACGCGTACACATGTAAAACGTACGGGCACACATCAATGGGGGAAGAGCACATGCCTAAGTCTATATAAAAACACAAATACGTAGACATAAACATATATATACACACATACACACATATACATGCACACACACATATATATATAAAATATATGCATACACGCACATATGTATACACACACACGCACATATATGTATATACACACATGTATATATACACACACATATATATACACACACATATGTATATATATACATATATATATATATATATATATATATATATATATATATATATATATATATATGTATGTATAAAATTAGCCGGGCAGGGAGAAATTATAAAATAAAATAGGTGAGAATGTCAGTAAGTAACTTAAATAATAGATTAATAAAATTAAGGTAAAGTTTATAATAAGTAAACAAAACACATACACAAATACAAACGCACACATACATATGTACAACATATGCACGAACGTCAATGGAGGGAGAGCACATGCCTGAGTATATATATACATATATTTATATATATATATATATATATATATATATATATACACAAATACGTAAATATACACACATATATACATATACACATGCATATACACACATATATATAAATACATATACTCATACATACAAGCACACACATACACATGCATGCATACATACACCCCCCACACACATACACACACAAACACACACACACATAGACATATATATATATATATATATATATATATATATATATATATATATATATATAAATTAGCCGGGCGAGGAGTGCTTGAACAATATTTTTTTTTTTTTTATAATAATTATTATTTATTAATTTTGGAATTTTCGGGCGTTGTAGTTGAAAGAAAGAGAGAAGGAAAATAGGAGGATAAATTAATGAATTATAAGTTACAGGTTTATTTTAATAATATAGAAATAGGTAAGAATATATATATGTATATATATACATATATATATATATATATATATATATATATATATATATATATATATATAAATGTTTGTTTGTTCTAAACGAATACAACCATATTTCTACGTTACCAATTTATTTGAAGTTTTCAGACTACCCATTTTTAGAGTCGAGGTATGTTTTTATGTTCTTAAATTAAATTTACCTCGCGAATTATCAAAATTAAAATATTAAATAAAATAAATATATATTTTTTAACCGTTACTGCGAATCTGTTCTGTTGATAAAACTGAACTTCCGGTTCGATTTATTTCACAGCCACGAATTGACGAAAGATTTTATTTTCTTTTTAGTAACTAAAAAAAACAAAAAAAATATAATTCATTTGTTTATCTTCCATATTTTTTAATTTACACATTTTTTCTTTATTATATGAGGCCAAAATTTAGTTTGTCGCTTGCTTTTTGAGTTTTTTGGAAAAAAAAAAAACACGATTTAAAAAAATAGCGCTGATCACTCTCTGCATTAGCACCGAAAAATGTTACTAAACATTTATTAATAATTTCTCACTTTTACAAACATTTGATTCAAAATTACTTTTTTGAATGACGACTTTTATCGACTTTTTTTAAAAATATCCCCCCCAAATGGTGTGTATTAGCCCCCCCTCCAAAAGTGATGTTTATTCCGGAAGCTGTTCTTAAGATTTGGAGGTTGGGGGGGGGGTGATTCCAAGGTGGACCTAAGCTAAAAAAAAAAAAAGTTTTTTTATGCGCACATAAGCAACAATTTTTATTATTATTTTTTTTTTTTACTTTTTATTTAAAAATTAGTAAATTTCAATTGTAGCGTCTACCCCGGAACTAATTTTGACAGTGACATTGAACATTCACCGTTTCCGGAGAGCTCAAAGAAAAGACCAAAAAAAAATTCGAGGAGTCTATTCACGCCGCTCCTTACCCGAACGAATTTTCTAAAGAAAATTAATTTACCGTTTCATCCCAACTTATCACCAAAAACATTTGACCAGTCGGGAAGCATTTCTTCTTTATTTTCGGACTAAAAATACCACGAGTGTGATACACCAGGGCAAATAAATTCACACCTATTATAACAAGGTAAGTCTGCTTATTTATTTTTAATTACATTTTCGGGTTTGTATTACTGTACACATAGATTCGAAAAAGTTGTCAAAAAACAAATATATAACAAATAAATTTTATCAAAGGCAAGATAAGTTACTTTTCTGCCACACTGGATATATTTTCTGTATTTTTATTCAATGTAACATATTTATTCAGCTCGAAAACCATACAGTGTTTACCGATGTATTAAAAAATTCAAGATGGCGTCTCACACCCTCTTTCACACCGTAAGTTTGGGAAAATGTGTTATAAATAAAAAACTATACAAAATACTATTAAAACCCCGCCGAATATATGTCAACATTTGTCACGGTAACATATATTGAGCGAGTTTTTAACAGTATTTGATCTGTTTTTTTATTTATAACACCTTTTCCCAAACTTACCGTGTTAAAGAGAGAATCAGACGCCATCTTGAATGTTCCAATACATCGGTAAACACTGTATGGTTTTCGAGCTGAATAAGTATGTTACATTGAATAAAAACACAAAACATATATCCAGTTTGTCAGAAAAGTAATTTATCTTGCCTTTGATAACATTTATTTGTTATATATTTGTTTTTTGACAACTTTTTCGAATCTATGTGTACAGTAATACAAACCCGTTTTTCTTTTATTAATTTGTTAAATGAAAGTACAGATAACCCGGTCGGTTTCTAATGTGATGAAAATCTAGCCCCCCCGCCCCCCCAAAAAAAGGGGTACTCTGGATAATAACAAAACATTAAAATTGCCTCAGTCTCGAAAGAGTTCTTCTCTACTGAACGAGGAAACAAACGGTGAAGTGTAGTTCACCTTCTGTTTCTCTCCCCCTCTCTCTTCCTCTCTTAATATCTCTCTATCCATCTCTCCCTTTCCCTCTCTCAATCTATATTTCTCTCTATATCACCCTCTCCATCTCTCTTTGAACCCCTTTCTCTAACTCCCTCTATCTCTCTTCTTTCCTCTGTCTCATCCTTCTCCGTTTCTAACTCTCCCCCTCTCTCTGTTTATCTATCAATCCCTTTATCTCTCTATTTCCTTCTTTTTCTCTATTTTCCTCTCACTTTCTCTTTTCTATCTATATATCTTCCTCTCTATCTGTCCATCTCTAATCCCTCATCCTATTTTTGTCTCCTAAATTAATTACAGTGAATAAGGCATTGTCAGAACATGGATAAATCCTATTTTAGTCACCTAATTTACTGACTGTGAGAGTAGAAGTTATTTGGAAATTACTGCTACCTTGAACAGCACCAGAAGTAACTGATAAAACCTTTCTAATTAAATTGATTTTGGCAGCCATTTGGTAACAAAATGACATAGCCTTAGCCCTTGCTGCATGAGGTGTGCCTGCGACCTTGTTTGCCAAGTAGAAGAATTATTTATTCTCCTTTAAAACATTCAATTTTTCAAAAATCTCATCTTCGACATCTCAAAAACATCCAATATGGGGAAAAATATTGCAGAAATGCAAACTTATTGTTTAGGATGAATGCACAATGGTACGCAAAAATCACTTGAGACTCTTGGTCGATCCTTGCAAGATTTGCGTGGCAATGTCAGACCATTTGGGAATGCAGTAATATTGCTTGCAGGAGATTTCAGACAAATGTTACCTGTTATTCTTCAATCAACACCAGCAGATGAAATAAATGCTTGCCTCAAATACTCTACTTTTTTGTTCCATGTGAAGCTATTAAACTTAACTCAAAATATGCATGTCCAGTTGCCGACTGTTCGATCCGCACAAAAACTTTTGCATCACTTGTGGAAAATTGGGTACGAAAAAGTGCCAGCTGATCAGAGTTAAGGGCAAAATTCTTTGACTTTAACTTCTGTAATTTCTGTAATTTTATTTCATCAAAAGAATAGTTAGTTTAAAAGGTTTTTGCAGATATTCAAATTATAAGAATTCCATTTGACTGAGTGAATGAGCTATTCTTGCAGGTCAATACAAAGATGCCCATGAACTTAACGCTATTATTCAATGTAAAATTCCAAGTGAGGTAGTCAAATACAAATCCATCGACACTGTTGTGAAAGCACATAGAGTGGTTAATTATCAAACAGCTATATTTGCCAGGAATGCCACCGCATATATTGCAACTGAAATTTGGTGTACTAATTATCATGTTGTGAAATATAAACCAATCCAAGCTTTGCAATGGCACATAGCTTGCAATAAAAAAAAATTAACAAACAATATCATAGAAACAACAATCTTAACAGGACCTTTCACAGATGAATATATCTTCATTCCATGCATTCCTATGATTCCACCGGATACATCATTACACTTAGGGAAATTGAACTTTCCAATTTTATTGTCATTTGCAATAACCATCAACAAAGCACAGGGAATAATCTTTACAATTGTGGGCCTTACAATTACACACTGACTGTTTTTTCACATGGACAATATATATTACGTATTCAAGAGTCACCACACCGGAAAATCTCTATATCAGCAAAGAAAATTGAACAAGAAAAACGTTGTACCCATGCAAAATGGAAAATTAAACCTATCAGACACTTGCTTTTTCTCATGTTGGAACTTTTTCCATTGCGCAATTTGAGCCACAGCAACGCGTGGCAGGGTACAGCTAGTATATATATATATATAAATATATATATTTATATATATATATATATATATATATACGTAGGTATATATATATACTTATTTTTACGTGTGTGCGTATCTTCTGCATGTGTTATTGTGTGTGCGTATTTTTGTGGGTATGTGGTTTATTCACTTATCATTAACATTTCCCTTATAATTTTTTATTATTTGATAAACTTACTGATATTCTTACCTATTTCTATATTATAAAAATAAACCTGTAACTTATAATTCATTAATTTATCCTCTTATTTTCCTTCTCGCTTTCTTTCAACCACAACGCCCGAAAATTCAATAATTAATAAATAATAAATAATTATAAAAACAAACAAATAAAAAAACTAAAAAAAATAATATTTATCAATCCCTACCCGCCCGGCTAATATATATATATATATATATATATATATATATATATATATATATATATATATATATATATATATGTGTGTGTGTGTGTGTGTGTATGTATGTATGTTTGTGTGTATTTTTATGTATGCGTATATGTATGTATATATATGTGTGTGTATATGTATGTGTATATGTATATATGTGTGTATATTTACGTATTTGTGTGTATATATATATACTCAGCCATGTGCTCTACCCCCATTTACGTGTGTGCATATGCTGTACATATGTGTGCGTGGGTGTGTATTTGTGTATGTGTGTTGTTTATTTATCATAAACTTTTCCTTAATTTTATTAATCTATTATTTAAGTTACTTACTGACATTCTCACCTATTTTATCTTATAATTTCTCCCTGCGCGGCTAATTTATATATATATATATATATATATATATATATATATATATATATATATATATATATATATGTCTGTGTGTGTGTGTATATGTGTGTGTATATATATGCATGTGCGTGTATGCATACATATTAAATATATATATGCATGTATATGTATGTATGTGTATATATGTATGTGCGTGTATGCATATATTATATATATATATGCATGTATATGTATGTAGTTGTGTATATATATATGTTCCTTATTACGTATGTGTGTGTTTATATATACTTAGGCATGTGTTCTTCCCCTATTGATGTGAGTCTGTACGTTGTACATGTGTACGCGTGTATGTGTATTTATGTATGTGTGTGTGAGTGTATGTGTGTATTTTTTAATTATCATAAACATTTCCTTAATAATTTTTAATTTTTTGATTTATTATTTTATTTACTTACTGATATTCTTATCTATTATTATACTATCGAAATAAACCTGTAACGTATAATTCATTAATTTATCCCCGTATTTTCCTTCTCTTTTTCTTTCCTTTTTTCTTTCAAATATAACGTCCGACAATTAAAAAATTAATTAATAATAAATAATAAACTATAAATATTTTTCAATCCCTCCACGCCTTATAAACTAGAAAAACGTATATAAGAATAAACACATAATTAATATTTAATTATAAACCCCCATCTTATTATATACACTCCTACTACTTTAAATTCCAACGTCCTCTACCTTCCACTTCCCCTTCTTTTCTAACTCCCCTTCATCTACGATTTTTCCATTCTTATTTGATATCATAACTTAGTCCATCTATGAATTCTGACGATGCTACTTGGATATTTCCTCTTCTTTGTGAGGATTTCCCCCTAGGTGAAAAAATATGCAAACTCATTCTGGACTCACAGTAATAAATTTCCTATATACTGCTCTGGCTACACATTGAGCACTCTAGTGCGGTTTTTCCCCACTGGTAAATATATATATATATATATATATATATATATATATATATATATATATATATATATATACACATATATATATTATTCGAAGTTAAGAATATTAAAAGAATGTTTATAAAAAAGGTGTATAAAAAGTTCTAAATGTAAAGTCGAGCAAATTATGCTTTTGATTTTTTTTTTAATATGAACAATTTTCTATCACTCCACATTTATGAATATGGTTCAGTCAACTAGTTATCGATTATTAGGGACTTAATGTTGAAACGATTAAGCGGAATTGGAATCATTACTGCTGTTTGTATCAATTACAAAGTGTTTACGGTCGTGAAATGTGCATTTATATATACATAGATGACTATATATATATATATATATATATATATATATATATATATATATATATTAGCAGGGTAACCGGATGTTGCCTGGGATTGATCGCAATATCAAAGAACCTGTTTTAACTTTAATACGCTTGGTATTATTGGTTGTGCGGGGATAATGGCTTAAACATAAGTTTAAAAATAAAACAATCATTTGTCATTTTAAATTGTGTTGTAGACAGAAACATATATTTTGAACGCGCCCCTTCGTACTGTTGATTTTATATATTTGACCTTCCGCACATTGTGGTGATAAAACATCTCAAATGCACTTGTGATGTTCGGCTGTATCAGATGTTTACTCAATATTGGCTGTTCCTTCGTTCATCGGATTATTTTGATTCTCGAATATCGAGACTTATCAAAGACATTCCGACGCGGAACCTATCTAAAAACACTGTAATCTGCATAAAGTATATTTGTGCTAAATTTCATCTTTCTATATAATTATAGAGTATATATATATATATATATATATATATATATATATATATAAATTAAATTAAATTCTATCGTGTAATCATAAACGTTGGTTTAAATTTAATAAATATAAACCACCTTAAATCATTAAAAATTACTCATTAGTAAAAATAGATTTTTTTTTCTAATAAATTAAGTTAAACCAATTACCGCCCTTAGACTCGTAAATCAAATAATAAATAAAACCATGACAATTATCTCCCCTTAACAACTTGCAAAAAAAATACTCTCTCTCTCTATAGATATTAACTGTAGCGTCTCTAAATCAAAATACGCTAACGGAAACAATTTACTGCACGAGCGTCGCCCTTTTAAAATTCATCATTCAATAAAATAAAAAGCTATAGCAAACATCTAAATGACTACTTTAAATACAGTTCCTGATTTCAAAAAAAGAAAAACCAAAAGGTAATTATATATCTATATATTTTTAAATCAAATCTATTATGTAAATTCAAAATATATATATTTTTCTACTCATTTCTATCTCTAACCTATACCAATTTTCTTATTAATTTTCTTATAAATTTTAAATCCAAACCTTTTACTTCAATTTTTCAGATTCATCTGCCTTACTTTTAATGCTAGGTTTATTTTTGGTGTCTTTTCAATTCAATAGAAATCCTCCTAAATTTGCTGATGAGGAGACCGTGCTTACCAAAAAAACTATGTATAATTGTTCTACGTGACTTCATGTATACCACAAATAAAAAGCACAGATTTCCGAAACGATCGTACAGATAATTGACTTTGTTGTTGTTCCTTCTTATGAAACTGATTTTTAATTTAATTAAATTTTGATTTTTAAATTTAAATTTTTTTTAAAATTTTTAAATTATAAATCACATTACTTAATATATATATATATATATATATATATATATGTATATATATATGTATATATATATATATATACGTTTACGCTAATGCATCAAATATATCGTTCGAAATACAAGTTCTATTTATAAATTTCAAGTTCAATAAAAGAAGTATATTGGTTAACAATCAAATTAAAATCGGGAAAACCTACAGCAGAGATCAAAGTATAAGAAATCATTAACGAAATACAAGTAAATGCATTGTAACTTGCTATTTAATAACCATTATTCTATCCCGGTTATAATGAGGAAAAGATTGGATATCGTATAGCTAATATTATGCCACACACATAGATGGACATTGTTCTCCCTCTGCCCCAATCTTCATCATTCTGGTCGCCAAAGAATGAGAAATAAGGAGCTATAAAAATAGAGGAAGATATATAAATGAACGAGGAGAGTAAGGCTAATATATCAAATCAATCCCAGACTGAATCCCAATTAATTGCATTACCATTCTTTTCCATTTTCTTAACCATTTTAAATTCTAAGCGATCCACGAATTTTCAAGAGGTTATTTCCCGGAGCCCCCTTCAGCGTTCGTTCTGGTTCATTGCACATCCTGTATGCAACTTTGATGGTGGTCACTTTTTGCCCCATCTGGCGTCGCATCTTCCTAATCTACCCGACACAACAAACAATAAGGTTGTTTTGATTGGTACATCGAGAAAAACATATTTATCAGATATACACACATATTCGACTCCTCTCTTATCGTGTCTGCCTCCTCTCTCTCTCTCTCTCTCTCGCTCATTCTCATACTGTTTCCTCTCTCTCTCGAGTAAAAAAGATCACACAATATATCTCTATTAAATCTGTCTATCATACTCCAATTTTAGCAATATTTCTCGGGAAAGCGAAGTACTGTAGTCCTTAACAATTTCAAAGATGGAAATAGTCGCAATTTAAAAGTGCTAACAATTGTTCGTTTACGTGCAAATCATATAAAATCCTATTAAGTCAAAATATTGTTAAAATGAAACGCGTGGTAAGTCTTCAGTGAATATCGGAAATAAATTAATGGTTGGTTCTCCAACGAATTACAACTCGGGTACACTCTCGACGTAAATACCCTCGAAAAACTGACAAGCAGCAAAATCCCACCCCTACACAGTCGAGATCCTTAGATGTAAGAAAGCCTTCTACTCTAATAGTTTCTTTCCTATTACTACTAGTCTTCGGAAATCTCTTCCGGGTTCCTGCTTCCGTGGCTGTACTGACATGCAGAAGTTCAAGTGTAATGTAAACAGACATCTAAAAACTCTACATAGTACCTCTAAAACTCTTGTCTCACATAGTAGCCCCTACATACATTAAAATGCAATAAAAAGTCCCGTAATCAATCCGCCACGGGTCCTTGTTAACGATACGAGGGCATACTAACCATGTGAATTAAATAAAGATTTCCGTTCAAAATTATGTCTAGTTTTACAGTTCGACAAGATACACGTGAAGAAGGTCGGAGGTTACCTCGAACATGACTTTGTGAAAATTCAAATCAAAATGTGAACAGTTATCTGAAGAATACAAATCATACGAATTATATAGCCTCATCTGAAAAATTAAAAAGTCTCAAGTATTTAATTATTCTGAATCCCATTATTCTATTATATTACTAATAAATTATATTACAAATAATTATTCATTACAAATAAATTGAATTTCTTCATTTTAGGATATGATTAAAGGCTGGTACCTCTGTTGATACTGCATCATTCTTGACCTCACGAACGAGAATAAAACTCCGTCTAAAACAATGCAATGTCCATGTCTGACAGAACTCATATATTTTTCTGTTTGTAGAATTAGATGTTCCTACATTGAAAATAGATCGTTGTCTGCTCCTGCTTTCTTCATTATGCAGATGGATAGGGACTAATATTTTTTTTAGAATGCAGTTTAACTATTTGGAAAAAACTTTTGTAAAATAATGACTAATGTTCAGCTATTTATATGCATATCATCATTTCAAATAGGCATTGCGAAAAAGGTACGGTTTACCATAAAATAGAAAACAAAAACTAAACAGCTTCACTGATTATCTTCCCTTGTTGTTTTCCACCCGCTGCTTATGGCTCTTTAAATCAAATAGTCAAACCGTTTTTCCTTAACATTTCCATTTTTCATCAATCCTTTCCTTCTTCTTATATTACAAGTTTCATTTCTCAAGTTACATGTTTCTCATCCGTTTTTTTATTTCTTACTTATAGTGCTAATCTTTTAAAGTCAAAAAGTAAATAAAAAGGAAGTTCTTTTATTTTTGTCGCTCCGTAATATTAGTAATGTATTTTGTCAGTTTCTTTGCTGGTGTTGTCCTATGTACAAAACTGGGTAAGAGCCCTGTTAAAACGATTTGGCTCCCTTACAGCTATCGGGTTTGGAGGTATGTCGCTCAGATCTAACGTCACGGCTCACTGGTAGAAAACTCCAGTCGACGTCATAGTGACTTGAATCAATCCTGAGTTCTCTGATGAAGCAAAACTGAGACGCTTGAAATTCCAGCTGTCTTTTTATTCATTTCGTCATATGTTGGCCAATCGTTATTCGACCCGCCTTTTGCAGTTTTACCCAAGGAAACAACCACTATTACCACCACTACCATTACCACCACTACTAATAATTTTGTTCTTCTTTTTAGGATGACTGTTTTATGTATCTATATATTTCCTCTTTTCCGGTTCATTTGATAGTTAGTTCAATACATTCCCAAGTTCCTTTATTCTTACTATACTCAATCGACATTCGTCGCACCTATCCTTCTCCCCGGTATGTTTTATCTCATGCTTCTTATTCTCGTAATTCTACCCCGTATTTATTTTCTCTTTATACGTGGTTTGTGCTTATTCTGCTTGTATTTCGACATAATGTGTTTTAGGTTTATTTCCTGGGATTTATTTTTGTCTGTTTTATGGCAAGTAACATTGGGTCTGCTTATTTACTGCTGAAAGACAATAATTTTGTAGATACAGTTGATTGAACATACGTTGCTACTTAAACATTATCTGAATATCGAAAATATATGATCGCCTGTAGAATATATTTCATTTAGAATAACAAGATTTTGTGGACATTTACCCTGAGATATATGCTCTTTTGTATTTCTTTCGTTTTTTAATATAGATCCACCGAATATTGTGATAAGTCGCTTTAGATATGACATAAAGAGGGATTTATAAGTAAATTGGAAGATATATTGAAATACTTATCCTAATAGTTATAACATTTTGTAGAGCAATAGTTAGGTGTGTTTCCGTCGATTAAATTTTATAAGACATTCTTAACCTCTTTTGGCTGTATCGACCTAAATACCTGGAATTGCAATTTCAAATACATTCACACACAAATGATTATAATAGATCCGGTAGGATTTTAACTCAGCATAGCTTCCAATCACAAATAACAACACAAATATTTACCTGACGTGACATACGACAGATCTTAGAGAATATTTAATGATACATCTGTAACAGAGCGACGTTATACGTATACAAATGCATACGAAATTCAAAATGACTTCACAGTAAAAAGGACTATCAAAATGTGAGAAAGAGCACGTTAGAAAAACGATCACATTAGAGACGTGGGTGACGTTACGGCCTTAATGACGTAACGCGTTGCGGAAGAATGAGAAATAAATGTGGTGATTACAACGGAAAACGCGAGAAGTCCTTGACTATTCGTTCTCTATTTTGCGACTGAGGCTACAACGTGTTGGATAACGGTACTCAGCTTATCATAAAAATGTTCAGAACTCTGCAGACATTTCATCTTCAATCTTTATTTTTGATTTATATGCACGATAAAATATTAAAGTATGCACTACCAAATGTATTCAGCAGTACTTAACATGGGCACTTGTTAAAAACTACGTCTCGTAAGCTTTTTTGCTAAAAATTCAATTGAAATAAGACGTTCTTAACACGAAGTGGTTTTAGTATTGAATGAATAAAAGTTCGTTTCCGATTATGCCTACCTCGATAATTGCTTATTTACATAAAAAAACAAATAAAATATATTTTTTAATGTATGTAAGCTTTAATGCGAAATAAATAGTTTCTTATTATATAAAGAATGTATCCTTTACATCCAAATTATACCCATATACTATTTTTCCTTGTTGTTTTCTAAATGTCCCTTATTCTATTCTAACGGTATAATCAACAACGACAAAAACTATAATGAAAACATGGTTTTAATGATGGCAAAATACAGGCTTTCACGTTAAGCTGTATCTATAAATGTAATAATTAAATTTATTATTAAATAAAAAACATAAACTCAATATTATAAATAGCATAACTCCTAGTATATTTATGTCAGTATTAAGTGTTCAGTAAAACGATTTATGATCATAAAAATAGAAACCACATTTTAAAAGTCAATAAAAGTCCAATAACTTTCTCCCTAAAGTGGAGCATCTTTCTGATTATCTACGCTATGTTTTGATTATGTGAATGTTTACTTTACTAACATTCAGTATTCTAGGTTTATTAATATAGTTTTTTTTTGTATTGGTTCAATAAGCTAAATTAGTTTGCTTTTTGTCACGTATATCGGATCGGTAATGTCCAGTTTTAAATCACGGTAAGCACCGAAATGAAACGATAAAAAATTGTGTTACTAAAAATGAAAATATGTATATAAGCGGGAAAAAGAAGTTAAGAGACACACGACAAATGAAAGTCGAAACAATCCTGAAAAACCTCGGCTGAGGATTAGTAAAAGCAAATAAAATACAAATAGTTTAATATTTGATTAAAATTGTATTTGAAAACACGCATAAAGTTGGTTCAAATTTTAATAGATATAACTTTTCATTTCTTAGCCAATACTGATTTCTTTTTCTAATGAAGACGAGTAGAATCCGTATCCCATCGTTGTCCAGAAAACTTAAGTGAACCAAACATTTGCAAAAGTAGATAGAATGGAATTTTTAAAATGGTGTCATGCATATTGCTACATTTATGATAAAGAAAATATTTGCAAATAGATAGCTAAAATGATCCTTGATTAAGGAAACCTCACAATTAATAAGTTAATTTTATTTAAATAGTCCAACTAATGTTCTAATATTGAGAATTATTTGCCCAATGCTTCTACCGATGTAATTACCGACTTTATTTAAAATGAATTCTGTCAAACATGTCGATTTTACAGATTACGGATACAATTGCTAAGCATAATCAGTAATTATTTATATTCTCCCGGTGGTTGAATGTTTAATCCCTATTATGGTCGATACATGCAATAACGAAATCAGGTCATAGTACAGATTCCCAAATACGACATAACAATTTCCGAATTCGACAAGATTTATTCAGAGATTAAATTAAATTAAACCCTGTGGAAATAATATTGACTTTGGGTAAAGTGGTCTGAATAGTTCGCCATGACTAGAAAACAGACTTCCTGTTGAAACATGAAGAAATTAACATTTATTACATAAATAATAATATCAAATATAAAATGAATATATATATATATATATATACAAATAATAATATAAAACTACTATTATAATATATTATAATATTAAATATATTATCTAAAATTATATATATGTATTTTTTTAATATTCTAGAACGTTCAACGTCATATGACTATAAATAGACCCTAATAGTGGCATAACTGAAGTTATTTCATAAGCTCTTAGATAGACGGCTAGCATTTATGACTATGGCCAATTTTCTCGGATAAAATCCGGTCGTAAGGTTTTTTGCCCCCCCCCCCCCAAAGAAGCCTATTGCAAACTCCCTCTCTTGGTAAATATTCATTTTCATATCTGATATTCTGAGCAAAAAAATGTGTTATATATTTTCAAACTCTATCATAATTCCGCTACAAAAACTAATAACATAGAACCCGAGTTACCTTCTTTTACACGTTTTTTTAAATGTTTGTATCTATTTGTTTATTTATTCAATGATTTTTTATCTCTTAAACTCCTTCATTTATTTTTTAATATGATGTGTGTGTACATCTAGACACATTACATGCACACAAGTAAAACTATGAATATTCATCTTCAAAATCCCAAAACAGGAGTCAGTTAATGAGAATTTGTTTTATAAAGCAACGTGCGAATTTAATAACATCAAACTTTGACTGCAGAGACATAATCATGTATATTAGGAACATGATTTTGTGAATAGTAACGTGACCTCATGATCACACGGTCAGTTCAACGAATGATTAACCCTTATATACATGTAAATTATTCAAGTTTTCAGATTCCGCAAAAATGCAGTGTCCATCGGTCAATCAGTGCTTTTTTTCGACACTCTAAAATTTGAAATACACGTGCATGCTATAAGGAATTATGTTTGCCCGTTGATACATTCTGCACTCTTTCACACGCGTTTCTTTCTCCGATCCAACTGCTTTATTTCTATATTTTCATAGGCAGCATTGCATCTATATACAGCGCTTTGTCCATCGCTTGATATTCAGTTCCTTTTCTCTATATTGCATTCTTGTCTTTGAAATATCAGTTGTTGATGCTTTCATATTTAGGGGTTGTGGCTTCACTCTGTAAACCATCGGCTCGTAACATTATCGCTGATATTGTATTCCTAGAAAAGTCTTATTACATAAATCCATTCATGTAAATAAATGTGTTTTATTTTGAGTAAATAACAAAATATTGTGACCATTTTGGTGTATCTTTCTTTCTAAAGATAGTTAAATATAAACTAAACAAGGCAACATACAAATTACATGTCTTTTCCTAGAAACCCTCTCTTAATTTCCTTTTTTTCTAACCTCCACAATTCAAGATATGGATTACAAGCAGTACAACTGCTGGTGATATTCCCTTTTGTTTAAGATGGATTATTTTAATAGTTTTATTCTGCCTTTCGTTATCTCGGTCGTTGACTGTTAATAAACACACCTAGCAAAATGGGGAAAGCGGTAAATGCAGCGGGCATAATAAATATAGCATAAACCAAGACCAATAAATAAAAGACAATCCTTGAGTGGAGGACGATAGATGATAAAATATGAGTCATTTTTTCGTTCATTATAAAAGCCATCTACTTGAAATTATGTTTTAAAAATAACTGAATTCCAAAACTAAGAGATGTATTAATATTTTGGTGAGTAAATATATGAGAAACGCAACAAAGAATGTGCGGATACCTACTTCTGACATACAACATCAATTAATATACTTTTAGAAAAATGTTCGCTTTAATGCTTGGTTACAGTTCCCGCGTTACTAGTGTGTGTACCAATAAAAGAAAAAAGGCAGCATTCTCTATCAGTGTGTTCCCTCTTTGACCAGCCTGCCAGAAGGGGTTGTGGTAGGGCTGACCATGTACAGGATAAAAAATCGCCTTGGACAAACATGCAGCTTCAATTCAATAATTTCTCAATGTCTTTTGGCATATCTTATTGCAATTTTCTACTTTTAGGTAAGAAATTTACTCACTTGATTGATACAACATTTACGAGAATACTATCTAGGTTTAAAATATTTTTGCGCGATTTTACTTCTATTACTTTTAAAACAGACATCATGGCACTGATATAATTAAATAGGCATTTATTTAAAAACTGGATCTCAATTTCAAATACAACAACACACCTTTATTCTCCTAGAAAACAACATAGATTATCTACCAACAAGAATCACCATGACGTCGTGATCGATGATCGATAGACGAACGGATGCTAAAAGCGTGATGCAAAATTAATGAGCATATAAGCAATGCGAACAATAAAGCAGTTTTAAATCTAATCATTAATAATAAACGATAAGCAGTTGTCTATGATACAAATACCAAATTAACAATACATTGATTCTATGTTTAATTACACGAATGTTTATTGAGTATAGTAAAATATGGTGTACGTGTTTTGCTGAAATCTTCCAAACACTCTTTCGAGGAATGTTAAATTGTGTACAAATCCTATGAATACGAAGGTGGTAGCTCACCTTAGATTAATCACAGCGCATACAACCTATGTTGTTTTCTATCCAACTAACAAAAACACAATCTGATCAATTGTAGCATAATTTTACAAACGTGAGCTATGCTACCCACCATTTAGAGAATGTCAAAAAATGAATGCAAATGAATGTGATATAATATATAATTGAATTCAGTAATTAAGAATCACAATAATGTTAATTTTAATCAAAGTTCGAAAGGGAATTCTAGACATAAGGATTTAGCTTAGAATTTCATGATTTTAAGTTTCATTAGATGACAAAACTGGTGCATAAAACCTTTATGTACTCGTTCTAATATATATATATATATATATATATAAATATATATAATATTCAAAGTCCTTGTATGCATCTAGAATAGTGATTTGCAAGTTCTGAAGGCCTTTTGAAACATGAGACATTTTATATTTTATATTTTATATTTTATTTTATATTTTAAGTGGACCCCCGCTCTTTGTCAAAAAATGTAGCGAAATGAAAATGAGAAACGTTGAAAAAAGCTGGAATTTGTAGTATGGACAGCGTTCATTCTTTGCAACAATATTCAAAATTATATATATATATATATATATATATATATATATATATTTATATACACACATGCATATATATATATATATATATATATATATATATATATATATATATATATATATAAGTGTCTAGGGCGTGAGTTCCATAGTAGAAACGTTAGTTTAATTTGAATAAAATAACATACCCATCAAGTGCGCGGGAAAGCCAAACCACAACGTTATATTAAGGAAGATAAATCAATATTTTAGTTACTTGAAATTTATAATATAAATATGTGTCGAAGCTAAACTCCATCTTCAGTATGTTTTCTTTCTTTTTTCTCTTCTTCTTTCTTTTCCTGTTGTAAAGTTGCAGAAAGAAAAGTATGTTTGTAAAGATTCGCGCGTTGTTGTCAGCGGTTTTTGATATTTCAAAATACAACAGCATATAAAAATGCGCGGGTATTTACAAGCAAGTATTTGTTTATTTTCCTTAATATTATGCTGTGATTTGGCTTTCAGACGCACTTGATGCGTAATTTATTTTATTCAAAGTTAGTCAACGTTTCTGTAACGGAACTCCCACTCTTGACGTTAATCTCACGTTGCCAATGCACACCTGTAACATTTCAAACTACAAATGCAGAAAACAATGTTTTTATTTTGTGATGTTTAAAACGTCCGTTTATTATTACGGTGTATCATTTTACACGGTTTTATCTATTTAATGCTTCCATTTTCGATATTTCTTCTACACTTATAGTAGTTATATTTTTTTATTTATTTGTGTTCGTTTTTAGTAATAATTAATTATTTAGTGTTTATATTATAACGTGTTTACTGTTATTACGCTAAAGCATATTTATCACGTTCCAAACAAGCGAACGGAAATATTAGCTCCATTACTTCAAGTTAACATTTTTTCAATTTATCATTACTTCAAGTTATCATTACTTCAATTATCATTACTTCAAGTTAACATTACTTCAAGTTATCATTACTTCAGGTTAATATTACTTAAAGTTAACATTACTTCAGGTTATCATTACTTCAAGTTATCATTACTTCATGTTAATATTACTTCAGGTTATCATTGCTTCAATTATCATTACTTCAAGTTAATATCCAAGTTATCATTACTTCAAGTTATCATTACTTCAGGTTAATATTACTTCAAGTTATCATTACTTCAGGTTAATATTACTTCAAGTTATCATTACTTCAAGGTATCATTACTTCAAGTTATCATTACTTAAAGTGATCATTACTTCAAGGTATCATTAATTCAAGTTATCATTTATTCAAGTTAACTCAAGCAGCACAAAACCATTGGTATATACTATTGCCTATATTCATTTGACACAGTTTAACGTGATCTTATGTATATGTAAAAGTTAGAGAGAAATAGAAAGAGGGTGTAGAGAGAATTGAAGGAAATCCATCTACATTTGGATAAACAGTGCAATCTGACGAGATGAAAATAAAATAATTCCACGACTTTGCTGTTTATGAAAGGTGTTGGAAATAAAGCTAACATATAATCAACACAATTAACGAATCTGCTCGAGGTGCATTCACGAACAAGCACGTATACACTATTTAATTTCTTTGTATAATAAAACATGTGGCAGAGATTCTTAAAGTGGATAAACAAGATTCTCCGAGAAGTCATTCTATTTAATTACGATCGTGTCAAACCCTTTCTTCTATATGAGGAATAAATGTCCTAAAAACGTACCTCCGAGTAACGAGCTAAATGCTTCTTTATTTAGACAAAGAAGGTCCTGATGGATGAAGCAAACCTTGTTGACAGAACAATCTCACGACACATTTGACAGTTCGCCACACTGGGCCAAAGCACGAAAATGACACACGCTACAAATATATTTTATAATGCCCTTAATTTATTAAACGTCGCTTTTCTCAGCAAAATGCCCTTAATTTATTAAACGTCGATTTTCTCAGCAAAATGCCCTTAATTTATTAAACGTCGATTTTCTCAGCAAAATGCCCTTAATTTATTAAACGTCGCTTTTCTCAGCAAAATGGTCTAACAGGATCAAAGGCCATGACTATCACCAAAGTTACTTTAACAGTCTAACTTGATTAAAAATCTATCTTCAATCGAAACGAAAATTTATATATTCGCTTTGTTATTTCATCAAATTAACCAGACAGTAATCTACTTTTCCTATCGGCTTTCAGCCCTAATCTCCTAAAGGCAAAACAGGAAGATATCCCTATTTTCTTTTACAATCAAACCATTTCGATTTATTTTGCCAACGTAATTTTAAGCGAGTCAAATTACTTGCGAGGGAAACAAACGTCCATTGAAATGTGAGACAAGGGAAAACGCTTCCCTCTATAGCGGCCATTAATTTGATCGTTTCAAATGAATGAACGTTGCCATCGCCTACCTCCTCTGCTCATGCAACGTTCAAGCCCAGAAAAATAGATGTGGATGTTATCTAAAGCACAGCCATAATGGACTCTTTAACAAAAAATATCACTTATTAAAAATTCATCTGCTTTCTGCTATTCATTCGTTTTTATAGTTTTGTGTTAATGCATTCGTGGCAATCACTTATTTTTTACAAGTGTTTTTCATTTTTGTTACTTATGACTTTAGACTATTCGTTTTGATTTTTATTACTCACCTCTCTTTCTCACTCTTCTCTTTCTCGTCCTTTTTGTTCTTAATTTCTGTCTCCTATATTTCTCGCCATTTTATTGTTTTATTCCTATTCTTTTATATATATATATATATATATATATATATATATATATATATATATATATATATGTTATGTATATATATATATATGTCTAGTTTTCTCTCTATTTTTCTTTCTCTTATCTATTACTTATTTTATTTTGTTAATGGTGATTGAAAATAAAATCCTATCTGTTATTATTATAGTAACACTGAGTAAATCGATACTTTTATTCATAAGATTTTAACATACAAAATACAAGCAAGAATATTTCACAGTATTGTTATTTGCATACGTGTAAAACACATAAAAACATTCATTTTAATTAGCTAAATTAAGACCAATTGTAGTAATGCAAGCACATGACTACCATATCCTTTTTATTCATCACTTTTCGTCACGTAATGTTGCCTGACTCCGTTTTCTATATTTTTGTATATAATATTTGTCACTCTGGATTCAGTCACTTTTTCTTTCACTCTCGGCCATGGTTGTCGATGAAAATATGCACATGTTATCTCTGTGTTCTAGAAAAATACATGTTTGTAATTTTTTCACGCATACTTAAGTTTGTACACAAAAGGGCACGCCTTCCTTCATAAACGAATGCGCTATATTTAATGGCAAGGGTATATTAGATGAGGGGAGCAAGTGGAGGTGTCAGTTTAAATCCGCCAACCTGATCTTTCTTCTACCAAATAGCACCGTTAGCTCGATCTTCCTGGATCATCGCCCGAAACCTTACCAGCTACAAAATGCTTATGAATCGAATAACATTACTCACGAGGTGGACACATTACTCAGCATTTCGAAAAGCGAGGTAAAACTTGTATGCACTAAAGCGAGGTAAAACTTGTATGCACTAAAGATAAAAAAGACGAAACGGTTCATAAAAAATCAACTATTACCACTAACAGTAAAATATTTTTATCCGTAGCTTTAGATAAATAGTGTGTGTGTGTGAGAGAGAGAGAGACAGAGAGAGACAGAGAGAGACAAAGAGAGAGAGAGAGTCTTGCAAACGGAAATAACGTATTTTCCAATTATGTTGTTTCATGGTTTTACAGTTAACTATTTTCGAAATCTCATTTATTTCCCATTCAACCAATTTAACCAAGATTAATGCGTGCCAAATGGATCAATTAGTTCAGTATACCTATTTTATGTACTTATGTGTAACCGTTTCTCGAGGTCAGTACGGCACTTACGAATATGATTCGGACAGTGAAAAAACAACAACGTATGAAATTTTAACAATGATTGAAACTTTCCCAACCAAGATTACAGTTCAACAAGGATTTGTTAACATTGGACATGAAAACGACCGGAAGCCAGAGTGTAGGTATTGTGGTCCATAGAGGATATTGTTTGAGAGAAACATTGTTCATGAAAGTTTCATAACGTTGTGGACTGTTTATGCGATTCCCCTAATATTTTTGTTAATAAACTCCCCCTAGAAATCCATGCGGATCCTTAAAATATTCTGTTTCTAAAAATAAATTTCTACTTGAAAAAATTGTTTAATCTGATTGAATTGCATATCATATCGTTTTTGTTTGCTTTTCATAATTTGCCATCATTTTATTTAAAATTTAACATTTGTAGAATAAAAAAAATAGGTTTATACTTTACATTTGTAGACTTAAATTGTTCATATATGCATATGGTGTACTGGGATTGAGCTATATAAATGTAACCTCCATTTAACTGAAGTCTACAAAACTACATAACTGTCAGATGTGAGGATTCGCTCTTCTCCTGCTGACACTTCAAGTAGGGAAGACGTATAATTCGTTTTCTATCTTTTCCCATTGAGGAATAGATATTCAAATTAAAATTAGTGAAGATTATAAAGGCATTATATATATATATATATATATATATATATATATATATATATGTGTGTGTATGCATGTATGTATATACACTTTTTAAATCTATAAATCTAAATTTATAAATGTGTTATGTAAAGTATAAACCACATTTTTTAAAACGATATTATACGCTTTTTATACATCGCTATTTCTCTATCAGCCACGCAAGCAAGTAATCTTCCACTCTTTCACTGGTATTTTTTTGTGAAAATGTTCCCGTTCTGTACAACAATTTATATAGAAACTGAAATTTGACTTTACCTTCGCATACATGTGATGCTTTCCAAATCCTGATCGAAGACAAATATATTGTAACAACGATAAATCGACAGTTTTCCCATAAGATATTACTGAATAAATTGACTGAATATTATAATACTTTTTATTATAACTAATTGAAGATTATAATTAAAATGTCACACTTGAATTGTACAGGTTGTTGTTTCTTTTATTTCGCCAATCAAACAAAGCCAGATAGAATGATGAATAGCCTTCATATAATAGATAATTTACAAAACTAACGTTCACTCGTTTTCTTTTGTTCCATTCATCATTCAATAATTGTACTTTTTTGGCTGTTTATATTTCACTCCAATATTACTCCCTTTCTCAATTTCAATTTCTTTTCTGTCTTTTTCATTTTTTGTGTCTATTTAGTTTTTGCCGCTCACGCTTTTATGTGTGATAATACTTATCTCTCTATTGATCTATCGACTATTAAATCGATTAATCTTTAACATTTTCCTCATCAATATCATTATTAATTTACAAATGGAGTCGCATGGTGCTTCTTATTTTAGTAATGTTTTGTCCAGGCAAACATTAATTGTTTCATGCCAATAAAGCCAATATAAGCAGACGCGTGTTAAGCGGGTCTGAAAAGTAACGGGACTGAATGTAAATTGTGAGATATAGACGAAAGACGGATATATGCAATATGATATTATGCAACAGGATATTTTGTTAGCTTGTAACTCTTATCTAAGCTACCTAGAAATTTTAACATTATTCGATCTGCATGATTATTAATAATAATGTCTGCTTAACATAATGAACCTCCTACATAGTTGATTGATCTTGCACCGTGTGTTACTCAAAGCAAAAGAATTATAAATATGAAAGTTTTAAATCGCTGAACCTCCAAACGTTCCATAATGATTAATGTTTATTTTACATGTGGACGGTATATCACCGAAAAAAATTCATAGCAGAGCATACACATGGAACAGAATAATATTAAGAAATACGGAAAACTCGACAGTGACTGATAAATAAACATGATTTTTCATTATTTGGACTTCAATACTTAGCTTGGCTTTTCTTTACACGTTTCGACCGAGACAACCTTAGACATTTCGAACTTGCGAAAGTGATGTCGAACTCGAGGACCTATACTAACAATTCATTGATTTAATTGCGCCTGTTGCTGATTGGTGTGTTCGTATTATCGCATATAGTAAAGATAAAAACCTTTAATTTCCAAAAGATTATAAGTGGTTGTTAATAAACACAGTTTATGTTACTCCCCAAATTTACGAAAATAATACTACAATGACATTCACGAACTTACAAACTCATCTTGCCAAGATGTCTAATGTTACTACTTATGAATCACTGGTTGCCTTTCTTTTTTTCTCTCTCTTTATATATATCAAACATGTAGTCATGTGACAACTTTTTGGTACTTTTACAGTTTAATCAAGACATTAAAAAACTAAAATATCGAAAAAAGTTTAAATTGTACGTATTCGTTATGGAATGAAGTTTCCCCGAAAAAAATTTTCACTTGGTCTCTTCAAATAGTTTTTATTTTACCGCGAAAAAAAACAATTTGTTATGTTACCGAATAAAAGGTTCCATTTTTAGGAAAAAAAACTAGTATTAAAGATGAGGAGGGTAGGTCGGCACATTAAATTGAGTTATCTCCCCGTGGCGTTTCTAAATTTCAAAAACATTCGTTTTAAATCCAAGATGTCTGCCTTCAGCGCGCTCTCATAAAAACGTGTTGTCTGCTGTAAAAAAAAAAATAATCGATCAAATTAGTACATTTTTTTTCAGAAGTCTCCAGTTCAAAACGGATACGTACAATATAACCTTTTTTCGATATTTTCGTTTTTTAATGTCTTGATTAAACTGAACAAGTACCACTTTTTTTAACAATCTATTACATAAAAGCTAAATATGAAATTATATTTTCCTTCGGGTGATTAGGCACACATTACCTTATATTTTTGTAAAGAAAAAACCCAGACATGTGTTCAATGTTAATAGTTTATTCTATTTAGTATTTGATCCAACACAAGGCAAGGATGAATAAAATCAATGTATTCTTAGACACTGCGTTACACCCAATCAAGTGAAAATCAGCTTGTTTTTCTTAGGTTACCAAACATTTCGAAATAAATTTACTGTATTATGACTGATCATACTATACACTAATATAATTTCAAATTGCATAGTCACGTAACTGATTCAGTTTTCAATTAAATGCAAACATGGCATAATAAAAGGAAAATAAAATTGTAACTTCTCCCCCAATTTCCAGATTTTGTAATTATGCCAATATGCATTTTATTCTTTTAATGAATTGATATGTGCGTTTTAATATGATGGGCTTACGGCAAAAAAAATTCCTTGATTGATATAATAATTAAATTAATAATTTTACGCTACGAAACAGGTGATGTCAAGAATTTTGCATGGTAAGATGGTGAACATCTTCAACTTTGTAACATAGACATTTATCATTTAATGCTATATGCTCTGTAATTAGACTGAGCTTTAAAAAAAAAAAGATCGGAATAAATAAGGTGAATTATCATTGGAAAATACACATTTCCACACACACGCACACACACACCCACACACACAAACACATGTATAATTATGTGTGTGTATGTGTGTCTGTGTATGTGCGTGTATGTTAGAAAATCATAACTATATTCTGTTACAATAATTACAATTTATTTTAACATAAGGTTTTAAAGTAAAATGTTACTAATTCTTTCTTTTTTTATTTTTGTTATAGCCGGGCTGCTTAATGCATGACGTAAGTGTCAAATCGAATGCAGACATATATATATATATATATATATATATATATATATATATATATATATATATATATACATACATATATATATACATACATATATATATATATACATATATATATACATATATATATATACATATATATATATACATATATATATATACATATATATATATATATATATATATATATATACATACATATATACCAAGTTTTGGCTATTCAAGAATTCAAGAGAGAAAACTCATGAATTAAACGAGATTTATTAAGATTGCACATAATAATGTGTTTCTTTTTTTTACATAGGCGTCACCACTTATCAAGGCCGATAGGACACTCAAGGATAAGGGTATAAGAGTGTAGAGTAGTCAAAAGGACAATATAGTAATCGATAGTAATGGAAGTTCGGTAAATTTGTAAACTTAAGTGGAACGGCTCATCAGAAACTTGTTCACGTTGGACTTGAAGACAACCATATTATAGACAGTTGGAAAGCAGGAATACGGAAGAAAATTCCACAGGCGTGCAGTTCTAAGAAAGAAGCTTTGATCATGGAATCTATGTTTAGGTTTGGGTACAGATAAAGAGTGGGAAAATTATTGATAATGTTTTCAGCTAGTCTAGTGTTTCTTGTGAAAGTTTGGCGAGGGGGGACCGTAGATTGAAGCTCAGTTGAACACTTTCCATGAAAATAACGATAAAGCAGAGACAAACTCGCAAAATTTCTTCTGTGAGATAGAGGTTGCAGCGAAGAGAAAAGGACATCTCCCACCAGGCCACGAAGTTTATTTTGAACCCTATCAAGGCAGGACAAGTCTTTTCTAGCAGCTCCTGCCCATATGTGACAACAGTATTCCATCCTTGGACGTATTTGGCTCTTATATAGATAGAGAATTGCATCAGCAGTGAGATATCTACTGGATCGATAGAAGGATCCGACCATTTTTCCAGCGGCCTTGGCAACAGATTTGATGTACGTATTCCATTTAAGATCAGGAGTAAAGGTCAAGCCCAGAAGCCTGTCAAAACTTGAGGCCTCCCCAAGACGGGAGCCATTCATTTTAATTGATGCCAGATGGGGATCAGAACGTTGCTGATGCAAATATAGAAGCTTGGTTTTAGATGCATTAAAAGTAATCAACCACTCCTTTCCCCATTGTACAACGTGATTCCACAGGAGTTCAGTTTAATTTAGTCGCCCGATATATATATATATATATATATATATATATATATATATATATATATATATATAAAGCTGAATGCCTGTGTGTGTGTGTCTGTGGTCACGAATAGGCTCCTATATTGTTAAAATAGGTTCCTAAATTGTTAAAAAAAAAACTGATAGAAGCTTTCTCGAGACATAGGAATGGGTATGTTTGATCCTGCAAAACGGGGGTTCATTAAAATTGTGGGGCCTGAGTTCACGCCTGGTTCACAATGTATGGAAATAAAAAAATTAAAAATTACAAAAAAACGTTTACAAGTGTTTTTGATATCGATGTACATAAGAATACTTTAAGCATGTTTTAACTTAAATAGGAATGGTATAATAAAATTATGGGGTCTACGTTCGCGCCTGACCTCCAAAGAAGGGAAATAGGCAAAAACTTTAATAAAGAATAAAGACTTTCATATCTATCTGCGTAATTATGTTTCAGTTTGATGGTATAATATAATTATGGGGTGTTCGTTCGCACTTGACCTCCATAGAATTGAAATATGTCACAAAGTTTAACAAGGTTTTTTTTTTATATAGATCCACAGAATATTGTGATAAGTGTTTCAGTGTGAACAGATATAGGATAATAAATTATGGGGTTTATCTATTTTATTTTTACTTTCATCATATTTTGCTTTGGTTTTGACACCCCCGAATTTGAAGCTATCTCTTTACAACCCTTCCTTTTCATAACCTATCATACTTTCATAAATCAGAGTCCATTTTCTGTAGGCGGTTTTCGAACCCAGTCATCGACGGGTACTTTTGCTAGTGTATATATATATATATATATATATATATATATATATATATATGTATAGATATAGATATGTGTGTGCGTGTGTGTGTGTGTGTGTGTGTGTAATCCGTGTTTTTCACTTAACACTCATTTTTATAGAATAATTTAGTCTCCAGATCCGAATATCTCGAAAACTAATGTCTTATTTCCTGACAGTCGTGACAGATCTACATGAAATGTGAGAGAAACAATATTTTCTAGCAGGAATTTTCCTGATTATTCTAGGCTGTCACTCCTCATCTAAAGAGTTCCGTACAATTTACTTATTTATTTATTGGGCAAGAATAAATTTTGGCTGAAACCATTTTCGTTTTTTTTTGTTAGCCCCACGTCATATGTTTTATTTGATATTCGAAACATGACCCATGATTTTATCTCAGCATCCTCTGGGAATATCTTGTATTTTAAGTCCTGATCAACCGATAAACGAATTGAGCTACAACCGAATCAGTCTTCACATTTAAACAAATGCCTCGCATATTTCTAGTCCATGCAATAAAATCTATGCGTGAAAATCTTTTATAGCCAGAGAACAAATATTAATTCTCGTGGATGCATTGTTGTATTTTATCGAGTTGTTATATCGCTCTTACATCTGTTTCACTCAATATATATTTCATACAGTTTTTATATTTCTTCGACAAACATTAATTCATAAATTCATATTTCTTAGAGAAAGAAAAAAATGTTATACTATTGTAATGTATTGCTACTTCTGTCTTACTGTTAATCCCACCGCCCTCAAAACTAGAATTTATTTGAATGGACAAGCATGCAGTATTTAGTTAAAATAGAAGATCTGATGTTTTTTCGCTAGTGTCGTCAGATTTTATATACCTCCTGTGTTCCTAGAGTAAATTAACGTGTTATGCGTTCTCTCCCCTTGTTCTTTATATCCCTTGTTCGCTTTAGGCGTCCTTTTTTTCTCTCCTTTTTTGTCTGTCGATGCTTTCACAGTCGAGATGTAACTTCGCCGCCATATTTGAAAAAGCAAACAAAAATTTGGCGAACCTCTATAAAACGTTCACATAAGTAAAATCATGAAGTCTTCTGCTATCTACTTTTATTGATTTTATTATTGAACATAACCGCATGAATAAAACAAATATTTATCAATGAAACCCTTGTGATATACATTCCAACATGTTGCTTTTGAATGTTGAGACGTAATCAACAACGTGAAAACTGGTCATTGGTTGGTTGGTTGGTTGTTATTGTTTTACAGCATATCAACCCTTTTCATGTTATTTAATGCCGAATCCAATAATTTTAAATAATTTTTTTTTGATACCATACATTTTTTTCAAGTCGGTTTCTATTTAACCCATATTGGGAACCCATAGTTGGGAACCTGGAAGCAATGGCAATTAAAAGGTGGCTCTACACTCCCCAAAGCCCGCAAGCTGGAGCCTCACCGTGGTATATACTTTAAGGTTATATCCAGGACCGACAACTGGTCAAATGTTTAAAGTGATTATATATTGCGTATATGGTATGAGTCATATTAAGATATAACCAGGCTATTAGGCATCATACAGTATCTATATAACAAGCAGTTCGTAATGCTGTAGTTTGTCTGTAGTAATTCCTGTTAAAATACACATTTTAAAAGAACTGTTTGAAACATTTATAATCATGAATTAATAAAATCACAACTAATTTTAAAATCTTTATTAAATGTTCATTCTAAATCCAGTTACTTTAAACATTGGTCCAGCGGCTCAATTAGATTATTTCTTTTGTTGATATGATTTACAATTACTTAATGCGTACACCTGCACTGGTTATTATGCGAATGATGTGTTCTCCGTTTGTATACGGGCATATTTGAGATATTTAAAATTCTTTGGAAAATGCCACACATAAGCGATCACTAGATGGAAGAGGCAGAATTTATTCTAGAAAGGACAATGGCTACCTTCGACAGAGACGCTACTATGGAATATATTCAATGTCTACAATGTAATATATTGATTAAGAAAATATCTGCGATAATTTCTTTTGGTGATAATCTAATATTTATGGGGTGAAGGATATTCTGAGATAATTGGATACAACATGTGTATAAGAGTTACGGGAGTTTAGTGAAAGAATACATCTAGCTTATAATCAGAAGAGATATCCTGGTTGATGATCTGGATATACCAATAAGGCACCGTCAGACTAAAATGTGTTCAAGTCATGTTTCCGGTTATTTTATTATAAACGCTGTGTCATGTTAATCTAACCAATCAGATCGATTATTACTTCTACCCATGCGCCCATTAGATAAAGACAGATCTTTGTTATACAATAGCTTGGCTAATTATTATGTCTTCCTATTAACCCTTTTTTCGTTTGGAAATAATGTCGCTCACCATTATTTATTGATTAAAGTGAATTTCTTAATATGTCGATGCTTAGATAATATTGACACATTTAAGGCTAAAATATTTGAAGCGGTTATATAGTTCGATTTAGAGTGTCATATTATTTTTTTCTATTTAATAACAATAGTAATTATTATTATTTCTATTGTCATATTTTGTGCTTTGCTCTTGTTTTTGCCGATGTACTGCTCATAGACGGATCATAACAAATTGCCATCGCTTATAAGTAATTTCCACAATCTTCTAGCGTGTCTCGACAAGAAAAGATTCTAAAAAACTCCCACATTGAAATGGTTTCCAATTTTCTCAATTAACTTTTTATATAAAGTTATCGCACTCACAGGGTCTTATCGCAACAGGTTCTAATTTTTTCAACTTCTACAAATCATATTTTCGATCTTAATTTTTAATTATTATTGCCTTGAGTTCCTTTTTTCAAACAAGATTAAATCTGATTCCATTGTTTTATTCAAATTTTCATATTGGACAATGATTTCGCTATATCACTATTCACCAACTCTTTCTGGAAAATTTATCCTATTGTTTACTGAATCCAACCTTCTTTCCTTACATATGTATCAATGGACATTTCTCAAGATATTGTCATGGCGTCTCTTGTACTCTTCTCGAGCGAACTTTCCACGACTACTGACGATGTGATGTGCATTCTTAAATTTCTGCCATTACTATCACCACACTGGATTTCATTTAATTTGTTGTGAGCACTCGCTTCTGAGCCGCACCTCCAAGGGCGTTTGTGCTAAACTTCAAATAACATTTTGACAACAATCGCATGCTTTTTTCCTTGTTCACTGATCTTTACTGAACTGCGCATGCATCGTCCTCTCACACTAATACTCTTTCATTCTTTGTTTATTTCTAGCTCTGAATTCTTTGTTCCTTGCAATTTCGTTTGCTTGTATTTTTTCAAATTTTACACACGTTTCACAAGCTTTTCTTTACAATGAGCAATGCCAGCATTTTACGCATCCTTCTGCGTCTATTAATCCTCATACTCTTATTTTGCATAATATTCTGACAGACAACTTCCAGCGCCCAGGATTTTGTGCGTTGCTCAAACTCTGCACGAAAGTCAGATTGTTACAGCTCTATTTTCAACCCGGAAGCGAGAGCCATCTCAGCAAAATGCAATACGTCTTTTGCATCGATATGCGTGCTGTCGAATATTTGGATGACGCCTACCTTGCATAAAAAACATTTTAGAACTACCGTCAGAATAGCTGTATTTTTCTGTATTTTTCTTTGATTAAATAACCTACTCACAACGGATGAGGAGCAGCCAGGATCCACTAACGCTATCCTACCTAACTCACTGATTTTTCTTTACTATGGGGAGCATTCTAGTTTATTTGGGAAACACTAGCGCCCCTTACATCGATTCCCGGACACCTAAATATGTCCATTTTTGCTGGCTTTGAGTTGTGTTTTGGGAAGCCCTCTTACTTTGTCAGCAGATTGCTAGTAGTATCTCACAAAGTGATTGGGACCTCAACAATTGTGGCACTGCACTGCGAATGCGTCATATTGGTCGGGGGTTGAAGGTGAGTCAGTAACGTGCTCATCCACTTCTACTTTTGCTGTCATGAGAACTCGTGACCTAGCAAGAATCTGTTCCAGGTGTGTGTTACATTCTTCAATCCCTCTCTTCTCAATATTAATCGTTGTTTTACCAACAAAGCGTTATACCTTAGTCTGAGTGGCAGAACACGCTCGACGTTGTACACGTAACACATTTAGCATACCAGCGTCACCTGTTTCAACTATTTAGACACTGTATTCTCAGGGTAAACGCTATGAAATTGGAGCAATTAATTTAATGTCAAATGTTTTCCTGCCGATTGCGTTAGTTACTCATTTATCATGATAGCTTCTTTTGCAGGTTGTTTTTTTTTTTAAATTATAGCTTACAGTATCGGAATTCTTTGTAAGTTAGAATTTTCCTCGATCACTGTTTTCCTAATGCATGCGCATATTTTATTGATAGATGTTTACTGATCAAGCATTAGCGATATAACCCACTTTCTCTTCGACTTTAGTTTCATTTGTCTTCATTTACTCTTGCTACATCGAGTGGCTTATCTAAGACACACCTATTGCGTCTTTTCTACTGGTATACTCGCACTGGTAGCAGAAAGAGCACACCTTTTTTTTTAGGTGTGGTTGTTTGTAGCATTACTACTACAAGTAGCTTATCAAAGATTTCCACTTCCTTAATGAAAATGGACGATCCATTTCAACTAAAGGGAAATAAGGATCAAATATATTTTTACTGAAAAGGAAGAAACTCATAGCTGTTGAAAGTAAAAAGCCACTTTCCTCATAGCACCAAACGGCCGAAGTCGAAAACATGAGAAATGGTCATTGATAAAATGTTATCGATCTATACAGAAACATTAGTGGTGGCATTGAAAGAAAGGACACGTTGATGTAATTGAGTAATGAAAAAAGAGAACGATGTTCAAACATAAATATATTTATTGACGAATTTGATATCGCATTGATGTATTAATAGTCGCTATCGTTAAAGCCGAATATTAATAATTCGTTCGCATCGAATGAAAATTTGTCTACAATTCTGAAACATGTGAAAAATTTTGGCGCTTTCGTTTTTCCATTTACATCATTTTATAACCACTCATTTGCAATGTTTTATGAGCGGCCGAGTATTTAGTCTGGCTGTTACACCCTATCCAAACCCATTGCTATTCGTAAGATTGAGTTTATGACCAAAACGTCAGAAACCAAAAACTTTCTCAACCCTTTCAGTTTTATAGCTAATCCATTTGCCCATTGCATTTAACCTGACAACACGTTGTGCTGGCGAGAGAAACGAATGAGATCGACGAATGATAAGTGAGTGCATTGGCGTGAAATTTCGAGATTGCATATCTATATGTCCTTCATTCGCTTTCGTGCCATCTATTATTTTTATCTTTCCATATTTTGTTGGGTGCACTATACATGTGATATCCTTCCCATACCCTCCGATGCCCATTTCTCTTTTCTCCCCTTTGTCTGTCTCTCTCTATTTCTCTCTCTCTTTTCACCTCTCACTTTCTTTCTCTAATCTCAAACAGCTGTTTCGCCGTAACAGCTGTCTTCAATGTAAATAAAATAGTTTGGGAAATTTTAATAAGTCGTATCACAGAGAACTATTAAATATTCTAGAGCACCTAAATTTATATATCTATATATCTATCTATCTATATATATATGTGTGTGTGTGTATACATACATTCATACACACATACATAAATACATACACACATATGTATATATATATATACTAGCAAGGGTACCCGGCGTTGCCTGGGTTGACATGAAGTTCTGTTTGAAACACACCGGTATACTAATTATTTTCATCATGGGCAACATGGATATCCCCACAAACAAAAATAAAAGAACGGATGAAAACATGTAAATGTAATTGCTCAAAAAAAGAAGTATGTGATACCCTCTCCACCAGATATTTCGGCAGAAGGGCTACAAAGAGAATAAACTATTCTCCGGATATTGAGCTCTGGAAATACCCCCCAAAGATCATTAAAAATAAATCATTACAACTTTTGTTTCAATAAAAATAGCAGTGAATGTCCGTGAAATTGCAAAAAAAAAGAAAAAAAAATATCTATTAAGAATTAATTCCAAAAACAATTAAATGCCATTTTTTTGTGATTCTATATTTCTAATGTAATCACCCCCCCCCCCTAAAAAATTGAGTTTGTCCTATTTTGGGGTTTGTTCTGTTTATAAAATTGTTAGGTGAAAGTACATAATGGTTTCATAAAAATTAATTAAATTTTTCGTTATTTCATGTTTCAAATGTAATTCCTACTCCCCCCCTGCCACAAAAAAACTAAAAATGATTGCATTTGTCATGTTTTATCTCCCCCCTCGATCGCCAAACTTGAAAATATGCTAGAGATGACATGCCTGGTTGAACGCCTTGTGGCCAAAAAGTGGGTTCTCATTTTACGTTAAATTTATGTAGAAAAGTTATTCCACGCGCTAAAATGTTGATTTTTTTTGTCAAAATTTCCTCTTTCATATTATTAAAGACTGCTTAAACGTATTAGGCCACAAAAAACACGTCTAAATTTGTTTGTCAATGTCAAGTTTCTTTCCAACCCCCCAAAAACTTTCAAATGACGACTTTTATTGGTTTTCGGTGGTGCTGAAAACGAATATTACGTTTAAATTTGGGGCAGATTAGTAGTTTTCATGATATGAAGAAATTACTTTTTCAAAAAGTGTGAGGATCACTTTCCTATATAAATATAACGTAAAATGAGTACCCACTTTGTTGTCACCTAGTAATTCTTCATATCATAAAACAAATTCAACTGTGATATTCGTTTTCAGCACCCCCTGGCGCTGTTTTCTTTTACGAAGGAATGTGTTCATTTTTTCATCTCATGATTTAGGACGATAATTATGCTGTTAGTAAGTTTACAAACGCATACTTTTGCTTTTCGTTCTTTTTTCTAGGGGTTAAACGACGCTGGGGCACGTCGTAAAAATTGACCATTTTTAATTTAAGATATTAAATAAAGTATAAAGAACATCTGTTTTGCAGGCAATTAAACACACTTGCTGTGGTATAATTATTATAATAAATCCTGGGCAACAGCGATTCAATTTTATGAACAAAAAATAAAAAGAGCAGGGGATGATGAATTTTGTTCACATGTGTCTCTGTGCCTAACTCTGCCCTCGTGAGGGTGCAAGTAAATGAGAACTTTAGTTGTAATTATTTTTCTCTAACAAATAAAAAAAGGTTACTTAAAAAGTAAGAATAAGTGAAAAAAACTTCCTCCGAATAAAAATAAAAAACAATAATTCAGCTTAGAACACTATTTCGAAATGAAAATAAAAAAGGAAACATTTAATAACGTGCTCTGTTTAAAACAATTTTTCAATTGAGCTATCAAGTTATTTCCCCTTTTGGTTTTCTGGTGTTTGGTTTGAAAATTAAACGGTTTTAGATTTGAGATAAAATAAATTAAATCAAACATAACTTGAAATTTAAATAAACTAAATAATTAAAACTCTTTTAATTAGTACAGTTGAAACAAAGCTATTATGTCGAATAAGTAATATCATCGAGGTAATTATTTAAATAGATTGCATTTGATGTGATATGTTAATGACCGTAACTCAAGCATATCTCTATAAACAGTTGGATCACAGCATTTTCATTCTCATCTTCAAAGAAAAAAAACCGTCATAACCTTTTCTTAGGTTACTCCACACTATATTATGACTTTAAATGTGAGCCTTATACTCGAATTACTTTGACGTGAATTTTCGGTGTCCCAGAACCTGATATTCTGCTTATTGACATTACATTCAAAGCGAAATGAGCCTTATCTACATGAACTGCTTGCGAATAAGCTTATTGTCATTTCTGGCAATTTCCTGAAGCTTGACAGCGTAATTTAGTCGACTTTTGAAAGTCTTGTGGTTGTAAAGATTGCATTAATCGAATTTGTAAGGATACATGTACAAGTTTATATTAATGCGCTGTATCGAACTCCATGAGATGGCAAGTTCTTGCGAACACCAACAAGTTGATGTAGTTGGGTTCTCTTCAATGCTACGCCTCACATCTTCAGTCTTTTAGGTCTACAAGCGACCTTGTCCACGTGTATACCTATCATTTACAGAATCATGTTCTTTAAAATGCGTCGCTAAGTTCATTAATGCATCTCTAGTAGGAGGATGTGGTAAATTGAGATTGTGCATATAAGATTATTGCGTTACAACAATTCACCGTCCATTTTCAAAGTAAAATTCAATTATATTCGCTCATTGTTCTGTTGTAAACATATCACTACCAAAATTTTCTAAAGATTCTATTTGATCATTGTTAAAAGAAAAATTAAAGTATATTAATAGAAACAAGTTTCTGTGTTTTTTTTAATGTAAAGTTACATATGGACCACACTGTATATAGTGCAACTTGCTAAGAGACAGCATTGGTTACCGTGCTAGTTTGATACAACATAGATAGTGTTTGAGTTTTACATTTTTATCGATTTTTAATACGTGGAAAACATGCTAAATTAATGATTAGTATAAAAACAAACTTGTACAATATATTACTGTCCCATATATATATATATATATATATATATATATATATATATATAAATATATATATATATGTATATATATATAATGGCATCAACAAGAAAGTCCGCACTTGTCATTTTTTTTTAAACCGCAAATCTAAGCTGTTTGAACAATTTATATTTTGATTCGCCTTTAATTCCTATATAAGTTTACTTTTTAATAGTTTACTTATAATTAAAGTATTATGATGTTCACCTTCATTTTTTTAAAAATTAACTCCAAATATAGAAGGTAAAAAGAACTCCACACAATGGAATATTGTTATTTAAATGTAATTGTATGACTTTAAAACAACACAAATGCAACAAGAACACAATTAGCTAGTTAATATTTAATAGCATAGCGCTTCAGCAATGTAACAGCCTGCAATATTTGGGGTATTCTTAGAATTAGTCTACGGTAATACCGCCGTGAAAGAGCATCCGGCTTTTCTTTAATTTTTGTTCAAAGTTCATCCAGATTTACAATTTTCTGATTGCGTGTCTGTTGCTTGATGTAATGTCTTATGTTTACGATAGAATTGAGGTATGGATAGAGTGAGCTTTTTTATATTGTCAGCTTTGTTAATGGGATCATTATCATGCATGAAAACGGGATTATTACACAAATTTTGAGCAAAGTAGGATAGAAAAGTCTCAGTACAACATAATAATATATTTGGTCGAATTGATTAGATATTGCAATCCAACTATAAGCCATGGACCATTGGTCCTACTAAAGCCCCACACGAAAATTGAACCTCCTTCACCTTGCAGCAATGAAACTGTGCCCCTAGGATTAAGTTCTTCGTCCTTTCTTCGAGGGGCGCATTGGCTACCATCAATGCCTAGCCAATTGAACTTGGTTTCGTTGCTGAAAACAACTTTCGACCAATATGAAGAGTCACGATTTTTATTGCAGTTGACGGTCCTTTACAGAAATTATTGGTTTGCGTCTTGCAACATATATTCGAAAATTAAATTCCTTCAATCATTTCTTAACTGTATAAAGAGAGCGTTTTGTTGGATTTGTGGAGTTGTTTCAAATCTTTTCCTGAGACGGCGGATCTTAACATCATTGTCTTCTTGTTTAAATACGACCTCAAGTACCAAAATATTTATGGTTTTGTTGCTTTTGCACAGTCATTCATACAGTTTTCTCATCACATTTCAAATTGCGGCCGATTTCTCGATTGGATAAACCAGAAAAGTGGGACTAAAGAGCTCGCGAGAATCACTAAGAGAAACTCGAAGCATATGGCCTAAAAGTTATATAACCTGTAAAAACAACAATGGTTAGAGATGTAGTTTTGCCTAAAATAGGGGATATTTTAAGTTGATTTTAAACTCATTTGTTGCTGCAGAGTTTCTTTTTGCCTTCTTGATTTGAAGTCATCTTTCTATTCATACAGCAACGGTCTGATTAATGCTTTTAGTCCTCCAACTTTTCATCCCCAGTCAATGTTCAAGGAAGATTTTAAGCAGATCTCCGCTGATAAATGCAAAGATTAAGAAGTCAATGACAAGCGGCGTTTTGATAACCTAAATATATTTTTAAAAATTATCGAAAAAGGTGAAAGTACTGGAAATTCGGGGTGACATTTTGTCACCAATATTCTTGGGAGCATTCTCTGATGATGGTCACTGTGAGGACTTCAAGTGAGTTCACATGATAATAATGTGCAATTTAAAAGCGAGAAACATACATATACGCAAGAAGTAGTAATATATATTTATTGTTTTTATTAATTTCTGTTTCAAATTAAATTTCCTCGGTTTGTTTTTATTTATTTCAAATCATATTTTCTCATCTATTTGTCGTTCAAGTTGTACTGTTCGATCCAACATTGACATATGATAGGTTCGAACGGACACGCACTAATGCCAGCGGCTTTCCAAATCTGTCAGAATTTCAATGGTGCTGTCCGCTTAACTCAGCCCATTCACAAACGGTCAATTTCTATCACGATCAAACTTTGATAAGCCCTTATTGATTAACTATGTTTTTGTTTTCATTCAAGACTATTATAAAAGTGCATGTTAGTAATAAATCGATATGTTTGTCATTCACAGAATATTATGGTCATTTTATAGCTAGTGCTCATTGTCATCTTTGTGGATATGAAGTAACGTAGGAATTGTACCACTCTGCTTTGAGTCGATAGCTAGTTTCCTAATCAGTTCATCAAGGTAGAAAATACTTTGATTTGCAATGAACTCCATCAGGCAAACATCGCGCATTTAATAACCTCATAAAACTACTTCACTTGTATTTGTGTCTTTTCTCGCGACTCGAAAAATTGAATTAATATTCATATATTTTTTTATTGTTATTCACCACAAACAAAACACATTGCTTGCATAGTGTAAGCTGTTTAGGGGGATAATTATGAACCATACCTATGAGAACGTTTTTAGTAAAGAGTTTAGCCGCCATAATTTTGTTACATTAAATTCAAATTTCTAAATGTTATGTAAAGTCAGAGCAACATAGAGCTGAGGGGTAATTGCAAAGTTAGAGGAAAGAAGCTCAGAGTGGAAAGTCTCAAAACCTCAACTGTGGAAGTAATGAGATGTTTTGTTTTTTTTTAGTTTTCGGATAAGTCGGGAAGTGCCACAAGTTCTTTAGCGCATATTTCATGGAATTCCTTGCAAAACAACCGGTCGAATACAACATTTTCGTGATTGGAGAGACAAACTTCAGACTATTTAATATTGTAGCGTATTGGATTATAGAAATCCTTGACTTTTGTAAAAAAATGAGATTAGCGTTTGGTTAACTAGCCCAGATGTGACAACGATAATTAATACTGGGAAAGTAGCTTTATAGGCATATAGAATAGTGGCAGCTATGAAATATTTCAAACATTGTTAAGGAAATTCATCTTCTTTTCAGCAGTCTTAACAATACAATCAGGTGGCATCGTTCGACGTGAATTTTAGAGCAAAAAATTTGCCATGGCAATTAGTGATCGGAAAGGGTTATTATAATTGTTAAAAGAACGGCGTTTCGATGTAGAATTAAATGGCACCATCCATTTATGTCCCGGTTTAATTACAAATACTTATCTAGAGATTCATACATTGCTATCCATATGTGTGTGTTAATTTTGCTCATATTTCTTGAAAACATTGTTTTGTTATTAGCAAATATACGAATTCCCGATACCAGAGACGCTGTCTGTTTATATCAAGAATCATAAAGGTTCAATTATTGATGCATATAACACACCGCTTATCATTTATTTACCAATATTGTAGCAATGAAATCAAACCCATATGTTAAGAAAATGTCTTGATTTTTATGGTATCCCACACGGAAAAGAGATAATGAGATTTTCATATGAAAACCGCTTTATCAATTACAGCTTTTTCTTTGCTTTACACTGCGCAAATGAGTTAACTAGATTGAATCAAATTCGGCATATGTATTCTTGTGTAAGTGCTAAAGGAAGTTCTAATGTTTTACCTCAACCTGTGCAGCTGCTATTGTGCAAAGGCAGGAAGCATTCCGTTGAATATAAGTATTGCAATTTTAAAAGCAATAGTGTAAACAAAAGTGATTTACAAAGAAAACTAATCATCATTATTATGAGCAGCATTAATAACTTCTTTGACTTTTTAAACTATTCATGTGGTAATAAGTTCTAAAAGTCATAATAAATAAAGAAGATGCCAACAATCTTAGAAAATACAACCAACTCAGTCACAAGAAATCCGGTGTCCGCCCTGCTAGATCTACATCTGATATACTGACTAATTTAACCCAGGATCAATGAGCATTATCAAATATCGAGATTCATTAAAAAATGAGAACAACTACCATTCTGGCATCTTGCTCCACGTAGTAGGCTGGTGTGGAAGATGTCGGGGGAAGTTCAAAGTGGAGCTTTCTTTGGACAACATCAGCTTAAAAGATAAAGTGTTGGTTAAGTAATCGGACTTCATGGCTCTCTAGTGAATATACTCGTGCACATATAGTGTCGTGTTCTGAACGACAATTAAAAATCTTAATTTACCTTTGTACATCGAATTCAATAAAATTTCGCAATATATGGGAATATGTAATAATTGATTTCCGTATTTTATGATGTATTTGAAATTTTTACTGGCCTAACCGTAATAGCTTTGAATACCCTGGCCTGAACATTTATTTTCAGTTGGCTCATTTATTGCTATTATCTGAACCTTCACGTTTTGATTTATATTTATGCTAGACTACTCGTGACCCGTTGGGTTATTATATGTTATATCTAGCTGTGAAATAGTGAGTATACAGAATTAATGGATAAATGCACAAAAATTGATTGCACGCGCGCGCAAAAACAAACATGACGACTAATCTAAACAATACAGAATACACTGAATAAAAAAGGTCCCAATTTCATTGCATCTAAATTAAATGAAAAATCTTTTATATAAGAAGGGTATAATCAGATAAATAAAATGGAATAATACGAAAAGAAAAAATACAAGTAGGGAGTGTGCATTGTACATGCCCACCCTGTTTTTTGTATGTGTTAACAGCCTTAAACATATGATGAATAATAACTAAGTAATATTTAACGGTGGCACATTTTCAAAGCAATTAAAAAAAACACACGTTTTGAAGTGTTTCTACGTATAGTTTTTAAAAATGTTTGAAACTTATGACCCCTCACACTGGTCCCTGTTTCTGCAATCTCCCCCCGCCACCAAACTTGAAAAAATATTAACGATATAAAAATTTGGGACACTAAAACAGTACATGGTATAATCAAAGGCATTTAACAACGATTTTTGTTTAAACAAAATATATTCATATTGTTTAAAATAATAATAAAACCGTTTTTATTGTATAAAATTATAAAAAAACTTCTATTTATATTGTTTAAAATAATAAAAACGTTTTGATTGTATAAAATTATAAAAGCGTCTATTGATATTGTTTAAAATAATAATAAAAACGTTTATATTGTATAAAATTATATTAAAACAATTCTACTGATATTGTTTCAATGAATGCGCAAGCTGATTTAAGTAGTTTTGTCGGCTTTAAAGTGCCAATTACTAAATATATCACAGGGATAAAATTGTAAACATTTGTTTTGTTTTTGTTATAAAACGATTCCAATTTACAATGAAAAATGCAAATGAAATTCGCAAAATGCCGATGAATAAAATAGTAGAGAGGGTTTAGCTTTTATTTTATTTGCATATTTTAAACGCGAAAAAATTGTCGATTAAAATGAGCTTTTATGGCTTTGTTTTTATTTAATTACGCAGGCGAATACTTATTCCTACTGGAATCTGGAAGGCTGGTGTAGAATACGCGGGAGAAGTTCAAAGTGGAGTTTCTTTTGGACAATATGAATTTAAAATATGAGTGTTCGTTAAGTAATCGGACTTCATACACGGTTTTATCACCCAACTAAGACGATTGAATTTTATAATAATTATAATTTTATAATATAATAATAGATCAAATATAAGTCCATATTCATTAAATTCAAGGCATTTCTTTGCGTTAAGATATTAGAACAGTATTTGAGTTTCTTAACTTGTTTTTCTCTCGTACTTTAAACACGCACAAACGCTATATGAATCAGCTCAAGAAGTGCAGTTTTAATAAATCGGAGGAATTAACACAAAATAGACACGAAGAGCCGATCAACGTACTATTCGATCACTTCCATCTCTACACGGCTCAAATCTCTCTGAAAGTACGAAGTTCCTGAAGAAAAAGAAAATTTATACATCCATTCGACATTAATCCCAACAGGAAGCAGTACTAACAGATTTATTTTTCCTCCTTTTTTTTCTTTTCTAAGAAGCGCTTGGAAATCAGGTTGTCGTAAGTCCGGAACATACTTGCGTCATAGATATTTCCAGTACTATATTACAATGTGAAAATACTCTCACAAGGAGCAGTATAATACTGCTGAATAAGCAGGAGTACTCCTAGTGTGCAGCGCGTACGATTTCCCATATTAGACATCAGCGGATAGTATGCTCCTCTTCCCCTTTATTCTATCCTTGTAACATTTTTGGTAAATATGTCTTTCTTACACCTAATTTCTGTTCCCTGTTTTCCTTCTGGATCTCACCCTAGTATCCACATCAATAACGAATAACGTTAGGGAGCTATATGGTTTTATGTCAATACTGGCCATTACAAGATGGATGACCATTTGGGAAGGCAAGGCGCTGTATGTACCGCGCCGAATCCTAGATACCTTCAGGTTGTTACGTGAGAGCGCATATATCACTGAGATAGATGCATTCTCAGTCTTCGTTAAGACAGGCATCAGGGAGAAAGTAACTCTGATGTAAAAATCTGCGGTATACAATATAATATGTTTTGTGGCAGTAATCTGCACTGACAAAAGTTAGCAGTAATACAATAAATATGGTTGGTTCTACACAAAGCCTTCACCACTATAAACAAATCATCTGTTTGGATTTCCGAGAAACTTAATTGTGGAGTGGAAGCACATCCGGCGACATTGACGGTAGAGCCCATTATATATATATATATATATATATATATATATATATATATATATATATATATATATATGGGTAGTTTTTTTGGTTTATATCCGTTAGAAGCGTTGAGTGAAATTTGAAGAATATATAAATAAATGTATAAATACATTTGAAACAAAACGGCAACGCGAATTTTTTTGTCAAACTTTTTCTCTTCATCCGCGACATAAGGTAGTGGAAGATATTTCAATGAACAGTCCACGTGATGTTGTTAACTGCGGGGTTTTTATGAAGCCGGATAGGTGACGTGTGGTCGCGCATTTTGAGAATCTGGGTAGTTTTTTTTGTTTATATCCGTTAGAAGCGTTGAGTGAAATTTGAAAAAAATGCGCGACCACGCGTCACCTATCCGGCTTCATAAAAACCCCGCAGTTAACAACATCACATCTCCATCGAAATAACTTCCACTACATTATGTCGAGGAAGAAGAGGAAAAAGGTTGACAAAGGACTCTTACTTCAAAATATATTTCTTTAAACACCCGTTTATTTTATAAAAAAATTTCGCGTTGCAATTTTGGCTTCAAATGTATTTATACAGGTTTCATTCTTCTTATATGTATACATATATATATATATATATATATATATATATATATATATATATATATATATATATATATATATATATATAATGGACTCTCCCGCCGTATGAGCCTCCGCCCCATATATATATATATATATATATATATATATATATATATATATATATATATATATATATATATATATATATATGGGTGTGTGAACGCGCGTGTTTTTTAAATATGTTATGGAAAAGTTAATTTATAACAAATTGATTTCATTAAGTTAATTTTGCTTATTATTCAAAATTAGAAATTTATATCCAAGTGAGTTATTTTTTCACGTTGAACGATTCATGTATCCGTTTTTGTGACGAAATCTTCTTCTTCGAAATATATTGATGTAGTTTTTAGTAGTTCAAATAACGAGGAAAAAAATTGTTTTGAATATTCTACCTGTCAAAATCTCAAGTGGCTTTAATAAGCAAGTAGACGCATGCCCGCCTTATATTTGAAGCAATTCTTCACGCTAAAACTTCAGCAGTTATTTTTTTGTTGTTATTCACTTGCGTAATTACGCCAGTATTTTTTGTAGGCATCATTGTTGTTTCTCTGTTCTTTGTTTCACGTATTTTGAAATATTGTTTGTTTCACGGCTAGCTTTTGTGAACAAAAGCCGACACCTCATCCATCATACACACGACGCAAGCGAAATAGATCGTTCCGCTTCTTCTCTTTCGCAAATCACTGCCTTGCTTTTGACGCTCTTCTTTTTTATGCGTTTAATCCTACAAGTCTAACGGTACTATTGAATAGCCATCCTTTCTAACTTTTCAGCCATTTTGACATTTTCTCTCCTGCTTTTGTTATTGGACTCTTTTTCACAATGTGATCAATGATTTTTGCAGATCCGAAGAATTGTTCTTCAGACTTTATTAACAAACCAATCTAGCAGAACACGTGCGCACCATTTCTCTTCCCAAGTAATTCATAAAAGGTTCTGATCATAGGTTGTTTTTCTTATCGAAATTTTAAATTAAGTTTGTTTTTTTTTTTCTTGAAATCGCTCGACTTTTTATTGGTTTACGTTCTATTTTACGTCTTTTATATTGTTTAAAAATTCTCTTAAAATTAGTTTTATCATTTACTTTTTCTATCGATCTATCTTATCCATTTCAAGATGTCAATATATTTTAATTACACTTACGCTTTCTTGTGTGATTCCTTTATATCTCGTTCCTTCGCCCTACATACTCTATCTCTCTCCTTATATATATATATATATATATATATATATATATATATATATATATATATATATATATATATATATATATATATATAACCTAATGGTATTTATTATATGTGTGTTATGGTTTTTTTACATAGGCATCACCACTAATCAAGGCCCAGAGGCTACTTGTGGATAAGAGTTAAAGGGTTAAATAGTGTACAGTAGTAAAATTGGACAATATAGAAATCGTTACTAATGGAAATTCGTAAATTTGTTAATTTAAGTGGAACGGCTCACAAGAACTTGTTTACGTTGAAACTGAACACAACCATATTGTAGTCAGCTGGAAAGCAGGAAAATGGAAGACAGTTCCACAGACGTGCAGTTCTAAGAAAGAAGCTTAGAAGCTTTGTTCATGGAATCTAGGTTTAGTTTAGGCACAGATAAAGAGTGAGGGGATTGTTATATTGTTTTCACTAGATGAGGGTTTCCTGTGAAAGATTGGCGAAGAGGTGAGAGAGTTGAGCACTTGCCATGAAAATAACGATAAAACAGAGACAAACTTCCAACATTACTTCTGTAAGATAGAGGTGCAGGTAATAGAAAAGGGCATCCCTACGAGGGTACGAAGTCTATTTTGAACTCTATCAAGGCAGGATAAGCCCTTTATAGCAGCTCCTGCCATGATGTGGCAACAGTATTCCATCCTTGGACATACCTGGCTCTTATATAGATAGAGCATTACAGAAACAATTTGTAATGAATTAAGTTAATACACTTGAGATTGTAACAAGAAACACACACACACACACACACACATATATATATATATATATATATATATATATATATATATATATATATATAAACAAAACCTCTTAATTAGGGTAACTTTTTATCTACATGTTTGCTTTCTGCAATTGCACTAGTATTTTACTACTTGTGCAGATTATACATGCCTGAATATAATTATTTCGCATTCATATTACAATTGAGAAGTGGGAAATATTGACGGTCCATCCGTGTAAATGACCAGTATTCTCTCTTTAAATAAGAACGTAAATGGGCAGTAGTTTTTATGCTTTAACCACCGATTGACATGGAGAAATGCACTCTATCTGTGTGTTTATTATTCAGACTCCTCAGGCTAATATTCACTTTTAACAAATACATAAAAGATACGATCAAGATTACTACAAATGAAGTAACCTTCTTCTACCACGCTATATTTACACATCCAAACTTCGTCTATGCTATAAGTAAATATTACTACATCTCGGCAACTGAATCTTCCACAGATCTCTCCCTAGTAGACAGGTCCGAAAAAGAGCATCGAATCTGATAGGTCACGCACTGTTAACCAAACTCATTTCTCATCGCCACAATGTAACATCTCTATTCTTGTTTTAAAAGCCAACTTATAACATTGGTACACGAAAACACAAAATAAAAAAAAACGCTAAATCCTTCCGCTCTAGTGTAGGAGTGTCCAGATGCTATAAATCCTTCTACTAAAATAGTTTCCAACTGCTGGATTCCACATTGCTTTCCAATTCCTTATTTAATTTAATGTACTTACTTTTATTATGGAATTATATTATATATATATATATATATATATATATATATATATATATATATCCTATAAAGAAAAGCCAGTCGGATTCGTATGCTTCCTAGAGTATGTCTCATATATTCCTTATTTCATCCTTTAGATTCTTTTTCCTATGATAATATATATATATATATATATATATATATATATATATATATATATATATATATTTAACATTCTCCTGTTCTAAATACATTATTATTACTAGTCTTTTTAGTAAAGTTGTTATACTGGGACAATTGCTCAATACTCAAAAAACGTCTGCATTTTTTGTATTTGCAAGGTTTCTAAAAGTGTATGATATTTTAGTTTAGTTCGATGTTTCCGCTGTCTTGAAAAACAACGGACACCCCCTGCAGGAGTATATGCGCATGTAATTGTGATGCAAGGCTTACGCAATCTCAACCACTCATTTCTTTAATCAGCACTGTTTGAGTCCAGTTGCAAGGAAAAGTCCAGACGACTGGAAACAATGCTGAGATAAGCGGAAAATCATACAGCACCTTGAAGAAGTAACAAATGGTCACCCATTTAGTACTGACCAGGTTCAACGTTACTTAACTTCAATCACTCAGCGGGAAACAGTGTTTTATCGTGATTATGCCGTATAATTGTTCAAATTGTGTTTAATAAATATTCATATATTTCGTTTACTGACTCATTAAATGATAAACAGAATAAGTGATTCCCACAATATATTTTCTAAATAGATTTTAGGAATCAAACTGTCCGGCCGTTGCATGCGTTGTTTTTACTCGTTACTTTGACATCGTCAGTTTACTTTCACACTTTTAGTTTAAATACAAATAAGAAATCTAATTTTTTCTGTCAGAATTCAGTATACCAAAACTAAACGTGTTATTGAAAACCGTTAAAATGTAATAAGAAATATCATTATACAATAGAAACTGCATCAACATTTCCGTTTATGTTACTTAGCCCATTTATTGCAAACACATGGCTATGAAATGGAGTCAAAGGAAAGGTAAACATGCATACGAATTCTTGCGAAATATTTTCATATGGTAATTTGCTTCTTTTCTTTTACACTTTTCTGTTTTTCGTTTTATTTTTTCTCGTCCTTCTAATTAATGCAAAAATTAACTTTTTTCTGTGACCTGTCGGCTGTCATCATAAACAAAGAGAGGTTATATTGCGTAAATATCTGCCGCAGAAATAATAGGAAGGTTATATTCTAAAAGGACCATATTAAATAGTGCAAGAAAGCGGTCTGAGACGTACTTCAATGCAATCTAAAATATACTGCTCTATCTATTATAGTGCGTAGAATAGATCTTACATACATGCATGTGTATGAAGATGGTTTATACGCCCATTTGGAAAAGAGTCGTAAAAGATTCAAATTCTTTGGTTATATTTTAAAATCTATTAAATTTGTTTGTATGTGTAAATGCAGTTTAAAGCTGGTGTGTAAACGTGGCCATGTTCTTTTTTAAATCTTTTAAACATTATTCATTAATTACATGCATTAGTAGAAAATAATCCTACTAGATTTGAAGTTCGCTTTATATATATATATATATATATATATATATATATATATATATATATATCTTAATAGAAGGGAAAGAAAGAAAAAGAAAAAAGAAGAAAAAAGAAAAGAAAAAAAGAAAGGAAAAAAGATATATATACATATATATAATAAAACATATAAAATGAAAAACATAATATTAAATAGAGCGATATATTTAATTTTAAATGAAGAACGAAAATAAACTAAATATAAGCTAATGTTTAGACTTTATTTCTAAATTGAATAAGTTTTAAACTAAAACTTGTTCTAAATCGCATAAATAAGCATGCAGATAGTTTTGTAAATAAACAGAGCAAATTCCCGATACGAAACTTACGTAGTTTCCTAACGATTTTACGTATTGATTAGTCCGATTTAAAAAATAAAAAAATTAAAAATTAAAAATTAAAAATGGAAAAAGAAAAACTTAAAAAATAAATATGTTTAAGAAATAATAAAATTAAATAAAGAAATATAGAAATCTAATTCATGAAATCGAACAATCGTATTAATAAAATATATTTAATGGGCATAGGTAATTAGTGGAAACACCGTTTGATATTTAGTTTAAAATTCGTTTTTTTTCTTAAATAAAGATACGAGAAAAGGTAGATATACAAATCTTTAAAAAGATATTTAGTTTGAATTTTTTTTATATAAAGATACAAAAATAAGTAGATATAAATCGTTAAAACCACTTTACAAAGGATGCAAGGGAGGTAGTGTCCCAACTTGTTTTCTTTTCCTCATAAAGGAAATGTTTCTTTTCCTTCATTTGTCATTGTTAAAGATTTTTTTATTTAATAAGTGTGAAGAAAGGCTGTTCTTGTGAAACTTTTCAAACGACATATTGTTTAAATTTGTCGAAATGGTCTTAATACAATTGTAGCTAACAATGAAATGCACTTTTTGTTGCTATCAACCCATTCTTGAAGTCTAGGTTGGTGTTTAAACAGTACACACACACACAAACATACACACACACACACACATATATATATTGTTATATATTGTTATATATTGTTCTATTTTCTGAAATTCATTTAATTAAGCATTGCTCTAGTTTTGTGCTCAAATCACATGGTTCTTCGTGCTAAAATATTTACTCGTAAAGCCTCCACATTTTTATCAATTTGTCATTCTACATTTTTATTTTTACTACTGTGTCCTAATACAAAACGGGCCGAAAAGATCTTTTTTTATTTTTTCTTATTTTTGTCTTGTGTTTTTTTTTTCCTGTTTCCATTCGTCTAAATGCCTGCATATGAATTTCGTAATCCCCCAAAACGAGAAAAATCAGTTGTATAATATCGGAATGCTTGTAGTGACATGTCGCGCATGTAAAGGGACCTAGCACCAACCTCCGGCGAATCGTTTAATTGTATTGCATGTTTGGTATTCTACGCAAACACTTTGTCCAGCATCTTCCACACTAAAACTGAATTTGTTTAATAAAATAATAGGGAAGTTCAATAAAGAAAATTACGATAAACAAGCTGAAACAAAAATGTAGTAGGCAAACAAAAAAAAATACAACTAAAGCAGACGGAACAAAAACTCGCTTCTCGAAGACACGTGAGTCGTAACAAGCACAATCTACTCACCAGAATCACCTACACACAATATGCAGAACGCCGCCTCTCCTTTCCAGTGTCTTTATAGCGGCTGGGAACGGCATATTTGCATAATCGCGCGAGAGCAGACGTGATTCAACGATAATCACATTGGGTAAACGCTAATAAAAGCCCATGGACGCCATCTTGGAACTCTCTCTTTCGCTCAACCCAAAGCAGACGTATCCGAGGTAAGCTCTATTTCTCATTTTGGTTACTGCTAATTCTGATACACTCCCCCCCCGATCTCATGATCACAAACGGGGCATGGGGGCAGCCTTCTTTGCCGGGTGCTTATTCGAAGAACTGGAGACAGCACTTCCTCCTTGTCATCTTCCTCATCACCACCGTTATTGCCGCCAGCTTGTTCCATAGGCGGTGTGTTACAATCAGGGCAGAGACCGGGGGGCAGTATCCGTCTTTGTCGGGTACTCCTTCTTAAAGGCAAGATAGGTGGTCCCTCTTCCGCTTCTTCCGTATGTGCATTATATGGCTCTTCTTCATTCTGCATTATACTCTCTGCTCGTTCAGAAACATTGTACTGACTTCCTCTTCCTCTGATGTAACAACATAATGGCGAGGGCGCAGATCTTTCACGTGGCGAGATACACCGCCCACCAAAATCGATTGAGGGCTGATTACCTAGGTCACCTCACCCTTGCCGAACCTCGTGGTACATCGATTTGTCGGTCTTTTGACCCACACGCGATCTCCAACCTGGTAAGAGCTGTCCTTGGGATCTGCGGACGCAGTTGTGAGATTGGTCTCCTTTACTCGAACTTCGTATCGATAAATCCTGTTGGCAGACGCAGTGAAGGGAGATGTGTCGTCTCTTGGTGTGATGTTATACCAGTAGAAAGCTTCCTGTATGGGACAGCACATTCTAGCCGTTATTCGTTTCACTGTACGGTTACATCGCTCCGCTATGCCATTCCCGGCTGGAGCGTACGCACAACGGAATCGCAAGTGAACTCTCCATTTATGTGCAAATGCTTGAAATGCGTTGCGGCAGAAAGCCGTGTCATTGTCTAAAAGGATTTCGTGCGCTCGAGGAATACTGTTTCCAACTGATGGATAACACTTGCTGAGTCCTGCCTTGTCAATTTCCTCCAAATGGAGAAACGCGATGGACCACAGTCTGTCAGAGTTAAAAAAAGGAAGGTGCTATAAGAAGTGATATCTATACCAATTCTTTGCTAATTTTCGTTAACTTCCAGCTTTCCCTTTTCCCACCTGACTGGCGCTGGGTCAATAGACTGACATTCCTCACATTTCCGTATGACCGTTTATACGGTTGCTTTTGTCGTGGTTGGGCAACTTCTCCTGACATAGTAGTTAGTGCGTCGCACCACCGGATGTCCACTACATTTGTGACTAGCCATGATTTGACTCTCATCCAGCTCGTCTGTGTGAACCGCGCCTATCACCGGGTCAAGCCCGTTTTTCTTTTTCATTGCCTCAAACCATGTCTGTGGTACTCGTGTAAATCGGTCAGCAAAGTTTCGTGCTGATGGAACCAGCGTCACGTCCACTGTCAACCCGTACTCTTTCACGAGCTCCTTTAGAGTGCTTAGTCGCCTCCTAATAAGCATCTCGCTTGCTGCTTTGGTGCGCACTCGCGCCTTTCCAGTTAGTGTGTCCGAGACCCAATGGTATACGCAGACAAAATCTGTCTTTATGTGTAGCATTTTGTTCTGCCACTGTAGAACCAAATTAATATCTTTCAATACGGCATCCAGCTCGGCTAAGTTGATATGTTGAGAGTCACCTTCAGGTCGCAGCTAACATGCATCCTTCAACACAGTTTCGCGCATCTCCAAGGCTGCACCAATTTCTAGGGAGCTAGCATCGACCCATACATTCAGCTCTTTGCCATCCACACACCAATTTCCCCGGACCGGATCGTTCCGCTGCACAGATTCTAAGGTTTTGAACATCATACGATGCAGTACGGCGTCCCTTGCTTCATCATCCCAGCCCTTCGTTACCGAACTTACTCTCCTTCTAAGTATTCCACAAGCCACACGAAGCCAACCGCACACCGGAAAGTGCCCGACAAGTCGATCACACAGGGAAAACATTGTCCGTCGCGTAACAATGCTGGAAGCTTCTGGAATTGCATTTCCTCCCTTCCACCGTAGTTCACTGAGTTCAATCCAGACCGGCAATCCCAGCACCCGTGCACCGTCCTTCAACCGCTCCGGGTTCTTGCACTCCAACACAAACTGCGCTAGGTGCCCCTTTACATGGGTCGCGGGCACCACGTCCTCGTTGACAAAAATGTCATCGATGTAAGCAGATGCTGCACGGCTTACAAATTCTTCCTGAGACAGTACTTCGCTGACAATTGCTCTCATGATCAGGGGAGCTACATTCAAACCGAACCCCAGACGGGTCAGGCAATATTTTTCCCATCGATTTCCACAGTCTGGTATGGCCACAGTGTCTCATGGACCCGGACTTGTAGGTATGCTCTCCTGAGGTCCAGTAGAGACATGTTAGCACCTTTTTGTATCCATTCGCGCAGCTTAGCCGCACACACATCTGCGTTGGCGGTAAACGCGTCTAGGTAATGATTTAGCTCCCGGTAGTCCATTACCGGACGCACTTTGGCTTTGTTCTTCTGCATCACAGCGATCAGGGGAATTAGGCCTTTGGGAGGTCCCAATTTATCCCCTGGGTACGGCAGGAGCCAACCATTATCTATCCAGGTGCGGAGCTCCTGCGTGTATTCTTCACGGATTTCCGCCGGCACTGGGTATTCTTACACTCGATTGTGTAGTCTTTCAGGGGGTGGTCCTCAGACCACTTCCACGATGCGGTCTTCGTTCGGTTTTGATGATCAAAGGTGGCGATGAAATCTGGTTCATTAATAGAAATGGCTGCGCATTTAATATTTTTCCTGTCGCCCAGCCGCACTGATCCTTTAGGATTGACAACGACACCGCCCAGAGCTTTTATGGCGTCGATCCCTAGAAGTAAGTCAAACCCCAGCGGTTTGCCACGCACAACCAACACATCGATTCTGGCAGACACACCTTCGTCAGTGGACACACAGACCGCTCCAACACCGCAGCACGCATGGGACATTCCACCAATCGTTTTGACATCTACGTTCGTTTTTCTCCACGACCGACACCGGTCTGCATGTAAAATTGTCCTGGAGCATCCTGTATCAATAAGCGCCAAACATCGCGTCCCGTCAACATGGATGCTTATCACCGGGAGCGTTGTGCTCGCATCTTGGTGGGGAAGGAGACTGGCGCTTATGCGTCCTCCCCGTGCTCGTTTCCCGAGCAATTCCGAGCCCAGTGTCCACTCTCACCGCAACGGTAACACCGTGTTCCACGTTTTCGACAGTCCTTTGCAAAAAACAGGTCACACTAACAAGAATAGTCTGGGCCCTGTGGTTGTTGGGTGAGCGTGTGGCCGCAACCACGTCCTGATTGTGTTCCCCAGTCGTCGTCAAAATTCTTGCTCTCGACATTAGTTCCCCCATGGTCAGGACTTTTATGTTCGGCACCTGTTGAAGAGCAATTGAGATAGCGTCAGGGAACCCAGTGACGAAAGTCAATTTTGTGAGTCTCTCTAAGCCATCTCCTGTGAATCCGGCCAATCCAACCAACTGCCTGATTTTTTGGCGTAAACATCCACACGTTCGCCAGCCCATCTAATCATAGTTATTATTTCTGTATGCTGCAAACGCGTCGTCGGTAAATCCTCCTTTAATCGGGCCTCAATCCGGTCTATTTCTCTTTGATCGTCCTCCTCCATTTCCATGTAGAGGGCCAGTGCATAACCTTCCAGATATAAAGGTAGCAGACTCGCTACATCATCCACCTGCTGAAGTTGTGCGACAAGTCTTACTTTTTTAAGCCACGCTACAAGGTTCCCCCGCCAGGGAACGGCTTGATAATATCGCTGCTTATCCGCAATTACGCAATAGTCGGGCCGAAGTAGCTTGAAACAAAAATGTAGTAGGCAAACAAAAAAAAATACAACTAAACACAGACGGAACAAAAACTCGCTTCTCGCAGACACGTGGGTCGTAACAAGCACAATCTACTCACCAGAATCACCTACACACAATATGCAGAACGCCGCCTCTCCTTTCCAGTGTCCTGCCTTTATAGCGACCGGGAACGACATATTTACATAATCGCGCGAGAGCAGACGTGATTCAACGATAATCACATTGGGTAAACACTAATAAAAGCCCATGGACGCCATCTTGGAACTCTCTCATCGCTCAACCCAAAGCAGACGTATCCGAGGTAAGCTCTATTTCTCATTTTGGTTACTGCTAATTCTGATACATAAGCACTAACTTAAAGTTAAACCAAATCAAATCGCCTACTGCTTGAAACTTACATTCATCAATGTCCGCAGGCTTAGAACTAAGTTAGATTATGTGAAATGATATCTCTTAACAAACTCTCTGGATATCTTGCGACTAAATGAAAATAACCTACTCTACTCCATCCCCTTAATCACTTTAACATGCCTGTCTATCTTCCACTCAGACAGATGTATGCATGGACTTAGAGTCTATATTCGAAACCCCTTTCCTTAACAAACGAATCTTATCTAGAATAAGACGACCAAGTCTTCATGTGGTTTAGACAATCTGACACATAGCATTAACTACTTATATTTTCTATACAGGTCTCCGCCCTCATATCGACAAGATAAGCAAGCCTCACTTCTAGATCTATTTGTAATCACAGTTCCCGATGATTGTGTAACAAATGCCCATAGCCAACTCGGGAATGCTGATCAGGTTGTTATAATGGTAGAAATCACCCTTAACTCTCAACCAAAGCTGAAAAGCCATTGCTCCAAACGACAAGAGATGCTCCGTAAGGAAAAATCTCTTCCTGCAGAACAGCGTGCAAACGAAACATCCGTATAGTTCACAGCGAAAATTGAAGCACATGGTCCCACATCTTACTTTCCCCAATGGTTTACTTCTAATTGCGCAGCTGTCATTGTTCAAAGGCTGTATGCATAACGCAGGTTTATCAAACATAAGTCCAGTACAAACAGACAAAAAAGTTATTAAAGCTAAGAGTAATTGAAAAAAATAGCGACATTTAAGAGAGAATACAGCGAAACCACCAGAAAATGCATTGCAGCTCAGAAATTTGGAGCTGATGCATTCTGGAAAATATTCAACAGTGTAGTAAATAATGGGCAATAAACAATATCCCAACTATCTAATAATAATGACGTTGCTTGCACCGCAACCGAGAAGGCTAACATGCTTACCAATCGGTTTACCTCAAACTCTACATTGGACCCAGGAAACCATTCCTTTCTCTGATTTTCCTTTGCGGATTGAAACCACATAAGGTTATATGAAAATCACCCCTTCTTAGACGCATGATGTAATAAACACCTAGACAACTCAAAAGTATGATGACCTGATCTCATGCCGGTTGAACTATTAAAAAATGATCCGCTTCAACAAGTGTCTTAACGAATCTTGCTTTCCTGACTGCTGAAAAACTGCTTCTGTGGTACCAGTTTACAAGAAATCTGACAAAGGAATTGACCCATTAAATTATTGCACAATTAGCTTCCTCTCTTTGTTAACCAAAATATTTGAGTCCATGATCAATCAAGCTTTTTAGTCCACAGCATTACACTTGATAAACTTCTGTCCGACCAACCATATGGATTTAGGCAAGCCCGTTCTACTATAGATACCCTAACTGTAGTCTCTCAACGCATTCACCATGCACTGGATAAAGCAGGGGAAGTAGGGTATTATTTCTAGATATATCTAAGGCTTTTGAAAGGGTACAGCATGAAAGGATTATAAGGAAGTTCAAATCATGTGGTATTACTGGACGAATAATTACATCCATTTTTAGTAATAGAAACATCCAGGTTGTCCTTGATGGACATACGTTAAAACAATATGATATAAATAGGGTGCGCTTCAGGGGTCGATCCTTGGACCTTTATTATTCATGATATACATAAATTATCTCCCTAAAAATTGTCTCTGGGATGGGTAATTTTGCAGATGACAACACGCTCAATGAAAGGCGCGAGAGGAAACAAATGAACACTTATCTAAGGCAATGGCGGAAGTGAATAACTCAAGTCTGTAGCGGAATGCGGTCAAAATAGATGGTAACATTCAATGCTGCCAGGACTAAGCCTCTTTCTCTTTATAATTATAAGAACTCTTCGCAACCACCCATAGCTATGGTAAATGATACATTACTTGAAAGTACATTGTTGCGGCTGCTGCGAGACAGGTGGGTTGTATCTACCGTGCTGGAAATTTACTTAGGTCTGAAAGTATCGTATACCTCTTCAATGTCACCATTCGCCCTTGTATGAAGTATTGCTATCACATTTGGGCTGGTGCGTCTGCTACTAATGTGTTACTCCGAGACAGAGTTCAGAAGAGAGTCGCCAACCTAATAGGTCCCGAACTGTCAACTAGGTTTCAGCCTCTCTCCGACCGACGAGATGTTGCATTCCTCGGCCTGGTTTACAAGTATTTTAATGGTAGATGCTCCAACGAACTACACCACTTTTACCTCCTCGACGTATATACTCCGACAAAACCGACAGGTAGCAACACCCATACACATTAGAGATTCCCAGATGACAGAAAGCCTTCTACTCTAATAGTTTTTTTTTCCACAGAATCGCAAGACTTTGGAATTTTCTTCCGGATTCCTGCTCCCCGACTGCAGAAGTTGAAGTGTAATGCAAACAGACATATTGCTGCTCAACTCCCGTCATAGCTTACTACATCAATATAACACAGTGTCTTTTTTAGGATGAAAATGCAATATATATATATATATATATATATATATATATATATATATATATATATATAAACATTCGTAACTCTTTTCAAATTTAGTACGCCGAATTGTAATTTATTTCATTTATTCATAAGTGTTTTATCAAAATTCTTTATTTCCCAAGGGAATTTTACTTTTGCAGTTGACTTTACTCAGCTATAACGGATTCTACTTTGCGTTAATAGTGAATTGCCTTGTACCTGACTAGGGATACAATTTGTTATAATTCATCTAGAAGAATGCCAACCTTGATAATGACATTGCCATTTTGGTTATCATTAGATCACCGGTAAAGCGACGTTGACTCTGCTCAGTAAACATGGGTGACTAGTTTTAAATAGGAGGTACTTTAACTCAAGAACAAATACCCCCCCGCTGCAAAAACTGCTAAAAGTAACGTCGTCAAACCCATCTTTTCTGATCGAGATATTCATACAATTTTGTGTAGCGTATGGATTTAATATGGTCTGGAAAGTTTCTGGGGATGGAACCATACATAACACGGCCAAATAGAATCGCTGCACATGCTTAAAACAAGACACTAAAAGTAGATGTGGTTTGTTTGTATAATGGAGGTTGAAGAAAAATGTAGTAAGCAAAACAATGACCAGGACCACAGATAGGAAATAGTCAGTATCGCCCACTTCTAGAAGAGCGTGATTTCTTGACTGTAATAGCCGTAGAGAAAAAAGAAGCAGAAACAAATACAAACAAAAAAAACTCGCTTCTCGCAGACACGTGGTTCGTCACAAAGAACAATCCAATCGCCAGAACCAACTACACACAAGCTGCCGGACGCACATCACTGCTCTCCAGCGCCCTGCTTTTATAGCGGCCGCGAATTATCCATTTGCCTAATCGCGCGAGAGTAGACACGATTCTACGAGAATCGCATGGGGTCAACGCTAATAAAACCCCATGGACGCCATCTTGGAAATCTCTCTTCCGCTCAGTCTGAAACACAACAGACGTATCCGAGGTAAGCTCTCTATTTCCCCTCATTTCAGTTTTTGCGAATTCTGCTACAGAGGTCTAAAGCATCAGGGCACTAACACCATGGAAAAGATCCAGTTTTAACATAAATTATGCTTTAACACGTATAGTGTGTCTTAAACAACCATGAAAAACATATATAAGAACTTACTTCGTACACTTAAAACATATATAAGAACTTACTTCGTACACTTAAAACATATATAAGAACTTACTTCGTACACTTAAAATAAACAGAAAAGCCTTATTCATTATATAACTCTCATGTGTTTGTTTATCTTGGTAACGTACAATCTGCTTTCCCACTTCCCGCCATCTTTGATTATTAGTATTCATTAATCTGTCTTTTATATAATTGTATCCATCTTATTTTTAGTTATCATTCTTTTCGTTTGCTTATGATATCACAAATAAAACAAAGAGAAACGCACGCAGATTCACTTTCAACGAGGCATATGAACATATCTTAGCGTTGTTTTTAGAAGCACATTTTGTACGAAACTGATTGTTTGATTTGTTAACGTTTTCTACTGGCGTAAAGCAAGAAATGGGAAAACCCGACGTTCCCAAAATATACGTCTCTTTTCCTCACACAACAAAAAACTTATCCGAATCTAATGAAAAGTACAAACAAACAAAACGTAATAAATATCGAAATTGAAAACGCAAAATAAAATCTGATTAAATAAATGAAGAAGATTCGCAAAAATATAAAACACTGTGTGATTCCGAAATTGTATCTTGCCGGAAAAAGGTGGGAATGGAGAAACGTGCTTTTTAGTGATGAGATCGGACGAGATTCACATTGAAGCGGATGACATGTTGTATAAATACAGATTCCACTCCTTATTTCGCTTTCCTTCACATATCCTTTCTCTTGCTCTTTTATCCCTCTCTTCCAATACGTACGTTTGACGCTCCTTCTCAATGTTTTTCCGTTTCCTTTTTGTGTTAGACCTTTCTTTCTCTGTTTCACTACAGAAAAATATCCTTATATCTATACTCTCATGATATTTCCAATCAATCTTACCATACGCGTTCTATCGTCAGCATCCTTGATAAGTGATATTATCGCACTGTTAATATCAGCATTGCTATTATTAGTAATGTCAGTAAGGGAAGGAGGAGGAGTAGGAGGAAGAAGAAGGGAAGTTGTGTTATTATAAGGAGTAGTCGCACCAGTAGTACTGTTGTAGTTGTTATTGCAGCATTTTGTAAATTAATATTAATTACAATTCCAGAATCAAAACAAATAACAATATCCCGTCTCTCTGACTTCTTTAATTGAAACCGCTGCATCTGGTTTGATCAGTAGTTCACAATGAAGGGGAGAAGATATGAACATATTGTTTCAATGTGATGATATCAGAAGCAGCAATAATAGAAATTATTTTTCTCATTTGATTAACTAAGAATTTACACCAGATACATTCTTATTAATCGTAAGCGTCGATCGATAATTAGTGGGCCAGGGCATTTCCATTTTCTGCCCAACTGCTGCTGTTCTGGTGTTCGTTTGGGTTATTCGAGATCGAATATTTAAGAAATGGCGTTGATTGGCTGTCGCTTTATGGGGAATATGTCGGTAGTTTTATTTGAGAGAGTTTTTTTTTTAACTGTTTTGCTTGCGTTTTTGTCTCGAATCTTATATAATATACACCACACTGCCAATCCTCTTGTTCTTTTTTTGAAGTTAGCAGAAGGAAAGGATAAAAAGAAAGGGGAAAACAGATCAAACGGACAGAGGTCTTACCGCGTGTGTGTCGTGTGAGGTTGGGCAAAAGAGAGAAAGAAATCAAGATGGCGCCCATAGTTTTAAAAGGTGTGCTCTTGTGGAAATCACGCGAAATCACGCCAAATTACGCGGGAGACAAGTATAAAAGGAGTTGATAGGTAAGTTCGGTGAGAGGCAGACAGACGAAGGTTGGTGACTGGTGATCTCAAACCCGGTACTTGTTGGCTTGCAAAGATGTATTCTTTTTTATTTCTTTAATTCAATTTTGTTGTCCTAAAACAGGAACACTTCAAACTACTGGCCTAAACAACATGATAAAGCCGTTCAGTGGTGAAGGCGATGTGGTGGCTTGGTTAAAGAAAGTGGACCTAGTGGCAAATCTCCAAAAGATAGGCGACGTTGCCTCAGTGATACCGTTGTTCCTGGAGGGTGACGCGCTAGTCCTATATTTGGAGCTAATCTCCCGTGAACAAGAGGACGCCGGGACGATCATAGCCAGATTGATCCAGGCATTTACGTAAGGGCCGTTCGAGGCGTACAACAAGAAGTGAACGGGGGAATCCGTCGATGTGTATGCAAATGAAGTCAAAAGATTGGTGGAGGCAGGTAGCGAATCACGTAGCAAAGATGGTATTCATTACCAGGTTCCCGGAGGAGATTTCCAAGAAGCTGCAGCAGGTCCCAGGTAGAGATTTTGGAGGTGCGTTATCTGCTTCTAACTGCAAGAATATAAGTCAGCACCCAACCCTCTGGAGCCGTAGGAGCGGTGGCAACATCAAGAATGAGAGCAAAAGCCGTCATAGACCGCGAGGCGCATGTTTTGAATCTGGGGGCCGCACCTGCGGAGAGACTGCAGGAAGTTCTTGGAAAGAACTGTGTGCTACCGGTGTAATCAGAGTGGTCACATGGCAGTTAATTGCAAGAGTTAGGGAAACTGTCAAAGAGGAGCCAGACGGCGCCAGCAGCTGCCATGACTTGGGTATAATTGCGCACTCGCAACAGATGCTCAAGCGTGAAATTACGGTGGAAGGACAAACTTACAGTACCACTACCATGGTGCACACTAGCCTTCTCAGAGGATGGAAATGGAAGGGCGAAGTAGTGGCATTCGATGGATCACGAGTGAAATGTCGAGGGAGGAGGACTGTCACAATTGAAATCGATGATTGCCGGATGAGAGTCCATGCGGTTGTCACTGATCACCTGGTGCCTGGCGTCTAAGCGATTGTCTTCTTCACTTAAATTTTTAAGATGCTAATCAATCAAGCACTAGCCCACCAACTTGTAAAAGCTAATGTTTCTAACAAACAGTATTGATTCAGGCAATGTCGTTCTACTGCAGATATTTTAAGACATCTCTAACGCATATACAATGCATTAATAAGGCGGGCGAAGCCCTCAATATAGTCAAGGTATCTGAAAAATATGGTATGAAGGGCTGGTAATTAAAATGTAATCATACGGTATAACTGGGCATATACTAAATATAATTATATGATTCTTAGACAAAGGAACCATCCAAGTTGTCATTAATGGACATAAATCCAAACAGTATAACATTCATGCGGTGGTGCCAAAGGGGTTAATCTTTGGACCTCTATTATTCCTGACATTATCAATGTTGTCCCTGATAATATTTTGTCCGAGATGAGTGTATTTGCTAATGATGCAGCGCTCTATAACATACATAAGGGAAAAACGGATATACACAAATCTTAGACATTGGCTGAATCTTTAGAAAATGATCTCCAGACCGTAGCGAAATGAGGCCGTAAATGGGCCGTAAGATATAATCCTAGTAAGGCTGAGCTGCTCGTTTTAAAAAATTACAAGAAGCTCCTTCTATCGTGATTGAATACTACTCACACCTGAGTATCTTCTACCTTTACAAAGTCACCATTCGCCCATGCATTGAATATTGTTGCTACATCTGGGCTGGGCCATATACCACTAGTCCCCCTCTTGTATAGAGTCTAAAAAAAGATCTTCAATTTAATAGGTTCAACTTTGTCGATTAGGTTCCGACTCCCATCACCGCAATGCTGCAATCTCTGTGACTATTTTACAAGTATTTTAGCTGATGAACTCATTGCACTCGTGCTCCCCTCGATGTATATAACCCAGAAAACTCTGCTTAACTACAAAATCACAGGTTATGTTGAGATACCTAAATGTTGAGATACCTAAATGTTGAGATAACTAAATATTAAGATACCTAAATGTTGAGATACCTAAATGTTGAGATAACTAAATGTTGAGATACCATAATGTTGAGATAACTAAATGTGGAGATACCTAAATGTTGAGATACCTAAATGTTGAGATACTTACATGTTGAGATAACTAAATGTTGAGATACCTAAATGTTGAGATACCTAAATGTTGAGATAATTAAATGTTGAGATACCTAAATGTTGAGATACCTATATGTTGAGATAACTAAATGTGGAGATACCTAAATGTTGAGATAACTAAATGTTGAGATACCTAAATGTTGAGATACCTAAATGTTGAGATACCTAAATGTTGAGATAATTAAATGTTGAGATACCTAAATGTTGAGATAACTAAATGTTGAGATAACTAAACGTTTAGATAACTAAATGTTGAGATACCTAAATGTTGAGATACCTAAATGTTGAGATACCTAAATGTTGAGATAACTAAATGTGGAGATACCTAAATGTTGAGATAACTAAATGTTGAGATACCTAAATGTTGAGATACCTAAATGTTGAGATAACTAAACGTTTAGATAACTAAATGTTGAGATACCTAAATGTTGAGATACCTAAATGTTGAGATACATAAATGTTGAGATAACTAAGTGTTGAGATAACTAAATGTTGAGATAACTAAATGTTGAGATACCTAAATGTTGAGATACCTAAATGTTGAGATACCTAAATGTTGAGATACCTAAATGTTGATATAACTAAATGTTTAGATAACTAAATGTTGAGATACCTAAATGTTGAGATACCTAAATGTTGAGATACCTAAATGTTGAGATAACTAAATGTTGAGATAACTAAATGTTGAGATAACTAAATGTTGAGATAACTAAATGTTGAGATACCTAAATGTTGAGAAAACTAAATGTTGAGATACCTAAATGTTGAGATACCTAAATGTTGAGATACCTAAATGTTGAGATTATTAAATGTTGAGATAACTAAATGTTGAGATAACTAAATGTTGAGAAAACTAAATGTTGAGATACCTAAATGTTCAGATACCTAAATGTTGAGATAACTAAATGTTGAGATAACTAAATGTTGAGATAACTAAATGTTGAGATACCTAAATGTTGAGATAACTAAATGTTGAGATACCTAAATGTTGAGATACCTAAATGTTGAGATACCTAAATGTTGAGATACCTAAATGTTGAGATACCTAAATGTTGGGATAAATAAATGTTGAGATACCTAAATGTTGAGATAACTAAATGTTGAGATAACTAAATGTTGTGATACCTAAATGTTGAGATACCTAAATGTTGAGATAACTAAATGTTGAGATAACTAAATGTTAATATACCTAAACGTTGAGATAACTAAATGTTGAGATAACTAAATGTTGAGATACCTAAATGTTGAGATACCTAAATGTTGAGATACCTAAATGTTGAGATAACTAAATGTTAAGATAACTAAATGTTGAGATAACTAAATGTTTAGATAACTAAATGTTGAGATAACTAAATGTTGAGATACATAAATGTTGAGATAACTAAATGTTGAGATAACTAAATGTTGAGATAACTAAATGTTGAGATAACTAAATGTTGAGATACCTAAATGTTGAGATACCTAAATGTTGAGATACCTAAATGTTGAGATAACTAAATGTTGAGATAACTAAATGTTAATATACCTAAATGTTGAGATAACAAAATGTTTAGATAACTAAATGTTGAGATAACTAAATGTTGAGATACCTAAATGTTGAGATACCAAAATGTTGAGATACCTAAATGTTGAGATACCTAAATGTTGAGATACCTAAATGTTGAGATAACTAAATGTTGAGATAACTAAATGTTGAGATAACTACATGTTGAGATAACTAAATGTTGAGATACCTAAATGTTGAGATACCTAAATGTTGAGATACCTAAATGTTGAGATACCTAAATGTTAATATACCTAAATGTTGAGATAACTAAATGTTTAGATAACTAAATGTTGAGATAACTAAATGTTGAGATACCTAAATGTTGAGATACCTAAATGTTGAGATACCTAAATGTTGAGATACCTAAATGTTGAGATAACTAAATTTTAAGATAACTAAATGTTGAGATAACTAAATGTTTAGATAACTAAATGTTGAGATAACTAAATGTTGAGATACCTAAATGTTGACATAACTAAATGTTGAGATAACTCAATGTTAATATACCTAAATGTTGAGATAACTAAATGTTTAGATAACTAAATGTTGAGATAACTAAATGTTGAGATACCTAAATGTTGAGATACCAAAATGTTGAGATAACTAAATGTTGAGATACCTAAATGTTGAGATAACTAAATGTTAATATACCTAAATGTTGAGATAACTAAATGTTTAGATAACTAAATGTTGAGATAACTAAATGTTGAGATACCTAAATGTTGAGATACCAAAATGTTGAAATAACTAAATGTTGAGATAACTAAATGTTAATATACCTAAATGTTGAGATAACTAAATGTTTAGATAACGAAATGTTGAGATAACTAAATGATAAGATACCTAAATGTTGAGATAACAAAATGTTGAGATACCTAAATTTTGAGATACCTAAATGTTGAGATACCTAAATGTTGAGATACCTAAATGTTGAGATAACTAAATGTTAATATACCTAAATGTTGAGATAACTAAATGTTTAGATAACTAAATGTTGAGATAACTAAATGATAAGATACCTAAATGTTGAGATAACAAAATGTTGAGATACCTAAATGTTGAGACACCTAAATGTTGAGATACCTAAATGTTGAGATACCTAAATGTTGAGATACCTAAATGTTTAGATAACTAAATGTTGAGATAACTAAATGTTGAGATAACAAAATAATGAGATAACTAAATGTTGAGATACCTAAATGTTGAGATACCTAAATGTTGAGATAACTAAATGTTAATATACCTAAATATTGAGATAACTAAATGTTTAGATAACTACATGTTGAAATAACTAAATGTTGAGATACCTAAATGTTGAGATACCTAAATGTTGAGATACCTAAATGTTGAGATACCTACATGTTGAGATCACTAAATGTTGAGATACCTACATGTTGAGATAACTAAATGTTTAGATAATTAAATGTTGAGATACCTAAATGTTGAGATACCTAAATGTTGAGATACCTAAATGTTGAGATAATTAAATGTTGAGATACCTAAATGTTGAGATACCTAAATGTTGAGATACCTAAATGTTGAGATACCTAAATGTTGAGATAACTAAATGTTGAGATACCTAAATGTTGAGATACCTAAATGTTGAGATACCTAAATGTTGAGATACCTAAATGTTGAGATACCTAAATGTTGAGATACCTAAATGTTGAGATACCTACATGTTGAGATAACTAAATGGTGAGATACCTACATGTTGAGATAACTAAATGTTGAGATACCTAAATGTTGAGATACCTAAATGTTGAGATACCTAAATGTTGAGATACCTAAATGTTGAGATAATTAAATGTTGAGATACCTAAATGTTGAGATACATAAATGTTGAGATAACTAAATGTGGAGATACCTAAATGTAGAGATAACTAAATGTTGAGATACCTGAATGTTGAGATACCTAAATGTTGAGATACCTAAATGTTGAGATAACTAAATGTTGAGATACCTAAATGTTGAGATAACTAAATGTTGAGATACCTAAATGTTGAGATAACTAAATGTTGAGATACCTTAATGTTGAGATACCTAAATGTTGAGATAACTAAATGTTGAGATACCTAAATGTTGAGAAAACTAAATGTTGAGATACCTAAATGTTGAGATACCTAAATGTTGAGATACCCAAATGTTGAGATAACTAAATGTTGAGATACCTAAATGTTGAGATAACTAAATGTTGAGATACCTAAATGTTGAGATACCTAAATGTTGAGATAACGAAATGTTGAGATACCTAAATGTTGAGATACCTAAATTTTGAGATACCTAAATGTTGAGATAACTAAATGTTGAGATACCTAAATGTTGAGATAACTAAATGTTTAGATAATTAAATGTTGAGATAACTAAATGTTGAGATACCTAAATGTTGAGATACCTAAATGTTGAGATAACTAAATGTTGAGATAACTAAATGTTGAGATAACTAAATGTTGAGATAACTAAATGTTGAGATAACTAAATGTTGAGATACCTAAATGTTGAGATACCTAAATGTTGAGATACCTAAATGTTGAGATAAATAAATGTTAATATACATAAATGTTGAGATAACTAAATGTTTAGATTACTAAATGTTGAGATAACTAAATGTTGAGATACCTAAATGTTGAGATAACTAAATGTTGAGATACCTAAATGTTGAGATAACTACATGTTGAGATACCTAAATGTTGAGATACCTAAATATTTAGATAACTAAGTGTTGAGATAACTAAATGTTGAGATACCTAAATGTTGAGATAACTAAATGTTGAGATACCTAAATGTTGAGATACCTAAATGTTGAGATCGCTAAGTGTTGAGATAACTAAATGTTGAGATAACTAAATGTTAATATACCTAAATGTTGAGATAACTATATGTTTAGATAACTAAATGTTGAGATAACTAAATTATAAGATACCTAAATGTTGAGATAACAAAATGTTGAGATACCTAAATGTTGAGATACCTAAATGTTGAGATACCTAAATGTTGAGATACCTAAATGTTGAGATACCTAAATGTTGAGATACCTAAATGTTTAGATAACTAAATGTTGAGATAACTAAATGTTGAGATAACAAAATGTTGAGATAACTAAATGTTGAGATACCTAAATGTTGAGATACCTAAATGTTGAGATAACTAAATGTTAATATACCTAAATATTGAGATAACTAAATGTTTAGATAACTACATGTTGAAATAACTAAATGTTGAGATACCTAAATGTTGAGATACCTAAATGTTGAGATACCTAAATGTTGAGATACCTACATGTTGAGATCACTAAATGTTGAGATACCTACATGTTGAGATAACTAAATGTTGAGATACCTAAATGTTGAGATACCTAAATGTTGAGATACCTAAATGTTGAGATACCTAAATGTTGAGATACCTAAATGTTGAGATAATTAAATGTTGAGATACCTAAATGTTGAGATACCTAAATGTTGAGATACCTAAATGTTGAGATAACTAAATGTTGAGATACCTAAATGTTGAGATACCTAAATGTTGAGATACCTAAATGTTGAGATACCTAAATGTTGAGATACCTAAATGTTGAGATACCTACATGTTGAGATAACTAAATGGTGAGATACCTACATGTTGAGATAACTAAATGTTGAGATACCTAAATGTTGAGATACCTAAATGTTGAGATACCTAAATGTTGAGATACCTAAATGTTGAGATAATTAAATGTTGAGATACCTAAATGTTGAGATACCTAAATGTTGAGATAACTAAATGTGGAGATACCTAAATGTAGAGATAACTAAATGTTGAGATACCTGAATGTTGAGATACCTAAATGTTGAGATACCTAAATGTTGAGATAACTAAATGTTGAGATACCTAAATGTTGAGATAACTAAATGTTGAGATACCTAAATGTTGAGATAACTAAATGTTGAGATACCTTAATGTTGAGATACCTAAATGTTGAGATAACTAAATGTTTAGATAACTAAATGTTGAGATACCTATATGTTGAGATAACTAAATGTTGAGATACCTAAATGTTGAGATACCTAAATGTTGAGATACCTAAATGTTGAGATACCTAAATGTTGAGATACCTAAATGTTGAGATACCCAAATGTTGAGATAACTAAATGTTGAGATACCTAAATGTTGAGATAACTAAATGTTGAGATACCTAAATGTTGAGATACCTAAATGTTGAGATAACGAAATGTTGAGATACCTAAATGTTGAGATACCTAAATTTTGAGATACCTAAATGTTGAGATAACTAAATGTTGAGATACCTAAATGTTGAGATAACTAAATGTTTAGATAATTAAATGTTGAGATAACTAAATGTTGAGATACCTAAATGTTGAGATACCTAAATGTTGAGATAACTAAATGTTGAGATACCTTAATGTTGAGATAACTAAATGTTGAGATAACTAAATGTTGAGATAACTAAATGTTGAGATAACTAAATGTTGAGATACCTAAATGTTGAGATAACTAAATGTTGAGATACCTAAATGTTGAGATAAATAAATGTTAATATACATAAATGTTGAGATAACTAAATGTTTAGATTACTAAATGTTGAGATAACTAAATGTTGAGATACCTAAATGTTGAGATAACTAAATGTTGAGATAACTAAATGTTGAGATAACTACATGTTGAGATACCTAAATGTTGAGATACCTAAATATTTAGATAACTAAATGTTGAGATAACTAAATGTTGAGATACCTAAATGTTGAGATAACTAAATGTTGAGATACCTAAATGTTGAGATACCTAAATGTTGAGATCGCTAAGTGTTGAGATAACTAAATGTTGAGATAACTAAATGTTGAGATAACTAAATGTTGAGATACCTAAATGTTGAGATACCTTAATGTTGAGATAAATAAATGTTAATATACCTAAATGTTGAGATAACTAAATGTTTAGATAACTAAATGTTGAGATAACTAAATGTTGAGATACCTAAATGTTGAGATAACTAAATGTTGAGATACCTCAATGTTGAGATAACTAAATGTTGAGATAACTAAATGTTGAGATAACTAAATGTTGAGATAACTAAATGTTGAGATACCTAAATGTTGAGATACCTAAATGTTGAGATAACTAAATGTTGAGATAACTAAATGTTAATATACCTAAATGTATAGATAACTAAATATTTAGATAACTACATGTTGAGATAACTAAATGTTGAGATACCTAAATGTTGAGATAACTAAATGTTGAGATACCTAAATATTGAGATAACTAAATGTTGAGATACCTAAATGTTGAGATAATTAAATGTTGAGATAACTAAATGTTGAGATAACTAAATGTTGAGATACCTAAATGTTAAGATAACTAAATGTTGAGATAACTAAATGTTAATATACCTAAATGTTGAGATAACTAAATGTTTAGATAACTAAATGTTGAGATACCTAAATGTTGAGATACCTAAATGTTGAGATAACTAAATGTTGAGATAACTAAATGTTGAGATAACTAAATGTTGAGATACCTAAATGTTGAGATCCCTAAATGTTGAGATAACTAAATGTTAATATACCTAAATGTTGAGATACCTAAATGTTGAGATACCTAAATGTTGAGATACCTAAATGTTGAGATAACTAAATGTTGAGATAACTAAATGTTGAGATAACTAAATGTTGAGATAACTACATGTTTAGATAACTAAATGTTGAGATAACTAAATGTTGAGATACCTAAATGTTGAGATACCTAAATGTTGAGATACCTAAATGTTGAGATACCTAAATGTTGAGATAACTAAATGTTAATATACCTAAATGTTGAGATACCTAAATGTTGAGATAACTAAATGTTGAGATACCTAAATGTTGAGATACCTAAATGTTGAGATAATTAAATGTTGAGATACCTAAATCTTGAGATAACACAATGTTGAGAAACCTAAATGTTAAGATAACTAAATGTTAATATACCTAAATGTTGAGATACCCAAATGTTGAGATAACTAAATGTTGAGATACCTAAATGTTGAGATAACTAAATGTTGAGATACCTAAATGTTGAGATACCTAAATGTTGAGATAACGAAATGTTGAGATACCTAAATGTTGAGATACCTAAATTTTGAGATACCTAAATGTTGAGATAACTAAATGTTGAGATACCTAAATGTTGAGATAACTAAATGTTTAGATAATTAAATGTTGAGATAAATAAATGTTGAGATACCTAAATGTTGAGATACCTAAATGTTGAGATAACTAAATGTTGAGATACCTTAATGTTGAGATAACTAAATGTTGAGATAACTAAATGTTGAGATAACTAAATGTTGAGATAACTAAATGTTGAGATACCTAAATGTTGAGATACCTAAATGTTGAGATACCTAAATGTTGAGATAAATAAATGTTAATATACATAAATGTTGAGATAACTAAATGTTTAGATTACTAAATGTTGAGATAACTAAATGTTGAGATACCTAAATCTTGAGATAAATAAATGTTGAGATAACTAAATGTTGAGATAACTACATGTTGAGATACCTAAATGTTGAGATACCTAAATATTTAGATAACTAAATGTTGAGATAACTAAATGTTGAGATACCTAAATGTTAAGATAACTAAATGTTGAGATACCTAAATGTTGAGATACCTAAATGTTGAGATCGCTAAGTGTGAGATAACTAAATGTTGAGATAACTAAATGTTGAGATAACTAAATGTTGAGATACCTAAATGTTGAGATACCTTAATGTTGAGATAAATAAATGTTAATATACCTAAATGTTGAGATAACTAAATGTTTAGATAACTAAATGTTGAGATAACTAAATGTTGAGATACCTAAATGTTGAGATAACTAAATGTTGAGATACCTCAATGTTGAGATAACTAAATGTTGAGATAACTAAATGTTGAGATAACTAAATGTTGAGATAACTAAATGTTGAGATACCTAAATGTTGAGATACCTAAATGTTGAGATAACTAAATGTTGAGATAACTAAATGTTAATATACCTAAATGTATAGATAACTAAATATTTAGATAACTACATGTTGAGATAACTAAATGTTGAGATACCTAAATGTTGAGATAACTAAATGTTGAGATACCTAAATATTGAGATAACTAAATGTTGAGATACCTAAATGTTGAGATAATTAAATGTTGAGATAACTAAATGTTGAGATAACTAAATGTTGAGATACCTAAATGTTAAGATAACTAAATGTTGAGATAACTAAATGTTAATATACCTAAATGTTGAGATAACTAAATGTTTAGATAACTAAATGTTGAGATACCTAAATGTTGAGATACCTAAATGTTGAGATAACTAAATGTTGAGATAACTAAATGTTGAGATAACTAAATGTTGAGATACCTAAATGTTGAGATCCCTAAATGTTGAGATAACTAAATGTTAATATACCTAAATGTTGAGATACCTAAATGTTGAGATACCTAAATGTTGAGATACCTAAATGTTGAGATAACTAAATGTTGAGATAACTAAATGTTGAGATAACTAAATGTTGAGATAACTACATGTTTAGATAACTAAATGTTGAGATAACTAAATGTTGAGATACCTAAATGTTGAGATACCTAAATGTTGAGATACCTAAATGTTGAGATACCTAAATGTTGAGATAACTAAATGTTAATATACCTAAATGTTGAGATACCTAAATGTTGAGATAACTAAATGTTGAGATACCTAAATGTTGAGATACCTAAATGTTGAGATAATTAAATGTTGAGATACCTAAATCTTGAGATAACATAATGTTGAGAAACCTAAATGTTAAGATAACTAAATGTTAATATACCTAAATGTTGAGATACCTAAATGCTGAGATACCTAAATGTTGAGATAACTAAATGTTGAGATACCTAAATGTTGAGATAACTAAATGTTTAGATAACTAAATGTTGAGATAACTAAATGTTGAGATAACTAAATGTTAATATACCTAAATGTTGAGATAACTAAATGTTGAGATAACTAAATGTAGAGATAACTAAATGTAGAGATACCTAAATGTTGAGATACCTACATGTTGAGATAACTAAATGTTGAGATAACTAAATGTTGAGATACCTAAATGTTGAGATAACTAAATGTTGAGATAACTAAATGTTGAGATACCGAAATTTTGAGATAACTAAATGTTGAGATACTTAATGTTGAGATAACTAAATGTTGAGATACCTAAATGTTGAGATAACTAAATGTTGAGATACCTAAATGTTGAGATAACTAAATGTTGAGATACCTAAATGTTTAGATAACTAAATGTTGAGATAACTAAATGTTGAGATAACTAAATGTTGAGATACCTAAATGTTGAGATAACTAAATGTTGAGATACCTAAATTTTTAGATAACTAAATGTTGAGATACCTAAATGTGGAGATAACTAAATGTTGAGATACCTTAATGTTGTGAAAACTAAATGTTGAGATAACTAAATGTTGAGATAACTAAATGTTGAGATACCTAAATGTTAAGATACCTAAATGTTGAGATAACTAAATGTTGAGATACCGAAATTTTGAGATAACTAAATGTTGAGATACTTAATGTTGAGATAACTAAATGTTGAGATACCTAAATGTTGAGATAACTAAATGTTGAGATACCTAAATGTTGAGATAACTAAATGTTGAGATACCTAAATGTTGAGATTACTAAATGTTGAGATACCTAAATGTTGAGATAACTAAATGTTGAGATAACTAAATGTTGAGATAACTAAATGTTGAGATAACTAAATGTTGAGATAACTAAATGTTGAGATACCTAAATGTTGAGATACCTAAATGTTGAGATACCTAAATGTTGAGATACCTAAATGTTGAGATAACTAAATGTTGAGATACCTAAATGTTGAGATACCTAAATGTTGAGATACCTAAATGTTGATATACCTAAATGTTGAGATACCTAAATGTTGAGATAACTAAATGTTGAGATACCTAAATGTTGAGATACCTTAATGGTGTGATACCTAAATGTTGAGATAACTAAATGTTGAGATACCTAAATGTTGAGATACCTAAATGTTTAGATAACTAAATGTTGAGATACCTAAATGTTGAGATACCTAAATGTTGAGATAACTAATTGTTGAGATACCTTAATGTTGAGATACCTAAATGTTGTGATACCTAAATGTTGAGATACCTAAATGTTGAGATAACTAAATGTGAAGATACCTAAATGTTGAGATAACTTAAGGTTGAGATACCCAAATGTTGAGATACCCAAATGTTGAGATACCTAAATGTTGAGATACCTAAATGTTGAGATAACTAAATGTTGAGATACCTAAATGTTGAGATAACTAAATGTTGAGATACCTAAATGTTGAGATAACTAAATGTTGAGATACCTAAATGTTGAGATACCTAAATGTGGAGATACCTAAATGTTGAGATACCTAAATGTTGAGATAACTAAATGTTGAGGTACCTAAATGTTGAGATAACTAAATGTTGAGATACCTAAATGTTGAGATTCCTAAATGTTGAGATACCTAAATGTTGAGATACCTAAATGTTGTGATACCTATATGTTGAGATAACTAAATGTTGAGATACCTAAATGTTGAGATACCTAAATGTTTAGATAACTAAATGTTGAGATAACTAAATGTTGAGATAACTAAATGTTGAGATACCTAAATGTTGAGATACCTAAATGTTTAGATAACTAAATGTTGAGATAACTAAATGTTGAGATACTTAAATGTTGAGATACCTAAATGTTGTGATACCTAAATGTTGAGATAACTAAATGTTGAGATACCTAAATGTTGAGATACCTACATGTTGAGATAACTAAATGGTGAGATACCTACATGTTGAGATAACTAAATGTTGAGATACCTAAATGTTGAGATACCTAAATGTTGAGATACCTAAATGTTGAGATACCTAAATGTTTAGATAATTAAATGTTGAGATACCTAAATGTTGAGATACCTAAATGTTGAGATAACTAAATGTGGAGATACCTAAATGTAGAGATAACTAAATGTTGAGATACCTGAATGTTGAGATACCTAAATGTTGAGATACCTAAATGTTGAGATAACTAAATGTTGAGATACCTAAATGTTGAGATAACTAAATGTTGAGATACCTAAATGTTGAGATAACTAAATGTTGAGATACCTTAATGTTGAGATACCTAAATGTTGAGATAACTAAATGTTTAGATAACTAAATGTTGAGATACCTAAATGTTGAGATACCTAAATGTTGAGATACCTAAATGTTGAGATACCTAAATGTTGAGATACCTAAATGTTGAGATACCTAAATGTTGAGATACCCAAATGTTGAGATAACTAAATGTTGAGATACCTAAATGTTGAGATAACTAAATGTTGAGATACCTAAATGTTGAGATACCTAAATGTTGAGATAACGAAATGTTGAGATACCTAAATGTTGAGATACCTAAATTTTGAGATACCTAAATGTTGAGATAACTAAATGTTGAGATACCTAAATGTTGAGATAACTAAATGTTTAGATAATTAAATGTTGAGATAACTAAATGTTGAGATACCTAAATGTTGAGATACCTAAATGTTGAGATAACTAAATGTTGAGATAACTAAATGTTGAGATAACTAAATGTTGAGATAACTAAATGTTGAGATAACTAAATGTTGAGATACCTAAATGTTGAGATACCTAAATGTTGAGATACCTAAATGTTGAGATACCTAAATGTTGAGATACCTAAATGTTAATATACATAAATGTTGAGATAACTAAATGTTTAGGTTACTAAATGTTGAGATAACTAAATGTTGAGATACCTAAATGTTGAGATAACTAAATGTTGAGATACCTAAATGTTGAGATAACTACATGTTGAGATACCTAAATGTTGAGATAACTAAATGTTGAGATAACTAAATGTTGAGATACCTAAATGTTGAGATAACTAAATGTTGAGATACCTAAATGTTGAGATACCTAAATGTTGAGATCGCTAAGTGTTGAGATAACTAAATGTTGAGATAACTAAATGTTAATATACCTAAATGTTGAGATAACTAAATGTTTAGATAACTAAATGTTGAGATAACTAAATGATAAGATACCTAAATGTTGAGATAACAAAATGTTGAGATACCTTAATGTTGAGATACCTAAATGTTGAGATACCTAAATGTTGAGATACCTAAATGTTGAGATACCTAAATGTTGAGATACCTAAATGTTTAGATAACTAAATGTTGAGATAACTAAATGTTGAGATAACAAAATGTTGAGATAACTAAATGTTGAGATACCTAAATGTTGAGATACCTAAATGTTGAGATAACTAAATGTTAATATACCTAAATATTGAGATAACTAAATGTTTAGATAACTACATGTTGAAATAACTAAATGTTGAGATACCTAAATGTTGAGATACCTAAATGTTGAGATACCTAAATGTTGAGATACCTAGATGTTGAGATCACTAAATGTTGAGATACCTACATGTTGAGATAACTAAATGTTGAGATACCTAAATGTTGAGATACCTAAATGTTGAGATACCTAAATGTTGAGATACCTAAATGTTGAGATAATTAAATGTTGAGATACCTAAATGTTGAGATACCTAAATGTTGAGATACCTAAATGTTGAGATAACTAAATGTTGAGATACCTAAATGTTGAGATACCTAAATGTTGAGATACCTAAATGTTGAGATACCTAAATGTTGAGATACCTACATGTTGAGATAACTAAATGGTGAGATACCTACATGTTGAGATAACTAAATGTTGAGATACCTAAATGTTGAGATACCTAAATGTTGAGATACCTAAATGTTGAGATACCTAAATGTTGAGATAATTAAATGTTGAGATACCTAAATGTTGAGATACCTAAATGTTGAGATAACTAAATGTGGAGATACCTAAATGTAGAGATAACTAAATGTTGAGATACCTGAATGTTGAGATACCTAAATGTTGAGATACCTAAATGTTGAGATAACTAAATGTTGAGATACCTAAATGTTGAGATAACTAAATGTTGAGATACCTAAATGTTGAGATAACTAAATGTTGAGATACCTTAATGTTGAGATACCTAAATGTTGAGATAACTAAATGTTTAGATAACTAAATGTTGAGATACCTATATGTTGAGATAACTAAATGTTGAGATACCTAAATGTTGAGATACCTAAATGTTGAGATACCTAAATGTTGAGATACCTAAATGTTGAGATACCTAAATGTTGAGATACCCAAATGTTGAGATAACTAAATGTTGAGATACCTAAATGTTGAGATAACTAAATGTTGAGATACCTAAATGTTGAGATACCTAAATGTTGAGATAACGAAATGTTGAGATACCTAAATGTTGAGATACCTAAATTTTGAGATAACTACATGTTGAGATACCTAAATGTTGAGATACCTAAATATTTAGATAACTAAATGTTGAGATAACTAAATGTTGAGATACCTAAATGTTGAGATAACTAAATGTTGAGATACCTAAATGTTGAGATACCTAAATGTTGAGATCGCTAAGTGTTGAGATAACTAAATGTTGAGATAACTAAATGTTGAGATAACTAAATGTTGAGATACCTAAATGTTGAGATACCTTAATGTTGAGATAAATAAATGTTAATATACCTAAATGTTGAGATAACTAAATGTTTAGATAACTAAATGTTGAGATAACTAAATGTTGAGATACCTAAATGTTGAGATAACTAAATGTTGAGATAACTAAATGTTGAGATAACTAAATGTTGAGATAACTAAATGTTGAGATAACTAAATGTTGAGATAACTAAATGTTGAGATAACTAAATGTTGAGATACCTAAATGTTGAGATACCTAAATGTTGAGATAACTAAATGTTGAGATAACTAAATGTTAGTATACCTAAATGTATAGATAACTAAATATTTAGATAACTACATGTTGAGATAACTAAATGTTGAGATACCTAAATGTTGAGATAACTAAATGTTGAGATACCTAAATATTGAGATAACTAAATGTTGAGATACCTAAATGTTGAGATAATTAAATGTTGAGATAACTAAATGTTGAGATAACTAAATGTTGAGATACCTAAATGTTAAGATAACTAAATGTTGAGATAACTAAATGTTAATATACCTAAATGTTGAGATAACTAAATGTTTAGATAACTAAATGTTGAGATACCTAAATGTTGAGATACCTAAATGTTGAGATAACTAAATGTTGAGATACCTAAATGTTGAGATTCCTAAATGTTGAGATACCTAAATGTTGAGATACCTAAATGTTGTGATACCTATATGTTGAGATAACTAAATGTTGAGATACCTAAATGTTGAGATACCTAAATGTTTAGATAACTAAATGTTGAGATAACTAAATGTTGAGATAACTAAATGTTGAGATACCTAAATGTTGAGATACCTAAATGTTTAGATAACTAAATGTTGAGATAACTAAATGTTGAGATACTTAAATGTTGAGATACCTAAATGTTGTGATACCTAAATGTTGAGATAACTAAATGTTGAGATACCTAAATGTTGAGATACCTACATGTTGAGATAACTAAATGGTGAGATACCTACATGTTGAGATAACTAAATGTTGAGATACCTAAATGTTGAGATACCTAAATGTTGAGATACCTAAATGTTGAGATACCTAAATGTTTAGATAATTAAATGTTGAGATACCTAAATGTTGAGATACCTAAATGTTGAGATAACTAAATGTGGAGATACCTAAATGTAGAGATAACTAAATGTTGAGATACCTGAATGTTGAGATACCTAAATGTTGAGATACCTAAATGTTGAGATAACTAAATGTTGAGATACCTAAATGTTGAGATAACTAAATGTTGAGATACCTAAATGTTGAGATAACTAAATGTTGAGATACCTTAATGTTGAGATACCTAAATGTTGAGATAACTAAATGTTTAGATAACTAAATGTTGAGATACCTAAATGTTGAGATACCTAAATGTTGAGATACCTAAATGTTGAGATACCTAAATGTTGAGATACCTAAATGTTGAGATACCTAAATGTTGAGATACCCAAATGTTGAGATAACTAAATGTTGAGATACCTAAATGTTGAGATAACTAAATGTTGAGATACCTAAATGTTGAGATACCTAAATGTTGAGATAACGAAATGTTGAGATACCTAAATGTTGAGATACCTAAATTTTGAGATACCTAAATGTTGAGATAACTAAATGTTGAGATACCTAAATGTTGAGATAACTAAATGTTTAGATAATTAAATGTTGAGATAACTAAATGTTGAGATACCTAAATGTTGAGATACCTAAATGTTGAGATAACTAAATGTTGAGATAACTAAATGTTGAGATAACTAAATGTTGAGATAACTAAATGTTGAGATAACTAAATGTTGAGATACCTAAATGTTGAGATACCTAAATGTTGAGATACCTAAATGTTGAGATACCTAAATGTTGAGATACCTAAATGTTAATATACATAAATGTTGAGATAACTAAATGTTTAGGTTACTAAATGTTGAGATAACTAAATGTTGAGATACCTAAATGTTGAGATAACTAAATGTTGAGATACCTAAATGTTGAGATAACTACATGTTGAGATACCTAAATGTTGAGATAACTAAATGTTGAGATAACTAAATGTTGAGATACCTAAATGTTGAGATAACTAAATGTTGAGATACCTAAATGTTGAGATACCTAAATGTTGAGATCGCTAAGTGTTGAGATAACTAAATGTTGAGATAACTAAATGTTAATATACCTAAATGTTGAGATAACTAAATGTTTAGATAACTAAATGTTGAGATAACTAAATGATAAGATACCTAAATGTTGAGATAACAAAATGTTGAGATACCTAAATGTTGAGATACCTAAATGTTGAGATACCTAAATGTTGAGATACCTAAATGTTGAGATACCTAAATGTTGAGATACCTAAATGTTTAGATAACTAAATGTTGAGATAACTAAATGTTGAGATAACAAAATGTTGAGATAACTAAATGTTGAGATACCTAAATGTTGAGATACCTAAATGTTGAGATAACTAAATGTTAATATACCTAAATATTGAGATAACTAAATGTTTAGATAACTACATGTTGAAATAACTAAATGTTGAGATACCTAAATGTTGAGATACCTAAATGTTGAGATACCTAAATGTTGAGATACCTAGATGTTGAGATCACTAAATGTTGAGATACCTACATGTTGAGATAACTAAATGTTGAGATACCTAAATGTTGAGATACCTAAATGTTGAGATACCTAAATGTTGAGATACCTAAATGTTGAGATAATTAAATGTTGAGATACCTAAATGTTGAGATACCTAAATGTTGAGATACCTAAATGTTGAGATAACTAAATGTTGAGATACCTAAATGTTGAGATACCTAAATGTTGAGATACCTAAATGTTGAGATACCTAAATGTTGAGATACCTAAATGTTGAGATACCTACATGTTGAGATAACTAAATGGTGAGATACCTACATGTTGAGATAACTAAATGTTGAGATACCTAAATGTTGAGATACCTAAATGTTGAGATACCTAAATGTTGAGATACCTAAATGTTGAGATAATTAAATGTTGAGATACCTAAATGTTGAGATACCTAAATGTTGAGATAACTAAATGTGGAGATACCTAAATGTAGAGATAACTAAATGTTGAGATACCTGAATGTTGAGATACCTAAATGTTGAGATACCTAAATGTTGAGATAACTAAATGTTGAGATACCTAAATGTTGAGATAACTAAATGTTGAGATACCTAAATGTTGAGATAACTAAATGTTGAGATACCTTAATGTTGAGATACCTAAATGTTGAGATAACTAAATGTTTAGATAACTAAATGTTGAGATACCTATATGTTGAGATACCTATATGTTGAGATAACTAAATGTTGAGATACCTAAATGTTGAGATACCTAAATGTTGAGATACCTAAATGTTGAGATACCTAAATGTTGAGATACCTAAATGTTGAGATACCCAAATGTTGAGATAACTAAATGTTGAGATACCTAAATGTTGAGATAACTAAATGTTGAGATACCTAAATGTTGAGATACCTAAATGTTGAGATAACGAAATGTTGAGATACCTAAATGTTGAGATACCTAAATTTTGAGATAACTACATGTTGAGATACCTAAATGTTGAGATACCTAAATATTTAGATAACTAAATGTTGAGATAACTAAATGTTGAGATACCTAAATGTTGAGATAACTAAATGTTGAGATACCTAAATGTTGAGATACCTAAATGTTGAGATCGCTAAGTGTTGAGATAACTAAATGTTGAGATAACTAAATGTTGAGATAACTAAATGTTGAGATACCTAAATGTTGAGATACCTTAATGTTGAGATAAATAAATGTTAATATACCTAAATGTTGAGATAACTAAATGTTTAGATAACTAAATGTTGAGATAACTAAATGTTGAGATACCTAAATGTTGAGATAACTAAATGTTGAGATACCTCAATGTTGAGATAACTAAATGTTGAGATAACTAAATGTTGAGATAACTAAATGTTGAGATAACTAAATGTTGAGATACCTAAATGTTGAGATACCTAAATGTTGAGATAACTAAATGTTGAGATAACTAAATGTTAATATACCTAAATGTATAGATAACTAAATATTTAGATAACTACATGTTGAGATAACTAAATGTTGAGATACCTAAATGTTGAGATAACTAAATGTTGAGATACCTAAATATTGAGATAACTAAATGTTGAGATACCTAAATGTTGAGATAATTAAATGTTGAGATAACTAAATGTTGAGATAACTAAATGTTGAGATACCTAAATGTTAAGATAACTAAATGTTGAGATAACTAAATGTTAATATACCTAAATGTTGAGATAACTAAATGTTTAGATAACTAAATGTTGAGATACCTAAATGTTGAGATACCTAAATGTTGAGATAACTAAATGTTGAGATAACTAAATGTTGAGATAACTAAATGTTGAGATACCTAAATGTTGAGATCCCTAAATGTTGAGATAACTAAATGTTAATATACCTAAATGTTGAGATACCTAAATGTTGAGATACCTAAATGTTCAGATACCTAAATGTTGAGATAACTAAATGTTGAGATAACTAAATGTTGAGATAACTAAATGTTGAGATAACTACATGTTTAGATAACTAAATGTTGAGATAACTAAATGTTGAGATACCTAAATGTTGAGATACCTAAATGTTGAGATACCTAAATGTTGAGATACCTAAATGTTGAGATAACTAAATGTTAATATACCTAAATGTTGAGATACCTAAATGTTGAGATAATTAAATGTTGAGATACCTAAATGTTGAGATACCTAAATGTTGAGATAATTAAATGTTGAGATACCTAAATCTTGAGATAACATAATGTTGAGAAACCTAAATGTTAAGATAACTAAATGTTAATATACCTAAATGTTGAGATACCTAAATGCTGAGATACCTAAATGTTGAGATAACTAAATGTTGAGATACCTAAATGTTGAGATAACTAAATGTTTAGATAACTAAATGTTGAGATAACTAAATGTTGAGATAACTAAATGTTAATATACCTAAATGTTTAGATAACTAAATGTTGAGATAACTAAATGTTGAGATAACTAAATGTAGAGATACCTAAATGTTGAGATACCTACATGTTGAGATAACTAAATGTTGAGATACCTAAATGTTTAGATAACTAAATGTTGAGATAACTAAATGTTGAGATAACTAAATGTTGAGATACCTAAATGTTGAGATACCTAAATGTTGAGATAACTAAATGTTGAGATACCTAAATGTTGAGATAACTAAATGTTGAGATACCTAAATTTTTAGATAACTAAATGTTGAGATACCTAAATGTGGAGATAACTAAATGTTGAGATACCTTAATGTTGTGAAAACTAAATGTTGAGATAACTAAATGTTGAGATAACTAAATGTTGAGATACCTAAATGTTAAGATACCTAAATGTTGAGATACCTAAATGTTGAGATAACTAAATGTTGAGATACCTAAATGTTGAGATAACTAAATGTTGAGATACCTAAATGTTGAGATTACTAAATGTTGAGATACCTAAATGTTGAGATAACTAAATGTTGAGATAACTAAATGTTGAGATAACTAAATGTTGAGATAACTAAATGTTGAGATAACTAAATGTTGAGATACCTAAATGTTGAGATACCTAAATGTTGAGATAACTAAATGTTGAGATACCTAAATGTTGAGATAACTAAATGTTGAGATACCTAAATGTTGAGATACCTAAATGTTGAGATACCTAAATGTTGATATACCTAAATGTTGAGATACCTTAATGTTGAGATAACTAAATGTTGAGATACCTAAATGTTGAGATACCTTAATGGTGTGATACCTAAATGTTGAGATAACTAAATGTTGAGATACCCAAATGTTGAGATACCTAAATGTTTAGATAACTAAATGTTGAGATACCTAAATGTTGAGATACCTAAATGTTGAGATAACTAATTGTTGAGATACCTTAATGTTGAGATACCTAAATGTTGTGATACCTAAATGTTGAGATACCTAAATGTTGAGATAACTAAATGTGAAGATACCTAAATGTTGAGATAACTTAAGGTTGAGATACCCAAATGTTGAGATACCCAAATGTTGAGATACCTAAATGTTGAGATACCTAAATGTTGAGATAACTAAATGTTGAGATACCTAAATGTTGAGATAACTAAATGTTGAGATACCTAAATGTTGAGATAACTAAATGTTGAGATACCTAAATGTTGAGATACCTAAATGTGGAGATACCTAAATGTTAAGATACCTAAATGTTGAGATAACTAAATGTTGAGGTACCTAAATGTTGAGATAACTAAATGTTGAGATACCTAAATGTTGAGATTCCTAAATGTTGAGATACCTAAATGTTGAGATACCTAAATGTTGTGATACCTAAATGTTGAGATAACTAAATGTTGAGATACCTAAATGTTGAGATACCTAAATGTTTAGATAACTAAATGTTGAGATAACTAAATGTTGAGATAACTAAATGTTGAGATACCTAAATGTTGAGATACCTAAATGTTTAGATAACTAAATGTTGAGATAACTAAATGTTGAGATACTTAAATGTTGAGATACCTAAATGTTGTGATACCTAAATGTTGAGATAACTAAATGTTGAGATACCTAAATGTTGAGATACCTACATGTTGAGATAACTAAATGGTGAGATACCTACATGTTGAGATAACTAAATGTTGAGATACCTAAATGTTGAGATACCTAAATGTTGAGATACCTAAATGTTGAGATACCTAAATGTTGAGATAATTAAATGTTGAGATACCTAAATGTTGAGATACCTAAATGTTGAGATAACTAAATGTGGAGATACCTAAATGTAGAGATAACTAAATGTTGAGATACCTGAATGTTGAGATACCTAAATGTTGAGATACCTAAATGTTGAGATAACTAAATGTTGAGATACCTAAATGTTGAGATAACTAAATGTTGAGATACCTAAATGTTGAGATAACTAAATGTTGAGATACCTTAATGTTGAGATACCTAAATGTTGAGATAACTAAATGTTTAGATAACTAAATGTTGAGATACCTAAATGTTGAGATACCTAAATGTTGAGATACCTAAATGTTGAGATACCTAAATGTTGAGATACCTAAATGTTGAGATACCTAAATGTTGAGATACCTAAATGTTGAGATACCCAAATGTTGAGATAACTAAATGTTGAGATACCTAAATGTTGAGATAACTAAATGTTGAGATACCTAAATGTTGAGATACCTAAATGTTGAGATACCTAAATGTTGAGATACCTAAATGTTGAGATACCTAAATTTTGAGATACCTAAATGTTGAGATAACTAAATGTTGAGATACCTAAATGTTGAGATAACTAAATGTTTAGATAATTAAATGTTGAGATAACTAAATGTTGAGATACCTAAATGTTGAGATACCTAAATGTTGAGATAACTAAATGTTGAGATACCTAAATGTTGAGATAACTAAATGTTGAGATAACTAAATGTTGAGATAACTAAATGTTGAGATAACTAAATGTTGAGATAACTAAATGTTGAGATACCTAAATGTTGAGATACCTAAATGTTGAGATACCTAAATGTTGAGATAAATAAATGTTAATATACATAAATGTTGAGATAACTAAATGTTTAGATTACTAAATGTTGAGATAACTAAATGTTGAGATACCTAAATGTTGAGATAACTAAATGTTGAGATACCTAAATGTTGAGATAACTACATGTTGAGATACCTAAATGTTGAGATAACTAAATGTTGAGATAACTAAATGTTGAGATACCTAAATGTTGAGATAACTAAATGTTGAGATACCTAAATGTTGAGATACCTAAATGTTGAGATCGCTAAGTGTTGAGATAACTAAATGTTGAGATAACTAAATGTTAATATACCTAAATGTTGAGATAACTAAATGTTTAGATAACTAAAAGTTGAGATAACTAAATGATAAGATACCTAAATGTTGAGATAACAAAATGTTGAGATACCTAAATGTTGAGATACCTAAATGTTGAGATACCTAAATGTTGAGATACCTAAATGTTGAGATACCTAAATGTTGAGATACCTAAATGTTTAGATAACTAAATGTTGAGATAACTAAATGTTGAGATAACAAAATGTTGAGATAACTAAATGTTGAGATACCTAAATGTTGAGATACCTAAATGTTGAGATAACTAAATGTTAATATACCTAAATATTGAGATAACTAAATGTTTAGATAACTACATGTTGAAATAACTAAACGTTGAGATACCTAAATGTTGAGATACCTAAATGTTGAGATACCTAAATGTTGAGATACCTACATGTTGAGATCACTAAATGTTGAGATACCTACATGTTGAGATAACTAAATGTTGAGATACCTAAATGTTGAGATACCTAAATGTTGAGATACCTAAATGTTGAGATACCTAAATGTTGAGATACCTAAATGTTGAGATAATTAAATGTTGAGATACATAAATGTTGAGATACCTAAATGTTGAGATACCTAAATGTTGAGATACCTAAATGTTGAGATACCTAAATGTTGAGATACCTAAATGTTGAGATACCTAAATGTTGAGATACCTAAATGTTGAGATACCTACATGTTGAGATAACTAAATGGTGAGATACCTAAATGTTGAGATACCTAAATGTTTAGATAACTAAATGTTGAGATACCTAAATGTTGAGATACCTAAATGTTGAGATACCTAAATGTTGAGATACCCAAATGTTGAGATAACTAAATGTTGAGATACCTAAATGTTGAGATAACTAAATGTTGAGATACCTAAATGTTGAGATACCTAAATGTTGAGATAACGAAATGTTGAGATACCTAAATGTTGAGATACCTAAATTTTGAGATACCTAAATGTTGAGATAACTAAATGTTGAGATACCTAAATGTTGAGATAACTAAATGTTTAGATAATTAAATGTTGAGATAACTAAATGTTGAGATACCTAAATGTTGAGATACCTAAATGTTGAGATAACTAAATGTTGAGATACCTAAATGTTGAGATAACTAAATGTTGAGATAACTAAATGTTGAGATAACTAAATGTTGAGATAACTAAATGTTGAGATACCTAAATGTTGAGATACCTAAATGTTGAGATACCTAAATGTTGAGATAAATAAATGTTAATATACATAAATGTTGAGATAACTAAATGTTTAGATTACTAAATGTTGAGATAACTAAATGTTGAGATACCTAAATGTTGAGATAACTAAATGTTGAGATACCTAAATGTTGAGATAACTACATGTTGAGATACCTAAATGTTGAGATAACTAAATGTTGAGATAACTAAATGTTGAGATACATAAATGTTGAGATAACTAAATGTTGAGATACCTAAATGTTGAGATACCTAAATGTTGAGATCGCTAAGTGTTGAGATAACTAAATGTTGAGATAACTAAATGTTAATATACCTAAATGTTGAGATAACTAAATGTTTAGATAACTAAATGTTGAGATAACTAAATGATAAGATACCTAAATGTTGAGATAACAAAATGTTGAGATACCTAAATGTTGAGATACCTAAATGTTGAGATACCTAAATGTTGAGATACCTAAATGTTGAGATACCTAAATGTTGAGATACCTAAATGTTTAGATAACTAAATGTTGAGATAACTAAATGTTGAGATAACAAAATGTTGAGATAACTAAATGTTGAGATACCTAAATGTTGAGATACCTAAATGTTGAGATAACTAAATGTTAATATACCTAAATATTGAGATAACTAAATGTTTAGATAACTACATGTTGAAATAACTAAACGTTGAGATACCTAAATGTTGAGATACCTAAATGTTGAGATACCTAAATGTTGAGATACCTACATGTTGAGATCACTAAATGTTGAGATACCTACATGTTGAGATAACTAAATGTTGAGATACCTAAATGTTGAGATACCTAAATGTTGAGATACCTAAATGTTGAGATACCTAAATGTTGAGATACCTAAATGTTGAGATAATTAAATGTTGAGATACATAAATGTTGAGATACCTAAATGTTGAGATACCTAAATGTTGAGATAACTAAATGTTGAGATAACTAAATGTTGAGATACCTAAATGTTGAGATACCTAAATGTTGAGATACCTAAATGTTGAGATACCTAAATGTTGAGATACCTAAATGTTGAGATACCTACATGTTGAGATAACTAAATGGTGAGATACCTACATGTTGAGATAACTAAATGTTGAGATACCTAAATGTTGAGATACCTAAATGTTGAGATACCTAAATGTTGAGATACCTAAATGTTGAGATAATTAAATGTTGAGATACCTAAATGTTGAGATACCTAAATGTTGAGATAACTAAATGTGGAGATACCTAAATGTAGAGATAACTAAATGTTGAGATACCTGAATGTTGAGATACCTAAATGTTGAGATACCTAAATGTTGAGATAACTAAATGTTGAGATACCTAAATGTTGAGATAACTAAATGTTGAGATACCTAAATGTTGAGATAACTAAATGTTGAGATACCTTAATGTTGAGATACCTAAATGTTGAGATAATTAAATGTTTAGATAACTAAATGTTGAGATACCTATATGTTGAGATAACTAAATGTTGAGATACCTAAATGTTGAGATACCTAAATGTTGAGATACCTAAATGTTGAGATACCTAAATGTTGAGATACCTAAATGTTGAGATACCTAAATGTTGAGATACCCAAATGTTGAGAAAACTAAATGTTGAGATACCTAAATGTTGAGATTACTAAATGTTGAGATACCTAAATGTTGAGATACCTAAATGTTGAGATAACGAAATGTTGAGATACCTAAATGTTGAGATACCTAAATTTTGAGATACCTAAATGTTGAGATAACTAAATGTTGAGATACCTAAATGTTGAGATAACTAAATGTTTAGATAATTAAATGTTGAGATAACTAAATGTTGAGATACCTAAATGTTGAGATACCTAAATGTTGAGATAACTAAATGTTGAGATACCTTAATGTTGAGATAACTAAATGTTGAGATAACTAAATGTTGAGATAACTAAATGTTGAGATAACTAAATGTTGAGATAACTAAATGTTGAGATACCTAAATGTTGAGATACCTAAATGTTGAGATACCTAAATGTTGAGATAAATAAATGTTAATATACATAAATGTTGAGATAACTAAATGTTTAGATTACTAAATGTTGAGATAACTAAATGTTGAGATACCTAAATGTTGAGATAACTAAATGTTGAGATACCTAAATGTTGAGATAACTACATGTTGAGATACCTAAATGTTGAGATACCTAAATATTTAGATAACTAAATGTTGAGATAACTAAATGTTGAGATACCTAAATGTTGAGATAACTAAATGTTGAGATACCTAAATGTTGAGATACCTAAATGTTGAGATCGCTAAGTGTTGAGATAACTAAATGTTGAGATAACTAAATGTTGAGATAACTAAATGTTGAGATACCTAAATGTTGAGATACCTTAATGTTGAGATAAATAAATGTTAATATACCTAAATGTTGAGATAACTAAATGTTTAGATAACTAAATGTTGAGATAACTAAATGTTGAGATACCTAAATGTTGAGATAACTAAATGTTGAGATACCTCAATGTTGAGATAACTAAATGTTGAGATAACTAAATGTTGAGATAACTAAATGTTGAGATAACTAAATGTTGAGATACCTAAATGTTGAGATACCTAAATGTTGAGATAACTAAATGTTGAGATAACTAAATGTTAATATACCTAAATGTATAGATAACTAAATATTTAGATAACTACATGTTGAGATAACTAAATGTTGAGATACCTAAATGTTGAGATAACTAAATGTTGAGATACCTAAATATTGAGATAACTAAATGTTGAGATACCTAAATGTTGAGATAATTAAATGTTGAGATAACTAAATGTTGAGATAACTAAATGTTGAGATACCTAAATGTTAAGATAACTAAATGTTGAGATAACTAAATGTTAATATACCTAAATGTTGAGATAACTAAATGTTTAGATAACTAAATGTTGAGATACCTAAATGTTGAGATACCTAAATGTTGAGATAACTAAATGTGTAGATAACTAAATGTTGAGATAACTAAATGTTGAGATACCTAAATGTTGAGATCCCTAAATGTTGAGATAACTAAATGTTAATATACCTAAATGTTGAGATACCTAAATGTTGAGATACCTAAATGTTGAGATAACTAAATGTTGAGATAACTAAATGTTGAGATAACTAAATGTTGAGATAACTAAATGTTGAGATAACTACATGTTTAGATAACTAAATGTTGAGATAACTAAATGTTGAGATACCTAAATGTTGAGATACCTAAATGTTGAGATACCTAAATGTTGAGATACCTAAATGTTGAGATAACTAAATGTTAATATACCTAAATGTTGAGATACCTAAATGTTGAGATAACTAAATGTTGAGATACCTAAATGTTGAGATACCTAAATGTTGAGATAATTAAATGTTGAGATACCTAAATCTTGAGATAACATAATGTTGAGAAACCTAAATGTTAAGATAACTAAATGTTAATATACCTAAATGTTGAGATACCTAAATGCTGAGATACCTAAATGTTGAGATAACTAAATGTTGAGATACCTAAATGTTGAGATAACTAAATGTTTAGATAACTAAATGTTGAGATAACTAAATGTTGAGATAACTAAATGTTAATATACCTAAATGTTGAGATAACTAAATGTTGAGATAACTAAATGTTGAGATAACTAAATGTAGAGATACCTAAATGTTGAGATACCTACATGTTGAGATAACTAAATGTTGAGATAACTAAATGTTGAGATACCTAAATGTTGAGATAACTAAATGTTGAGATAACTAAATGTTGAGATACCGAAATTTTGAGATAACTAAATGTTGAGATACTTAATGTTGAGATAACTAAATGTTGAGATACCTAAATGTTGAGATAACTAAATGTTGAGATACCAAAATGTTTAGATAACTAAATGTTGAGATAACTAAATGTTGAGATAACTAAATGTTGAGATACCTAAATGTTGAGATACCTAAATGTTGAGATAACTAAATGTTGAGATACCTAAATGTTGAGATAACTAAATGTTGAGATACCTAAATTTTTAGATACCTGAATGTTGAGATACCTAAATGTGGAGATAACTAAATGTTGAGATACCTTAATGTTGTGAAAACTAAATGTTGAGATAACTAAATGTTGAGATAACTAAATGTTGAGATACCTAAATGTTAAGATACCTAAATGTTGAGATACCTAAATGTTGAGATAACTAAATGTTGAGATACCTAAATGTTGAGATAACTAAATGTTGAGATACCTAAATGTTGAGATTACTAAATGTTGAGATACCTAAATGTTGAGATAACTAAATGTTGAGATAACTAAATGTTGAGATAACTAAATGTTGAGATAACTAAATGTTGAGATACCTAAATGTTGAGATACCTAAATGTTGAGATAACTAAATGTTGAGATACCTAAATGTTGAGATAACTAAATGTTGAGATACCTAAATGTTGAGATACCTAAATGTTGAGATACCTAAATGTTGATATACCTAAATGTTGAGATACCTAAATGTTGAGATAACTAAATGTTGAGATACCTAAATGTTGAGATACCTTAATGGTGTGATACCTAAATGTTGAGATAACTAAATGTTGAGATACCTAAATGTTGAGATACCTAAATGTTTAGATAACTAAATGTTGAGATACCTAAATGTTGAGATACCTAAATGTTGAGATAACTAATTGTTGAGATACCTTAATGTTGAGATACCTAAATGTTGTGATACCTAAATGTTGAGATACCTAAATGTTGAGATAACTAAATGTGAAGATACCTAAATGTTGAGATAACTTAAGGTTGAGATACCCAAATGTTGAGATACCCAAATGTTGAGATACCTAAATGTTGAGATACCTAAATGTTGAGATAACTAAATGTTGAGATACCTAAATGTTGAGATAACTAAATGTTGAGATACCTAAATGTTGAGATAACTAAATGTTGAGATACCTAAATGTTGAGATACCTAAATGTGGAGATACCTAAATGTTGAGATACCTAAATGTTGAGATAACTAAATGTTGAGGTACCTAAATGTTGAGATAACTAAATGTTGAGATACCTAAATGTTGAGATTCCTAAATGTTGAGATACCTAAATGTTGAGATACCTAAATGTTGTGATACCTAAATGTTGAGATAACTAAATGTTGAGATACCTAAATGTTGAGATACCTAAATGTTTAGATAACTAAATGTTGAGATAACTAAATGTTGAGATAACTAAATGTTGAGATACCTAAATGTTGAGATACCTAAATGTTTAGATAACTAAATGTTGAGATAACTAAATGTTGAGATACTTAAATGTTGAGATACCTAAATGTTGTGATACCTAAATGTTGAGATAACTAAATGTTGAGATACCTGAATGCTGAGATACCTAAATGTTGTGATACCTAAATGTTGAGATTACTAAATGTTGAGATACCTAAATGCTGAGATACCTAAATGTTGAGATACCTAAATGTTGTGATACCTAAATGTTGAGATACCTAAATGTTTAGATAACTAAATGTTGAGATAACTAAATGCTGAGATACCTAAATGTTGAGATACCTAAATGTTGTGATACCTAAATGGTGAGATAACTAAATGTTGAGATACCTAAATGTTGTGATACCTAAATGTTGAGATACCTAAATGCTGAGATACCTAAATGCTGAGATACCTAAATGCGAGAAAACTTTCTACTCTAATAGCTTCTTTCCTAGAACAGCAGGATTTGAAATTCCTTTCCTGCGACTTGTTTCTATATATGTACTAATACGCAAAAGTTCAAATACAACGTAAATCAACATCTTAATCCTTCTTGGGCATAGTCACAATTAGTAGTCCCTTGTGTTCAAGTGTCAATATGCCTTATTTGGGGTGAAAGTGAGTATGAAAAACGGTTACTCCGTATTTTGATTAGATTTTAAATGTGATAGGAACTACATTCGCCGCTAGAACGCAACTTTTGCCGATGCCTATAATCTCCGTAATAGCTTTATTCATTTAAGCTTTTCATTCCTTTATTTCATCGAGTCTTGTGAGATATTATTGCAGTAATCTTTTATGAAGGCTTTCGGGAATTACTATCATTTCATTATATAAGTAATCTTTGTCGCATAAAAAGAATACGTCTTTAATTCCCTGTCGTTTGTAGTGATCTTACTTTTAATGTAGTAAATGAAATTGTCTTTTGCGCTTATTTTTGATTTTTGACATTATTCGATGTTATTGTTAAGATTATGCAGTTGATGTAAAGTTTCTATTATAGGTCCCTTTTTCAATGTATTAAATTTGATAGGCCCTTTGCATTTCAATTATAGGTGTTTTAGGTTGCAATACAATTATAGGTATTTTAGGTTGTAATTAAACAGGATGTTACCTCATCTTAGTAATTTATTGGTAATACATGTTAATCTAAAACTTGTAAGGGGAAGATTTTTATCGGTTTGAAATGTATACTTGAAATTCAGCTCTAGAAAATAATGACACTTTGAGCTTCTTTTTCCAATTTGTGAATATTGTCTCACGGCGGGCAGCAGCGTTCTTGTAGCATATTGCTTCCTTTTTATCGTGTCATCGGGCATTACATACGATATACACACACGCAAGTGTAGGAGTTGGCGGCGCTCGCTACCATTACATTCAACTTTGGATCTTAGTGTGTCAAACTTCTGATGTTGATGCATTCTGATCCTTCCGAATGCTGCAATTGCGAGTCTTGTTCACGACTTTTTCTTCCTTTAATAATTCGTTTAGCGGAATGTAAGTCGTGCATGTCTTTTATGAAAATCTGATAGTAGTTTGCTAATCCCAGAAAGTTTGGAGGGGTTTATACATTATCTGTGGCCGGCATGTCTCTAATAGATATATTCTTTTTTTTTTGAGAGGGGGGGGGTCAGTAACTAGATAAAGAGGTCTTATTTCATTCACTAAAAAGTCGAACTTACAATCCTTGGCCTTAAATCCGTGTTTTTCCATTCCTTCGAAAACTCTGTGTATATATTTTAGGTGTCTCCCTGATGATTCGCTGATAATTAAGATATCGTCCAAGTAGATCATTGCGAAGTCAAAATCGTGAAAAATTGTTGGCTCGATGTTTATATCGAACGCAAGCCTTTTGAATGTGTACAAACCGCTGTATCTGTTTATATACTAAAGCATAAATAACATTTGTGGAATATTTTTACTTCGTTAAGTTTATGAATATTTCTGACGAGATTAGATGATAATGATGGCCTCTATATGCCGCCTGAATTCTATGGAGAAAGTCGGCACCGATACGTATTTAATTTGATGTTTTTTTACGTAGACAATATATATATATATATATATATATATATATATATATATATATATAGATTGTTTTACGTTAAATTTGGCATTAATTTAATACATTTGCCTAAGCAATCTGAAAAGAAACCTAAGAAAGGTGTTTTTATTTTCATTCAACATTTAAATCCTTACATCTTACGTGATGTACTTGACCTTCCGACGGAAAGTGTTTATTTAAAGATTTTAAATGTTAAAACAGTTCATCCAGTTCGTTGCACATAAATGTATGGGCATTCAAGTACGAAACTTTAGATTTTATTAATTCAAGCTTATTGGAAAAAAAATAATTCCATACACCAAATTTAGTTTATTGTAAATCACAGTGCTAGATGTCTATTTACTATTTCTGAAAAATCGGTTTGTTGAAGCTGTACTCTACAACTGATATAAATAAATTAGGGAAAGAAAAACCTGTCTTAATGTAATTTTAGCTTTTGTTAAAATATTTTGTCTTTTGCGTACTTGCGTAACTCTTTCTCTGACTTTACATTAGATATAATGACTTACTTTTTTTTGTTTTTGCTAAGCTTTTAATTCTACAATGTGAACATATTGACTGAGATTTTATTCTTGAAGGGACAATACTTTTCCCAATGTAATTCTCACATTTCGGGGATTAATATTTTATGTTTTGTGAGTTTCGCCCGATCTGAATGTGTGAGACGTCATATAATTATACTTTTCTCAAAGCAATATATTTTATTTATACTTAAAATGTAGTTGGACATATATTTCTCTTTTCCACGTCTAATTCATCTTTTTTTATCTACAACTACTAATATTACTATTACTATTACTACTGTTGTGGATAATATGGTATATGTTAGCATGTTTGCTGAAACAGCGGCGTCCAGTTATATGTAATATAAGTAGTACTACTATTACTAATATTAATTATAATATGCACGACGATTTAGTAAAATTACAACTATTACCACTACTACTAATGATAATGATAACGCGTTATTTAGTGGGTAAAATGTTCATCTTTATTTGAAGAAAAAATTGAAAATATAAAAGCAATCAACAAAATTAAGAAAATTAATAATTAATCATCAACGTAATATATTATTGCTACTCTTAGTTATATTAGTGTTTATACATTAATACGATATATGTTATTTTCTTCCGATGTTTTGCTTTCGGTTTCGATTATAGTTGATGTTATTTAAGCCATCTATTTTTTTTAATAAATAATTGTATCAAGAATTCTTCATAAGTTTTTATTTCGTGTTTGATTCACGCTAATACAACCAAGTTATATAGATATATATTGTTTTCATTTTTGAAATCGCAACTTTAAAATATATAAAAATCGATAGAACATTAACTCTATAATAATATATACGATCGGGCTTTGCCGGGCTTTGCCGGGCTTTGCCGGGCATTCGTGCTACCGTAGATAAATATTTTTGCAGTTTTAACAAAAAGGCTACAATAATAGAAGAACATCTCTATTTACACTGAAAATGTATAGAATGCCAACATCGATGTATTACATATGAATGAGTCACTTCTGCAATTTCCACAGGACCCGCTAGTAATTAATAAATAATTCCAGCAATTTGCAATAGTTTCAGCCTAGTGCATGGAATCTCCACGGTTAACATAATTACTCGGGCAACACCGGGGCGTGGATCAGCTAGTTTTAAATAAAATTGTATTTAACAATGTCGCCCGACAGGCCTTATACATTGCTGGATTTCCGTTGTTGGCTTCCCATCCATACTCGAAACAGTCATGATGCAGGAGGGAGAAAACGATCTAATAAACGACAACATTTACATTTTGCAACCGGATATTGCTAATAAAGGATGCGATGTCGTTAGTAATGTAATCCGTATAACAGCGTCAGTGAAAGACTACAACATATCAAAATTCAAACTGATCACTGTGGGGACAAGCAAAGACATTATAAAAAGATCTTAATATTCCGAATATACGCTTTTTACATCTTATGATGGCAAAGTATTTATTGAATTTTTAATTTTAATCTAACATTGTCAAATATTAACATATATTTATCAAATAATTTTTTTCTGGCAGATTTTGATGTTCTGAGTTACATTCATGCTAGAGTCATATGATGAATATGATTACCACTAATAATAAGGTTACAATCACTTCACAAGTAGTTTCTCTTTTAATAGAAAATAACATTACTTTTCTATTTTTCATTTATTCCAGTATCTCTCACGAAAAATCCGCCATTCATTACCCACGACAATTTCTACGTTCCCAGTGGATCACCGATTCATGTCTATTCATGTATTCCCCTGAGCCAACTTGCTAAGCCAACTTGATTGATAGTTCATTTGACTTTCCAACCAGTGTGTAAATGTTTTCTTTACCCTTACCATTAAGGCAACTCTTACAAACTGTTACTGGTGGTTTAAGCGACAGCAAGTCTCATTATTATTCCATGAATCTTCTTAGCATTCCAACGGACAAATGTCTCTGTGTCAATGGGACCAATAAATCACTGGTTTCGAATCCCCTCTGGTCTCCTCCTTTAAGATTTTTCGATTATTTATAGATCAAATGATTACAATCGAAACTATCCCTATATTTGTTTCTAATTAAACATTTCAATTTAGAAATGTGCCTGTTTGTTCTGTCGGATCTATAAGAAACTATACATATATATATATATATATATATATATATATATATATATAAGTTCAGCTTTAGATTGAATATTGTGTATATTCTTTTTACTTTTCATTCGATTTCGCCTTAGCCTTCTACATTAGTCATCTTCAAATAAAAACATATTAAAAACGAGAGCAGAAATATTATATAGGTTTGTTTTATGTTTGCCTATGGTAAAACAATAAATATCATTTAATTGGAAAGAAAAGAAAACAAATACTCGAGTAATAATTCTGAAAAAAATCGCATATCTCTGTTAGTAATTAAAGTAATTGAAGCAATATTTTCCCTCGTTATTTTTATTTGTCGACAATAAATCCTAAATAAAAGATAGCAAACTTGTGTTTCTTTAGGGTTGATATAATTTCTCAACATTAAATATACCGTGTGTCTGAATAACTATTAAATCGACAGGCACTATTGTTATTTAATTTCAACCTAAACAAACAAGAAAAAGTTGCATTTAAATTTAAATTATGTAATTACATTGAATTAAATTTATTACTTTTTGATCTCATCAAATGAAGATATCGGAACTCGGTTTTCGAAAATCAAGTCCCTTACATGTTAATATTGAATCCAGCTATAAGGGCCAGCGCAAGATAATTATATATATATATATATATATATATATATATATATATATATATATATACGTTTTATTTTTTATTACCGTATCTTTCTGTTAAGTTACATTATTAACAGAAAGATACGGTAATAAAAAATAAAACGCATATCTGCTCTACAATGGTATTGAGCACTTTCTTCAGTTTTTATTAATTATCATTTCCACTAAAAAAAACTATATATATATATATATATATATATATATATATATATATATATATATATATATATATATATATATATATATATATATATGAGGGCGATCCCGTGAGTGTATATGGGTAATTTTATAGATAAAGTTGAACATATACAGAGAGGAGCTTCTTGACTAACTGTTTGAGGTAATTACTTATGAAAATGCCTGTCTCGAAAGATATCGTTTATCGATGATATATATGACCGAGAATTGGATTCATGCCTTACCCATTGTTTTACAACATAAGTGAATGCTTTAGATTTCAATAATGCGATATTTAATAAATTATAGTCAGCTTTAAAGATATCAACGACATAATTTATCTTAGAAAATGACGTAAATGCATAGGTATCTTATTATTTAAATTATTATTAACGTTTTCAAAAATGTCAAACAAGTAAGTACACAACTGACCGATAATCTAAATTGGTATACGTAGACCATATAGACTAGATAAAAAGAGAGATTAAGAGAGATGTAATAAAAAAGAAACTCGGTAAAGAATGAATATGTAGAGGAGTGAGAAAAGTAAATGGCAATGTAAAAAATAGTAAGGGAGACATCTGTCAACCAAAAAAAGTGACCATCGTGTGTAGTACAATAGAAAGGAAACAAAAACAACGATAACATTTTTAACGCAACACAAAAAGCTAAAAACAGAATAAAAAAGTATGGTAAAAAAGAACCCAAGATTAGAAAGCGAGAATTAAAACAGGGAAAAAGAAACAATATTAAGAAAAACGCCCAATAAAAAATGGCGAGGACCGTAATCTATTATCCACTGTCGTCCAGATCCAATTATCTCTAAACAAAAGTACAATTTATCATTTCCCCACACGTACACTGACGCAATCTATTAAACACACAGTCATAAACTCTTATCAACCTCCCGCATACATATTCACGGAAGAGTGCCGCCAGCAAAATTGCATACACACTTTCAAGCATACATTTAATTTGCAACTGTATATTCAGTTATGTGGTTTTAGCTATATGGGTCTAATTTATCTATATCTAATACGATGCGCCGCCCTTCTATTGAGCATAATACCATGCACCAACATCAAATACAAATATTTCTGATTTAAAACATTCCGATTAAACCGAAGATTATCGGAAAATTCATGTGATTTTATGTATTTTAACGGCCGATTTTACATAATGGAATGAGTGTTTGCTAATGGGCCAATAGACTGATGTCCAAACACGATCGAGTCATGTTAATGACTTCAAAAATCGTATTTGATGCTTACAAGCTAAACACACAGCATCATAAGAAGACAATCAAGAGCAAGTGGAGTAATTCTGGGAATAGAGTGCTGCCCTCTCCTACACATCTGACTAACATTTAATGAAAAACGAGCCCTTGACTATAATCGGCCGCTTAGAATTGTAATGTTTTAGTTACTCGGGACAGAATGTCTCTTTGAGAATCTGATTAAATGAAACAAAGCTTCGTTTTATGAATGGTACATTACAAAAATATTCTAAAAATGAGGAAACATTATATTCACAAATATCTGGAATTAATATATTTAATACATTTATATCTGATATACCCCTGGATTCAATTTTTAAAAAGGATGTGTCTTCTATATTATCAGACCTGGCAAAATGGTTAATTGTAGGCATAGACCGATTCATACTATCAAAAATTTCCAACAAATACCTAACCGTCAGCCATGGTTCTCCCCTGAATGTGCTGCTGCCATCGCGCATAGAAATCACTATTTCAATAGCTACCAACGTAATAGATGCACTGAGTCTAAAGCTGCTTACAGGACTGCCAGCAACCATTGTAAAAGAGTAAGAAAATGCAAGAGAGCTGTATGCCCAGTCCATTGAGTCCAGCGGGGCTGAGCATCAGCTTGGTTCCCCCCAGTTTTGGCAGATAGCAAACAGGATCCTGAACAGAAGCGTGCGTTCTATCCCAACCATCATCACTGGTCTTGGGGTCATCACGTCAGCATCAGACAGGGCCAAACTATTTGCCAAGAGCCATCAACTACCCGTATTTCCTCCTATAACAGAGAACACGCTATGCAACATACACATATCTGTGCGTGATGTCGCCAAGCTAAGCAAGAACCTTGATTCCAGTAAAACAATTGACCTTGACGGCATACCAATTATAGTGCTGAAAAAGCTTCAACCAGAACTTGCCCCATACTTACAAAACTGTTTAAGCGTTGCCTTAAGAAGTGCTTCCAAACAAACCTCATCAGTATGTCCTGTATTTAAGAATTTAAGCGATAAGTCGTCTCCCTCTCAGTACGGGCCAGTGGGTCTCCTGTGTGTCGTGAGTTATTTGCTGGAATTCGTATTAAATAAAGGCATCTTTATTTAAAAAAAAATCAAAATGAAAGATATAGTTTTGTTGCATAAAAACCTTTTCATTTATTCGAACATCCTCATTTCGTGCGATACTTATAATTAAAGAAAACTGTATTCACAAATTTCACTCTATTGAAATTTATATCTAATATTGTTTGTGTATTATATAGCCTAATGTTTTGTGTTGTAATTATTACGTACAGAACTTTTTTATCATTTTTAACTTTCCAAAATATTCAGCGTTTTGAATTTAAATATTACCTTGCTTCAATGTAATATACGATTTTTGTATTTCTGATTAAAATTCAAAGCAAATATTAATTGTTGATATTTCTAAAAGTCAATTGATGAGTTTTGATTGGACTTTTTAAAATAACATATTATACCTTTTCAATGATTCATTGGATATTTTCAGACTTGTATTCGAATTAAAACTTTTCTCAAGTTTTATCTTTCTATGAACATGGTTTCATTGGAGCTTTATTAAAATATTATCTTCAATGAATAAAAAAACATTTTAGGTATTTTAATGCTTAACAAAGGTTTTGCTAATATTTTGTAATGTTAATTGAATGGATTTATAACTCATAAGTCAATGCACTTTTGTTCAATTTGAACATTTTAATTAATTCAATATTCAGAAAACATTTATTTTCCATTTGAACATCTTCATTGAATCCTGTTTCTGTCTGTGTTTCAAGATATAAATAAATAATATTTTTTTTAGATATCAAGACCTTAGTTTTTTTCATTAAATTATAAAAATATAATTAAGCAATTTTTTCTCCTACAATTTATAAGTGGATTGATTTTTATTCAAAATGAAAGTAAATGATTTCATTTCCTAATCATTGTTTGTGTGGAGGTAATTTATTGTAAAGGTCAAATTACCAGATCTTTGCAAACAGATTCTTTATATTATTAAGAGTTGATTACAGTATAAGGAGTGGATATGACTTTTTAAAAAGTGATGCCCATCCTGAATACTACCCCAATGGAATACAAATTCCGCAAATCAGACAAGCAATATCCATTTTCAAGATTACAATCAAAATAAGAGTAAAGTCAGAATAATTTGAATAATGATAACAATCAAAACTCATCTAACAAAAACTCCAATTATCAACATCTATTGCAAGATAACAATAAAGATGTGATTAGGAGTTTAAATAAATTCAATAATGATAATGGAAATACATAACAAATTCAGACATTCAGTTGCATAATGAAATAAAAAAAACATATTTTATGAACTATATTTCAAGTTTTGCCATATAATCTGCCAAAAACCTACATTTTTATTCTTCAACCAAATTCCACCAATCCTACTAGTGACTGATTTATTCCATCATTAAATCGTATTGCAAATTGGCCCCGTTCTCTTACCACTATGAAAAAATGAAAAAAGTTAAGATGTAACATGTTTCTAGTAACATAATTATTACTGATTTACAAGTCACTTTAATACAATTAACATCTAGATGTTTCACTGTAGTTCTATTTCGTGTAAAAATCTCAAGTTATTCAAGTAGTATTTGTCTAAAAAAATCACCTTCTGATCCAAACAAATACTCCACTGATTATACTATTGAAAGACAGCGTCATATTAATTGTTTGCTTAGGTGATGAGGTGTTTGTGACATGAGGGTTGATGTTATCAACTACCGTGGAATTTCCACGGGTACTGCTAGTTTACTATTAATTTACTACTGATCTCAAACCCAGAATTATTTGCGTTTAATTTACTATTTATCGCAACTCAAACCTATTTACTATTAATTCACTGTTAATCTCAAAACCAAAATCATTTGCTGCTTATTTACAATTGTGTTTAACTCCAAACTTATTTACTATGAATCTCGAACTCAAAATTATTTGATATTAATTTACTATTACTCTCAAACCAAGCTTATTTATTATTTGCATTTCTGTCCGGCTTTACTCGGGCCCTATGTAATGTTCATAATTTGCCCTACGTGTGAATATACTTTATGAAGATATAAATGTTTAGAACAAAATTTGTCTGAGTAATTTCGTAGAGACTACAGAAGTCAATTTGTTTTTAAATTTTGACTCCATTGACCATTTAACATTTATTATTTTGCTCTGAAATCAACATAGAAAATTTTACCCATATCCAAATTACCTACATCTAAAATTTCAAGTCTTTAGACAATTAAATGACGGAGGAATTTGGTAGCATCTGCAAATGTCAACTCTTTCAACTTTGGCCTTTGGCAGCCACTTTTTGCTCCAACACTGATTAAATACTTGCCGCATGTCTGACTAATGGTTTTGTATAAATTTCAAATGTTTAGAGACAAAATTGGCAGAGAACTTTGCTCGAAACCTCAAATGTAAAATCTTTTGAACTTTGACCCCTTGACAGATTAAATTATCAAACCAAACCGATTAAACAGCTTGCCCTATCTCTGAATACTCTTTATGTAAAATTTCAAATGTTTAGACCAGAAATTGACTTAGTAATTTGGTAAAGACCGCAGGTAATTTTTTTTTTAAACTTGGACCGCAATTTAGACACCTTAACATTTACTTTTAAGGGAGCAAATCAAATTATGCAGTTAGATCCATGGACCAGTAATCTAAATTTAATAATTCAAGTGTTTAGACCCCAAATTGGCGGAGAAGTTTGGTAGAGTTTTCAAAGGTTAAATCGTTGAACTTTGACCCCTCAACAACTAAAATTCTCTCCAAAAATCGATTGAAAAGAGTTTCCTAATGTAAATACCTCTCACGTCAAATCTCGAGTCTGAAGACGGAAAATTGGCAGAGTTATTTGGTAGGGAAATTTACACACACACACACATACACACAGATATTTTCACTTTTATATATATAATAGATACCAACCCCAAACTTATTTGTTATTAATTTATTATTTTCTCAACTCCAAACTTAACTATTACTAGCAGTTCCGCCCGGCTTTGCTCGGGCCCTATGTACTGTTCATTACTTTATGCGCATATGTATATATTAAATAGTGTGAATAGGTACGGTAATGCCTATCTATATAGAATACTTCCTTAAGTATCATAGAGAAAAGTATGTAGAGACCGCAGACTTCAAATTGATTTGAACTTTGGCCCCAATTCTGACCCCTTAACTTTAATTGTTGTGGGCTTTAATTAAAATGTTTGACCCATATCCAAGTAACCTACATCTAAAATTTCAAGTCTTTAACTCAAATTTAGTAGAGCTTGGCAGTGAAATGTTCGCCGCAAAACTGATTAAAAAGCTTGTTACAGTCTGAATAACCTTTATGTAAAATTTCAAATGTTTAGACCCCAAATTAGCTTAATAGTTTGCTAAAGATCGCAAAGGTAAAATCTTTTAAATTTTTACCCCTTTGGTAGCCAACTTTTCGGGCAAACCCCGATTTAAAAGCTTGGCCTATGTCTGATAACCCTTTATGAAAAATTTAAAATGTTCAGACCAAAATTTGTTTATTTTGCAAAGACCGCAGAAGTCAATATTTTTTGATAATTGCCCCACATTACAACCCCTTAGTATTTATTGTTTTGGGCTCAAATCAAATTATAAAGTTAGATCCCTGTCTAAATAACCTACATCTAAAATTACAAGCGTTTAGACCACAAAATTGGCGGAAGACTAAGGTAGAGTTTCCAAAGGTGAAATCGTTGAACTTTTACCCTTTACCAGCAACTTTCTGGCAGAAACTCGATTAAAAAGATTTTCCGAAATCTCAATACTCCGTATGTACAAATTTCGAGTCTGTAGACTGAAAATTGACAAAGTTATTTGTAAGGGAAATGCACACAGACATTTTCACTTTTATAGATATACTAGCATTTCAGCCCGGCGTTTCTCGGGTGTTTGGCGGTGTATGCTGAGCAAAAAACAAAAACAAAAACAAAAAAGGTCCATTGTTTTAAATTTGACCCCTACTAAGACCCCTTAATATTTATTGTTTTGGGCCCAAATCGATTTAGGAAATTAGAGCCATGCCCAAGCAACCTATATATAAAATTTCAAGTGTTTAGACCGAAAATTCTCGGAGGAGTTTGGTAGAGTTCTCAGACGTTTAATCACTGAACTTTGACCCCTTAACAGCCAAATTTCGGAGCGAAAACCGGTCACATAAATTTTCTCAAATCTCAGTACCCTGTATATAAAATTTCGAGTCTGTAGATTGAAAATTAACAGAGTTACTGCAAAGGAAAATGTACACAGAGACAGACACACATACACGTTCACTTTTATAGATATACTAGGTAAATTAAAAATGTTTCCATTTTGAATTTGGAAATAGATTAATCTCACAGATAAAAAATAATTTTTACAACGTGAATAGTTTAGCCAAATTAATTGAGAATAAGTAACTAGACTGAATATTTGTAACATGTTTCTTCTTAAGATTAAGAGAGGTTGTGTTTGATCAACACTGCTGGGAAGCCATGATTTTATATACCGTTTTGTTTTTAAATCCCCAAAACAGTGTTTCTCGGTAAACAACCGATGGCCGCTTAGATTACATTGGTACTATAGTTAATTCGAGAGAGCAAGTTGAAGTTCTTAAATAACTTACAAACTGAAATGTTTTCTAACGAATGATAAAAATAAAAATAATTTTTTGAATAGTTTTACAGTTTAATAAATTTCCAAGACTATATATATATATATATATATATATATATATATATATATATATATATATATAACAAAGTACATCTTTCAATATATAATCTGAAAGAGATTTGTATAGGTCAGAAACTTTTGAGAGACGAAAATTCGAAGAGCTCTCGATGACACTCGGGGTAATATAGCAGTGTTCGTATATCATTGAGGAACGAAGATTCCAAAATGCACGAAACGATATCTTCCTATTTAAAAAAAACTACCAACGAAATAAAAGTATTTCGTATTGAAAAAAAAAATACAGCTAGCAACAACTATCTGTATTGGATAAAACTAGCTAATGACGCAATTATAATTTGAAAAAAACAACACATTTTTTATTCTGAGTGATGAATCTTCACGTAAGAATTAAGGTAATCTTTAACACAGACGAGACATTTAAAAAAACATCTGCGTAGAAAAAGTGAGAAAGAACATTGTGTTATTTTGTGTTGTCCTTTCTCGGGTGCTTCACTACAGTTAAGCGGCAAATAGTTGGCACTGATTAAAAAAACTGGGTATTACAGTGTTTTTTTTTTTATTTGCATTCTCTCTTAATTATTTCGAACCCTTTTAGTAACTAGGACGGATGGTTTTCGTCTGTTAAAAATATTTTTCTTTGGATGAGATAGCATTATATCCAAGGGATTTAAAATTAAAACAAGATATTATAGCTGTAAGTACAGCTACGTACAACGTTTTTCTTAATTTTAAAAAGGGCGAAATTTATACTGTTTCCCCACGTTTCAGTTATTCTAAAAGACCTAAAACCTTGTTAAAAGCAACGCGGTGTAAACATAAAAGAAAAAGAATCTGTATATTCTTTATTTTAACCAACCGTAAAAAGTGGATGCGCTTCAGGCAGCGTTAGAACAATTGGGATAAACTGAAAAAAAAAAAAAAACTATGACTATGTGTTAAAGAATTTGATGAACCTACTTGGTTCGACCTGGATGCATGGATTTAAAGTATGGAACCAGCCATTCAATATTTTTGCAAAGAAACGTAATAAAAAATGACAATGGACGCTCAAGGCTGGAAAAAAATGGAAACTTCCCCTGCCTTATTAAAAGAATAGCCAAACAAAAGCGAAAACAAATCGATCCTGCTGTAGACCGAGCAAAATTATCTCCCTACCGAAAACAGTACCTGACGACCAACCAAAAAACGAAAAGCTGACAGAGAACTGTTGCAAACCATAAGGTAATGACACCCTCGTCAACCGACCCAGTCGTAAGTGAGAATATAACGACGAACAATTTTTCATCGAATAGGAAATGTTCAATTATACCGCAACAGGTGCCGATTGCAATTCTGTTTTATTTTCCAGTATTGGAACCTTATCTAACTACAGTCAAAATCACTGAAGGATACTACGTACAGCAAAGTAGTAGAACCCAAACGTTTTTCTTACAATATGGAAGAATTGGCGGATCGTTTTACCCGGCGTCACTTCATCGGGTTTGCAGCACTAGTGGGGCAGTGTTACCTCTTGCCTGATTACAAGTGGGGGGATGCTAGGTGGTTTTATTGACTCTTAATAAATTTTGCTGAAATTACCTACGCAAGTAATAATTTTTTTTACTAAATTCTCTCAATTGATAAAATGTTTTTCCTTGTAACTATTTCTAATACAAAAAGGAGGAACAAAGAGAAGAGAGCAAAGTTACACAAAACATCAGTTTGCAATGATTCTCTTACAACCGTCTTCAAAGATTCTTCTCAACAGCCTCCTCCGCGTGGCTTACTTTTATGTAATTGAGCACCAAGATTTTGAACACGAGCAGCGAGATTTTCCGTCATTTTGTGAGAGCACTATTCATAAAAGTTTTGGGCGCCGCTAGCTTGATTCTCTCTCTCCTCCGAGCATCTTGATTTAACATGACGCACACACGCGCGAACGCTCATAAGGTAAGCCCTTTTCTTGGTTTCCACAATTTTCCTAAACTCTTTAAACAGAGTTACAAAAATTATTTTAACTAAGTTTGTATTGATATGTGAAGGTAGTGTATTTTATGTGCTTCTGATTTTTTAAGACATTGGGTGTTGTTGTCTTTGATTTTCTCGCTTTGGATTTTATTAACTCTATTATAGACTATTCTGAAGGCGGTTGTACGCCAAATTTCTAGGCAGTTATGAAAATGTTATCCTGAAAGTATCTGTATATGCTTATTAATAAAATGTTTTTGATTTTGTTAAATAATATAAAGTATTTTTCCCAGAAATATATGTCAGTTAACTTTGCAACATAATCAATACCAAATTCGTATAAACAATCAGTTTGTCTGTTTTGGAATTTATTTTGATGATGATTGAACATTATTCATACAAGGCTTTGAGTTATGTAAATTCTGATATTTTTTAGTTGCATCTTGTCGAAAGCGGAATATTTCTGTTGAACCCGGAAATCTGCATGGAATATTGAAAATATGGAGATGGACAGACAGACAGACAAACAGACAGACATATGGCTTTTTATATATTAATCTAGCGAGGAGTGCGGCCGGCTTAGGTCCTGGCGTGAGATACGCTTAAATATGATATTTAAATTTGTCATAATTCTGTATATATGTTTATAGAGTCGTAATTCCATATGTAAAAAAAAGTATTTGGGCGTCATCAACTAAACTCGAAACCAAAGTAAAACTGTAGCATTTAGAGCTTAGGACGTAACCACTGCCCCAATATAACATGTATGTGAACTGATTAAAAATTAAAAATAAACTAAGCCGAATGAAAAAATTTAATAACGCTTTTTATTTGACAGTCAATGTTAGAGCTCATGCTTCCCTCAATGAAATGTAACTCTCCAGTACTTGCAGCACTCATGCAGCCCCAGAGCATGACATTTCCACCAACATGATTGGCAGTAGGCACGATACACTTATCTTTGTACTTCTCAACTGGTCGCCGCCACACATTCTGAAGGCCATCAAGACAAATCAAATTAAATTTCCTCTCATCACACCAAATTAAATTTCCTCTAATCACACCATAGCACATGGTTCCAGTAATCTATGGGCTTTGTAAACATGTCTTCAGCAAACTTTGTGGTATTTCTTGTGTCTTGCCTTCAGAAGAGGCTTCCTCGTGGGGGTATACACAACAAATTAAGGAGTACAAAGGTAAGTGGGTCATGCTTGTAGTTAAGCATGAGGGTAGTAATGTCATGGTCTTGGGCTGCATGAGTGAGGCAGGTACTGGAGAGTTTCATTTCATCGAGGGAAACATGTATTACAACATGTACTGTCAAATACTGCAGCAGAGCATGACCCCCTCCAGAAACTGGGTAGCACAGTAGTGTTCTGGCATGACAATGACCCACAACACACATCAAAGACAACCACTGCTTTACTGAAGAGCCTGAGGGTAAAGGCGATGGACTGTCTCTAGACTTGAACCCAATAGAACATCTTTGTGGCACCCTCAAGCAAAAGGTGAAGGTGCGCAAAATCTCAAATATCCGTCAAAACAGCGACGTCGTAATTGAAGAGTGGAAGAGCATTCCAGTGGCTACATGTGACGCTCTGATAAACTCCATACCCAGGAGAGTAAAAGAAGTTTCTGATAATGGTGGTGTCCACAGAAAATATTGAGATTGACATGTAGTGTTTTAATATTGACAACATTTCGTAAGGGGTGTACTCATTTATGTTGCCAGGGATTTTGTTGTTAATGGCTATATTGTGAGGGGAAATACATTAACTCTGTTATATAAGCTGCGGGCAGACTACTTTTCATTGTGTCAAAAACTCATTTTTTCAGTGGTGCCCCATGAACAGATATACTTAAATATTTGAAGAAATATGGGGGGGGGGGTACGCACTTTTTTGATTCACAATATATATATATATATATATATATATATATATATATATATATATATATATATATATAGTAGAAATGGTAATTAATAAAAACTGAAGAAAGTGTTCAATACTGTTGTAGAGCAAATATGCGTTTTATTTTTTATTACCGTATCTTTCTGTTAAGTTACATTATTGTTTCAGCTACCCGGCCGTTTTTTGACCGTCTGTAGCTGCCTAAGACTTTAACGAAATGTTCGTTATGATGGGATGAAAGAGTGAATAATGTCAGGGGAGAGGTGCGAAAAGAACGGAAAAAAGAGGAAGGGAACAAGGGGAAAGGTAGGAGAGTGCTTGGTATGTTGGTAATGTTTTAGTTTTGGAGTTTAATGACCTTAGGTGGTTGTGGGGGAGGGTCTTGGAAGTTCATTTCTGGTGTGGCTGACGGCGTAAGGATACTTGGAGGGGAAGGAGGATATGTGGGGTAGGAGGAGGGGATTGCTTTAAAATTCGAGTATTAATATTTAAGTTTTTGGCGTCTCGTTGGTGAGATGATTTCTTGATAAGTATGTTTTCACCTGATGGGTGTTCGCTTAGGTTCGGAGGCAGGGGGGGCTATGATTCGGTTTATTTATTTGGTTTTTATTTGTTGTTAATTGCTTGGAGAGGGTTTTCGATGCAACAGTTGGGCTTCAAAAAATTGAATACTACAGAAATTACAATCGAAATTTCTAAAGTGCCGTGTTCAAAATTATTGGTACGGCTTATTATTTTCATCTATTACCAGTATAATTACAACCGATTCCATCTTTGACATGGTTTCGTTAACTTTTTGTAGCCTTATTGTGTTTATTTATTGTTAATTTTCAAAATATTTTTGTCAGATAATTTTTAGACAGCGTTTGTTTGAATTAATTTAAATCAAGGAATGTGGGTTATGATTAAGACTAAGGAACACAGAGAAGACCTCAGGAAGCATGTGATACCGTGTCATTCCAAAGGGGAGGGCTATGTTAAGATTTCTAAGAAGCTAAACCTCCCCAAATCTACCGTTCGAGCCATCGTAAAGAAGTTCAAATCACAAGGTCACGTTATGAATTTGGTTGGGATAGACGAAGACTACTGTCCGCGAGAGCAGTGCGAAAAATAGTTTGACGTGTCAGCCAAAACCCAAGGATCAATACAGGGGATATTGTAGAAGAACACAGAAGCGCTGGAGTGAACGTGTCTCGACACACAGTTGATAGTTTTGAAGAGAGTTGTTTGAAAGCATGTCGCCCGAGGAAGACTCTGTTTTTGAAACCTGTGCATCTAAAGGCAAGGCTAGACTTCGCAAAGCGCCATATTGATAAAGATGCTGACTTCTGGAACATGTTATGTAGTCCTACGAAAAGAAATGTGAGATAATCGGCCATTAAAGTGTTTCTTCTGTTTACAGGAAATCCATACCTACTGTGAAGCACGGCGAGGGCAGTTTGATGTTTTGGGGATGCCTTACTGCCACTGGACCAGGACGACTTGTTAAGGTCACAGGCATCAAGGAAAATGAGATATATGCTAAAATCTTGAATGAAAACCTGAAGGACTCTACTGGAGAGCTATCACTTAGTCAACGTTGGCGCTTCATGCAAGATAATGACCCAAAGCATTCAGCTAATCTGACTAAGAAATGGCTTGAGGACAACAATATCAATGAGTAGCAATCTCAGAGCCTGGTCCTCAATCCGATTGAAAATTTGTGGAAGATTTAAAGATTGAGGGTAATGGAGAGGAAGCCTAAAAATCTCGCTCAATTAGAGTATTATTCTCAGGAGGAATGTGCTACATTTGCTGCTAATGTGGAAAAATATAATAAACAACTACAGCAAGTAATTAAGGCCATGCACTCAATCTTTAGGATTACGGTGCCAATACATTTGAAAAAGGGAATTTCGAAATATCGTTTTCAATTTCTTTATTATTCATATTTTTAATTTGAAAAGAGCAGTTCAAAATATATATTATATACTTTGTGATTTCCTTTGATTTAACCCTTTTCTGAAGGATTATAAGACAAAATCAGGTTTTTATTAGACTGTGCCAATAAATATACTCATGACTATATATATATATATATATATATATATATATATATATATATATATATATATATATATATATATATATATATATATATACCTGCAATAAAGTGATGCTCACTAAAAATAACTAGAGATTTTAAAAATCAACATAATTTTCAAAATGTTTTTCAAGTTCTACAAACATCATGGACATAAACACCTGGTAAAGCTCTTCCAGTGTACCAAATTTCACTACTCTGCGGTTCACGATCATTTCAAAATTTTAAAACATTGCCCTAAACTAAATCGACACACAGTGTTTATATATATATATATATATATATATATATATATATATATATATATATATATATATATATATACTGTGTGGGTCAAATGTGTTTGCAAAACGTATATACTGATTTATTCTTCAATATTTTCCAATATAATAACTATGTTACTCATTGGTCGATATGCAAATATATAAAGTAAATTCCATATGGGGGAAAATATCGAAATTTAAAAAAAAATCAGGAAGAAATATGGCACATAAGAGCGTGCAAGACGCATTTATTTCAAAATAAATAACATTTTAAAACATAATTTAATTTGAAATACTTTGTCATCATGATAATAATACCATGTATTGATGACATATTACAAGAAAACCCCAATCATTGCTCAAATAACAATTAACAAAACAAAACTATGCAAATATTGTAAATAATTTAACTCTTTATGCGCTTTCCTCCATTCTTAATCAAATCCATCAGCTCTCTCCCTCCCTCTCTCTCTCTCTCTCCCTCTTTCTCTCAACAGAGGATTTTTATGTATGCACTTGTTTAGGTGTGATTTCAGAAAGTGCCTCCTTAATCCTCTCCGAAACGTCTTTTTTACTGCTGAATTGATACCCGTTTTCGTAAGCCTAGGATCAAGCAGGAGTTCAGAATCGACCCGATAGATTGGGTTCAAATCCGGGCTCTGAGGTAGGCAATCCATCAGACGTTCACCAGAGATCCTCTGGGTTGAAAACCAATATTTTTTTGACGGAGAAGCATGGTTTGGAGCATTGTCAATTAGACAATTTTGACAATTTTGACAGCATCATTTTCTGATTTCAAACAGGGTAACAAATTTTGTTCCTAAATCTTGCAGTATTTCATAGAATTCATTATGACACCTTACGGGACAAGAAAAGGGACAAGAATCTCACTATCAGTAATACCAACCCAAATCATCACCCCCCCTCCTACTTGTTGACGTCTGAATCGCAAGCGCGAAGGTATTGCCTTTAATAGGGCATTTCTTGGTCCAACCATCGGGACCGTCGAGGGTTGGTATAACCTCGTCAGTCGTGAGAACATTTTGCAAATTGGTTTTCAAATATTTAGTGGCCCATGCCAGGCGATTCTTACAGTTGATATAACTCAGAGGAGGATATTTTTCGGTGTTCTCCTGTCCGCTATTTGTTTTAAAATTCGATTTCGAGTCATTTTGGAGATGCCACACACGCCTGCATGGCCGAAAATAGTTTTGCTTGTGATGTGTGAGTTTGCTAGTACACTCCTCTTGATTTTTCTCAAATTTCGTGGTGAAGTCACCTTTGGTCTGCCACTTTTGTGTTTTTTTTTTCGTCAAGAATTTTAAAAATGTCTAATGTAAACTTCTTTGAAGCAAGTAATTTAACAATGTCACCGACGCTCACTATCTGTCAACACTATTCCTTTAGCCATTAGTGATAAATTTAGGTTACTTTGATAAAATTTTTGCTCACCTGAAAAGAGAAAATGTTTCACAATAATTAAATTCTGTTTATGTTTCGTAAAATGCAGTAATGAAAATAAACAGAATAGCTTGTAGCAAATGATGAATGACGTTAAACTATAAAATAAAGCAAAATTAATAAGGAAATTGACAAGACTGAAATTATTTTGTTCCCAACAGTACACACACACACACACACACACATATATTTTTTTTTCTGGGTCAACGGCCAACTAGCACCGTGTATGTTTGTGTGTGTGTATATGTGTATTGGGGTAGAGAGGGCTCCCGTAAGCCGTGGTGAAGGCAACCTTTCTAGGAGAAGCAAATCTCTGATTTAAAAAACCATAAAGCGGAAGACCAGTACCCGCATTAAGCGGGTCTGCAGTTTAATTTGTTGCTGGCTATCTTGCTCTTGCTTGTTGCTGGATCTCAACATTTTGAACCGAGAGAGAGACTTAGCTGTCGTACAAAGCTAAGACTCTGTAACATCATATTTGTATAGATACTCCCTCAAACATTTGGGATCATGGATTTTAAATGTCTGAGGGAGTGGCACTCGTCTGACAAGACGTTGCAATCATATATATATATGCGCGTGTGCATCGTTGTCGGTATATTAATGTGGTTTAGAATAAATAAATATATCATAATTGAATTACTTGAAATGCCCTACTCACTGTCATCCAAGTGAATTGTTGGTATTACAAAACGAACACATAAAATTCAACATCTTGTTTGTGTTTATTGATTAAGTAGTTATATTAAATATTTCATTGTTTATGCTTATTTGTCTTTGTTCTATTTATCGAACCAGTATCGCTAGGTGATTGTGTCTTTACAATGCATCCTATGTCTCGAATCCGTTGAAAAAGCGGTGTATTGTTTCTTAATGTTATTAGTGAATATTAGCGCCGGTATTCGCGGCAACTCGATATGCACGCAATAGTTGTCTACAAATAACTCGATTGATTCCTAAGTATCATTTTATGCCACTATCTTACATCCAATATTTGCATTTGAAAGATTTAATTATTTTATATTAATCTTTACAACTAATATTCGTGAATCAACGTGTGTTTTTTAAGCTTTATTTTTCTCTATAAATTAATGATATAAAATCCACAGAAAAATATCACTTATTCTATTCCTTATTAATCCTCATTTACTTTTAATTCACCAAGTAACCCGGGTCCTTCTAAGTTGAAGTCTGCAACAGTCACTTGACAAAATGAAGGTATACTTATATATATTAGTGTGCATATATCTGACAGATTAGTTAGGATAACAACAACGTACGGTACCGTTGATTCATATCAGTCAGACACATTAGCACATATGCTCCTACATGTCTCTTGTACAAATTACATCGATAGGTGTCTGTTTGGTCTCGATGTCGCCTTGTAAATTGCAAGACACCATATAAGCTTTCTCACATAAAAGTGGCTCTTACTTTCTTTCCCATACCCAGGGTTTTCCCCTGAAAGCAAAACCTTCAGCTTTCATTTAGCTGCTTAATCTGCAAGGATCAACCAAGTTTTAACCATCTCTACGATTATGAATAGTTTTTCCGAATGCGAATATCGATTCTTCACAAATATTTGTTTTTTGTGTGAGGGGTGTTCTCATGCTATTCTGTTCATACCTACGTTATATACGCTATGGAAATTGTTTCCTTTTTTTCATATTTGAAATTGTTTTATTGTAAGTCTCTCCGCTGTGTTGGTACACTGACAGAGAACAGAACTACTACACCATAAATGTATTTTATTAACGAACTCATGAGCAGTTTTCTTTACACCACTGTTTAATTTAGGTACCTCAGTTCTACAAGTGTCAAAACACTCTCTCACCTGTAAATGTTTATTTACTAAAGATCCTATTTACATGAAATCTTTTAACATAGAATGTAATTTTCATGTCAGATTCCGATGTAGCAGAGATATCGTGTAAGGCAATAGTTACTTTAAAGATGGAGCTTATGTTTATGATTGAATTTACTTGTTTATTTATTTGTTTGTTTGATTACAGACTAACCTCCCATGTCTTCTAAAATTTAGCACAATTTATTTGCTCTAATTTAAATTCGAATTGATTTAATTTATTTCAAGGGAAAATATCAAGGTCATGAAAAAAGTTGAATATATTTATTGTCGCGGAAAGGTTGTTTCTCGTCATCTTATATACTAGCTTGATCTTGACAATTATAAAATTCGATCAAGTTTAACATTTTGATGGAATTGCAACGTAAACTTTACTATTTTAATGCACCTGATGTCCTTTGCTATCAATAACTACCAAGTAATATTTCAAAATGGTTAGTAAATAGTTTTGAGTTATCAATGTTTCCATATAACTTGGGGTATATTTCATACAATACGTAAAGCACAGCCAAGAAAAAAAACGTGGTTCATCTTTATATGGCTAATTGGGGGTTGCAATCTTAGAACAGACTAATATTATTATTGAATATGTAGTCAACATTTCATTTGTAAGTATCAATGAGGCAACAAATTATCATCCACATCCAATTCTTAAAGCAAACTATAACGATGTCATGTGTAACTATGGGTTGCTCTTCACTTTTATGCAACATTCACGTTCGCTAATATTTGCATAAATAGCTCATCACTTTTGTAACTGGATAAAACTATATTTCACATTATCACACTATGAATATTCATGTTTCAGGATGTCATTCTCTTGAAGTTAACCGGCTTCGGTAGTAAACAGTAAGTAATTACAAGCGTTCTAAAGTGAGATATAATATGATCTATATTTGCATAAAATCACAGTTTATCACAGCAAGAGGAAACTATGAAAGCAACATGTAATGGCCAATTGCAGTCATTTAACTGTCACTATTATTCCTGTTATTTATATCATCTCAAAACGATTAGAGAGTTTAAATTGCCAGCTTATTAGAAAGTGTTCTTATGTAACATGAAACCTTACTAATTATAGGTGATCTCATTTTCCTTTTGCAGTTAAAAGGATTTAATTACAAATGATTGGCGGCTAACCGGATTTAGGAAGGCAAGGTGTAATATATACACAGTTTCATCGATATCAATATGATTGGCGTATAAACGGACGTCTGATTGCCAGTGTGTTCCTGTTCGATAACTACTTTTAAATGTTATTGTTAATTGCTGTTAAATGTACGCACATTAGATTTCGTGAGAATGGGTCCTTAGAGATTTATATCAATTTCTAACAAGACTGCGTCCGTCTATGTAGCGTTTTCCTCTAATTAGAGTTGCAGTTCGTCAAGCGTGAAAACACTTATATACGTAGTGAAAAAGACAGGATATGGCGTAACAGTGTTATATGGAAAACCGGATGTAATTTCTTTTTTATTTAATCTCTATTCTAGTAAGATTAACGAAAGTATCTACTTAGCGCAGAGAATTATTCCTCTGTATACTATGTAAAAGTGTGTGCTAATGTAACAAAAAAAAGATATGTGTACTATCATCTCTTTTACTTTAGAGTAAAGCATGTTGGGTTATAGCCCGGGCAACGTCGAATGTCTCAAGTAGAAGTGTGGATGACATACAGTAACAATTTGTGACAATATTATGGTAAATATAAAATATTTCAATAGAAGGGGAATGTTTCGAGTTTAGACTGAAATTTAATTCCATAATTATTAAGCAAAATCAATATATAAAATAATAAGCTTATATGAAGTTTTAATAATATAAAATTAGGATGTTTGGTTTTAATAAATACATTTTATAGTTTTACCTAAAAAATTTTGACTGACCTGGATCTGACGTTAGAGAATGAAATAAAGTCATGGTTATATATATATATATATATATATATATATATATATATATATATATATATATATATATATATATATATATATATATATATATAGCCGAATGTTTCAGGTCCTTGCTAATAAAGCAAGACATGACTTCTGTTGCCAGGATTCGAATCTCTCGACGGGCGTTAATCGTGACACCCTGCACTGATGATTCCTGAAAGAATGAAACACTAGTGGCTGTAGGTATTTAATTATTATAGTAAATAATTATGTCAGCCTTTTATGAAACAGTTGTAATAAGTCACTCAACTTAGCTCATATTCATAGATCGTCATATAATGACTCGATCACTCTGACTGACGTTTAAAGCATTTACAAAATAAATGTTTAATCTCAACTGCATCTCTCGCCGTTGTCGGTAGTCGAATGGTTCGTGTCCTAGCTAATGAAACCAGAAATTTCTTCTGTTGTCAGTGTTCGAATCTCACGACTGGCGTAAATCGTGACTGTCTGCACTGATTATTCCTGAAAGGATGAAACAATAGTGTCGGTAGGTATTTAATTATTATAGTAAATAATTATATATATATATATATATATATATATATATATATATATATATATATATATATATATATATATATATAGCGTAATCAATTCTTCAGAGGAAGGCAGACGGGGCAGACTCAGATTAAATCTGTGTCAATACTGACGGGAGTAAATTTCCTAAAGTTCATAGAAACAGATATGTAAGAAATAACATTGAAAAGCTTGCCAATTCTGAATATTTGAACGTTCATAAAAACGTTTACCTGTGAAATATAAAATGTTATAAATTGATTTGAAGGAAAACTTAAATCCAGCGTTTACAGACCATAGAGAGTCAAAAAGAGACAGCGCAAAAGGTACGTTTGTCACATTCGTGAAATGAGTAATTTTATATGTGTATACACTCGCAGAATGTTAGCGACAAACTCGATGAACATTTATAGGTACAAGAAATAAAATATTACTTAGAAACGAATTGGCAAATATATACACATGTAATCAGAAATGATCAGTATGCATACTATACTATACGAGCTTATATACATAAATATTTATATAGACACGTTTTATATAGACGAATATCTAACAAGCTGATGAGGTATGCGTACATTTTGTGTCTGTTAATTATAGTTGCGATTTATTTGGTAACTAATTTCAATTTTAGCGCAAAAACACTTTTTAAAACTAGTCATGTTATAATAGTTGTTATACAACGAAACATTTTCCTATGTTAATTAATGTATTTTTTTTTCTAATTCCTGATTTAATATTCGCACTGGATAAACATCTGCTTCTAAATTATAAGAAGTTTTAGCGCATATAAAATTCACATAGGATCCCAAGTTGCATGCATATGACGGTCAGAAGAAAATATATAAAGCGTATATGTCCAATATGTAACACTTCTTTTATTGACAAATGCAAAACATTGCTTGACTTCAATGTCTTAAGGTGGTAGCTCATTATTTCACACATGCTCACACACACACATATGTATATGTGGGTGTGTGTATGCGTGTATATATATATATATATAAATATATATATATGTATATATATAGTCAGTAGAGTTTAGTTTCCTAGAAGTACATCCAATGAAACAACATGTGCCTACCAAAGAGTTCTCAATGAGTGAACAGAGCAGGTATACTAAATTTATTTTTACAAACATTTCATGGCTACATATGTGCATGCATGTTTCTGTAATCACCAGCGTTGGGGATTACGTCTTCAGGCCAAAAATTATCGTTGAGAACGCTAATTCGAAGATAAATCTTGGCCTTAAGACGTAATCTCCCAACGAAGGTGATTACAGAAACATGTATGCACATATGTAGCCATCAATGTTTGTATAAATAAATTACATATATATATATATATATATATATATATATATATATATATATGGCAATCATGTTTTCAGAATCTGAAAAGCCGACCCAAAATTACCAGGGGGTTGATATCTTTTCAGAAAACATAGTAAATTAAAAATATATTCCTGAGAGTATCCCAGCCGTAATAAAACATTTGATATAATCCCCATTTTATTATAACGATAATATATCGTTAACAAAATCCAAATAATTAAATTTGATGTGACCGTTGAGTAATCTGCCTGGACTATATATATTATTTCATATCTATTATAGTATTATATAATATTTAATACTTAAATTAGCAAGAAAGATCGATATTCATACATATCATTCTAATGACGTTTACAAATTACAATAAGGGAGGTAATGCCAAAAATGGAGATATTTTAACTAATCAACATATATAGTATTACTCTTTCATAAGTTGAGAAAAAGTATAGGAAAAAAGTTTAATTAAAAAAATGAACTCTGAACATTCACTACTTAACGTAAGAGGAATAGTTGGGAGGCTGTTTCAATAATATACAAATCTACACAACCGGAATCCCTGAACTGATCATTGCAATAAAGTTATTAGTCTGAAATATTATAGTAAACTGAATTAAGAATAAAACCGTCGCATAATTAATGGAAATAATAAAATAATTTTGGTTTTCGACAGATACAAATATACCATAAATAATGTATATATATATATATATATATATATATATATATATATATATATATATATATATATATTTATATATATATATATTATTTATGGTATTTTTGTATCTGCCGAAAACCAAAATTATTTTATTATAATTATATATATATATATATATATATATATATATATATATATATATATATATATATATATATATATATAATATAAAGCTGAACGTATGTGTGTGTCTGGTCACGAATAGGCTCCTATATGGTTGACTATTAAAAAAAAAAAATGATTATAATGATAGAAGATGTATCGAGGATCAGAAATGGGTATGTTTGATCTGGCAGAACGGTGGTTCATAAAAATTGCGGGGTCTGCTCCCAAAGTTGCGAAATAAAACATGAAAAGAAAAAAAAACGTTTACAAGGATTTTTGATATAAATGCACATAAGAATAATTTGATAAGTATGTTTCAACTTAAATAGGGATGATATAATAAAATTGTGGAGTTTGCGTTCGCGCCTGGCCTCCATGGAAATATGGCACAAACTTTAACAAAGATTTTCATATCTATTTGCGTAAGTACACTTTGATAATAATGTTTCAGTTTGAAGAAATATGGTATAATAAAATTACTGGGTGTTCCTTCGCGCCTGATCCCCATAAAATGGAAATATGTCACAAAGTTTTACAAGATTTTTTAAAAGGTGGGAAGGTCCACAATAACACCTTAACTTAAATTTTGATATACACTAGATTTAATTAATTTTTTGGAGCTGAATCATATTGTGTCGAATAAATTCACCTCATAAATTCACGTTCTTATTAAAGTGAAAGCCAAAAAAAGTCGGAACTTTAGACAATTCTCGACACAAATTTTGCATAACTCTGTTTTATTCCTTCTCCACTTGCACTTGGCACTCTTTCGAAAATAAATAAATAGATAAATAATAAAAAATAAGAACGTTATTTGTTATCGTGTCAAAAGAAGGAAAAATCCTGCTCACGTGATTACGTGTCTTTTTGAAAACATTTACATAACCTTTTTCTTTTATTTATATATCTGCTTAAGCTTTTTTGTCAGTGTATTAGAAAGAATTCAGTTGATTAAAACCCTTTCAGCGTGTTCTTTACATTACCATAGTACAACCCTGAATCCGACGGCGCAATACTACACCGTTAATACTGTAAAACTAAAACGAAGCTGTCCTGTTTGAAAAGGGCGCCATTTTCTTTTTATTCATCTTTATATCGATTCTTTGCTTTAAAAAACCAAAGTAATTACGTGTTTACTTTTTTTATATCCCATTTTGCTTTTTCAGATTATTTACTAAAATAAGTTAAGCTTCATTATTTTTCAAAACTGTTTTTGTTTCTTTGTTTTTCGATATTTCGTCGATATTATTTAGTAAAAGTGTTTGGAAGAAAAGCCAACAAACGACTATCCGAAAAAATAAATATACCAGAAATAAATGTTACCATAGTCAATAACAGGTCAGTTCATGTTTATTTTTGTTTTTGAATAGTTATTAATGCTCTTTACTTGAAATAATTTCAGCGAACCGAAATTAAAACGAAATTTGAGGCGATAACTACTTAAATGCATGTTTATATAAACTACACATGACATAATTGAATATTCCTCAAGCACACAATAACGGAAAACATTAAAATATGTTTATAAATATTCCTTAAGTTGACGGAACTCTCTTAAAGTGTTAACACTAAATGCTCAGGTGCCCCTCCTTCAAATTAAAAACGGGGCTCTCCATTTCAAAGTCGCTGCCATTTAGAATAAAAAAAAAAGGTTCGTGAATTAAAAAAAAAACATTTTTTTACAAACTATTTAAAAATACATACCAATGAACTTTTCTACTATAAAAATAACTTTTATTGACTACGCTAACATTTATTTCTTGTATATTTATATTATTATATATATAACATTTTTTCTTTGTAATGAAACATCATTTTGTCGCTCACTCTTGGCTACGAATGGAAACAAAGTTGATATGAAAAATATATTTTCGCGAAAATGATCTTCACTTTCATAATATTTTGCTTAAGGTAAAATTTTTGAGTATCAAAACCTATCTGTTTACAACACCCTACTTTTCATAACCTATCATATTTCATCAATCACAGTCCATTTTCTGTAGGTCTTTTTGAACCCAGTCAACGACGGGTACTTCTGCTAGTATATAGAATATATAATCATGTTATAAAGAGTACATTTTTAACCAGGCGAAATTTATAAAGAAAGCTCAACACTATTAAGCGCAGCAAACAAATACATTAACTGACGAGGAATAAAGTAATAACTTTATTATATCATCAGAGCAATAAAGAAAATCATAGCAGAAATTAAGATTTTTTTGTCATTTTTTTTCTTAATCATTACTCTGACATTGGTTTATGTAAACCCACCGACTTTTAGTCGTCATTTCTGTGCGCTTGCACTTACGATGTCTAACTCACTTTTAAAAGACTAGTATGTTAACATGTCTTTGTCAGCTGGACCGTAGTTACCTCATGGTATGTTTACTTATAAAGTAATGGAACATTTAGAAACGATCTGTCAATCACGAGAAATATATTTATAAACAAGCAAACACAAAATTGGGTGATTCGAATTCATAAGGACGATACAAAAATGTTGTTAATCTTAAAAAATACAATAATATAATTTCCTCTAAAATTTTTCCTTTACACGATTAAAAAATATGTTCCCAGTTAGTGTGTTTACGCTTCTGCGCACGGATTTCAGGATTTGCTTTTAAACACTGACTGAACTGGACTCAAACGTCGATCATTTGTTGTTGAAATTTGTTAACCCCGTTTATAGAAACAATCTTGTAATGATTTACGTAAATTGCCCCGCGGTTGAAATAATAAAAACATATTTAGCTCTACCACCTTTTCCCTGTGTTTTACCAAATATACCTTTTATTATATATATATATATAAATATATATATATATATATATATATATATCGTACAAGGCTACGACCTATTTTATATCACATTGTAAATGCACCGTGAACCCACTTTCCACAACACTTTAACTAGCGATTCACCCACTCTCCCCCAGTTTCTGATGAATCACGTGTCCGTCACTGTTTACCGTACATGTTAATTACTAGAATAATTTTGTTTTCTTCATTGTTACTGCAGGTTAAACATTATATATGTGCTAATAATCCATCGATGGTTGCATTGCAGTAAGTCAAAAAAGAGTCTTCTATCAGCGAGTGCTGTATTTTCATTAAAAAATGTACTTTGAACCGCGCACTTGTTTCCCGGGATATCTCCTCATGTTATATTACTGGGAACTGCAACGACATTTCTCTCTTCAATGATATTCTAAAATAACCTGATTTTTATTCCGTCTGTGGTATCTCTTAACCCATACTACAATCATTACGATGGAAGTTTCTTTCATATTCAACAGAAAAAAAACTTAAACACAGGATAAGCGTGAACATTAGTTCCCCAGTTGATCTCTACTACCAGGTTATCATTCCAACATAAGAGAAGTTAAATTAAGCTTAAAAGTGATCGAATCGGGTTTATACTTGTTATATGAAACTGGCATTAGCCAGTAAGCTTCTACCAAGTATTCATGATAAAAGACTACTAAAACATAACATTGAAACGTTATTGTAAATATCGTCATGAACATGATTTTCTGCATACATTAGACGCACCATTTCAACATGGGGGACATTTTCAAAAAAAATCTTAAAAGTGATTCCTCCTCTTTATTATTCTGCCCGAATTAATCAGAGTGGATGAAAAAATATATCGTTATGATTATATTTATGACATGAAAGTTACATTTTTCTGTTAAAGATGTTGACGATGCAAGAGACTAATAAAGCAACCCCTATCATGAACTAGATCGTAAGCCGAATGCATTATTGAATTTCTAGAAAAATGCATTGTAAATGATTGTGGCTATGTAGCAAAATAGATTTTGGAAAACATAAGGTCGCTTGTTTGATAATACCACATCTGTATTAGAAGATTTTTGAATTTTTTTTAGTTAAAAAATTGGAGGCTTTATTTTTGGATGGTTTGCCATGTGTTTCTGAGCCGCACTTACAACACAGTGTTCCTCTCTGAGCCATATAACCTATGTTCATTCGTGATTTTTGTTTTTTTTACATTTTCATGTTTTATAAATGGTCCATCTCTTATCAAGATTAAAATCACCCAAGAATAAAGGTTAATGAGAAGAGGGCTGAGCGATTATGAACAGAAAAGAAAAACAATTTACGCACCACGCATTAAAAATGAAGTAAAATAAAGATTTAGATCATCGCTTATGCTCTGTAAGAAAGAGGAACAAAACTAAAAGGTTAAATGAGAAGCAACTGAAAAAAGCTAGGTTAATTGTACTCTATATGAATTTAATATAACACTATCACACCTGATTATAATTTCTTATATACGTAAATTATTTAAAAACTGGGCATATTTTCACAATAAAATGTAAAAATAATAACTAAGGAAATATATTTATTAAAAGAAAGCTCATTAAAAAGTATTTTTAGAAATCTGACTGGGGATCGCTTATGCGAACGTTTTTATGTTTAGCGATATGGTTGTAAAATATGAAATAATTATTATACAAAAGCTAGTGTCAGATTTATTCAATCGTTGCTCTATTAATATTCTGAATATTTATCATATATCATGGAAAAGTGGGTGATTTAATTGCTTGGCGATTGCTCAAGAACAAATAAAACCTGCTTTACTTGTTCAGTTTGTTTTGTTATAATACTTTGGCTGAAACTCTGCTACCATTCAAATAACTTTGTTTTATATATATATTTACGTGTTTATAATTTCATTATGGAAACGTTGATCTTGCATTATGTCAGACGATAGCCGTTTCAATTTAAATCACTAAAATTCCACTACTAATCCCATGTTCTCTGATGAGAGACAAAAACCGATTATATTACTTGTAGGTTTATAATCAGAAATATTCTATGAACTTTTCGACTTGAATGCAGTTCATTTTGTGTAACTTTAGTTGATATATTTTATATCCTTCTGTGTGCATATCAGCTCACGTTGTTTACAGTTATGAAATGAGTATAAGCACATTGTGTTTGTTTCCGATGTCTGATTTCTAACAGATCTTGCGTGTGACAGACAGCGTACACATATCTATCATTTAACCATTTTTAAGCACCCAGATCAATATCATACGAAAATTGATAAACTTAAGTGGAAATCCACAGCAGCAATACTAATTTTCTGTAGAGGAATATAACATTTTTTGAAAGCGATTAATCATAACATGTTCCACATTAAACAACACTCCTGATGAATCACTGCTTTACTGAAACCTACCAACCTGAACAACATCCATCTCACTGCCATTATCCTTGCTAATGTGTTCAATTCTTGCAAAATTGTCCAAAAACAGTCTGAAGTGTTTCATACGTTTCTGTGACATTTTTCTAAGTTTAAAACAAAATTTTATTGCATATCGTTCTTCTAATGTGCCATCACGTCCAGCTGGCGTTTTAAGGAGGGGGGGAATTCACCCAATGGGACAATCAGGATTTAGTAGGGTGTATTCCAATTAATGCTGTAGCTGTTCATTTAGAAACTGAAATCATAAAATTGTATGTCAGCTCACAAGCGGTATAAAAATAACATACTGAATTTTCAAGATTATACGATAATTTTCAACACCTGTACAAAAAAGTCTGGAAACTTATTTAAGGCACCTCGTATTGACGCCTGATTGTACGATGGGAAGACCACTGATGTGGTCGCGTGAAAGAAACAGAAAACTGACAACATGGCTTCATGGCAGTTTTATTGCCGATGAGAATCCCGAGTCTCATTTTCCCTCCGATAAACAAAGTAGCAGTTATAAAGCAACTGGAATAGACACGATGGCTCACGATTTATGGAATCAGTTACGTTGTTGCGTATCAAAATGTGATTTATTTTCTTTGCTGTATAGATTTCAACAATGGAAAGAAAAAGGATGATCGAAGGGAATTCGTGTGAACTCTTGACTTGCTTAAAATGTCATTTCTATAGGTTTAGACTTTCTGACATCTCAACTAGCGAAAATGAACGAAATTCACAATAATTAAATAAGTAAAAACTATAGATTATCGCCAAACAAACGATGGTTATCTTTTATGTTTATTATTTCTAGGTCAATGATAATTTATTTCTCATGTTTTAAGCAGAGCGACCGCATCTTTTTAGTAAAGACGATCCAATGATTTTCGAGGAAAAGTTTTGCTATATAAAAAAGGTTGGACTTCTTTTTGTTATCCTTCGTGTTGATTTCATAATTAGGTATGTGTCAGTGTAGCTGGAGCTTATTTAAGAGGGTTTAAATCACATGCAAGATAAACAGAAGATACAAAAGTTAGAAAGGAAGTAAATAGATAGAAATATACCCAAATGTAAAATTTAAAAAATATATATCTAAGTCTAAAAACGAAAACAAAACAAAAAATTATTTAAATCAAACTGAAAATTATATTCATCTTGGTTGTTTTATTCATTTATGTTATTACCGTTAAGTATTTTTTTTGTATTTTCACATCTTTATATCAGAAATGGGAAATTGAATAAACCTTTTAATTTTAATTTATGTACTCCACAGAATCAAATCGTTTACAACACCGTGAACGCTTTGATTAAGGTTATTCTTTGTGATAATTGTATGTAAGAAATTCGAATTTTTACTCAGCAGAGAACTTCAAATTACGTGTGAACTGTTTTTACTATTATTATATACGCTCATTTAGAACATTTTTTACTATTATTATATACACTCATTTAGAACATTTTTTACTATTATTATATACACTCATTTAGAACATTTTTTACTATTATTATATACACCCATTTAGTATTTTTTTAAATATTATTATATACACTCATTTAGAATTTTTTTACTATTATTATATACACTCATTTAGAACATTTTTTACTATTATTATATACACTCATTTAGAACATTTTTTAATATTATTATATACACTCATTTAGAATTTTTTTTACTATTATTATATACACTCATTTAGAATTTTTTTACTATTATTATATACACTCATTTAGAATTTTTTTACTATTATTATATACACTCATTTAGAATTTTTTTACTATTATTATATACACTCATTTAGAACATTTTTTACTATTATTATATACACTCATTTAGAATTTTTTTTACTATTATTATATACACTCATTTAGAACATTTTTTACTATTATTATATACACCCATTTAGTATTTTTTTAACTATTATTATATACACTCATTTAGAATTTTTTTACTATTATTATATACACTCATTTAGAACATTTTTTACTATTATTATATACACTCATTTAGAACATTTTTTACTATTATTATATACACTCATTTAGAATTTTTTTACTATTATTATATACACTCATTTAGAACATTTTTAACTATTATTATATACACTCATTTAGAATTTTTTTTTCTATTATTATATACACTCATTTAGAACATTTTTTACTATTATTATATACACTCATTTAGAATTTTTTTTACTATTATTATATACACTCATTTAGAACATTTTTTACTATTATTATATACACCCATTTAGTATTTTTTTAACTATTATTATATACACTCATTTAGAATTTTTTTACTATTATTATATACACTCATTTAGAACATTTTTTACTATTATTATATACACTCATTTAGAACATTTTTTACTATTATTATATACACTCATTTAGAATTTTTTTACTATTATTATATACACTCATTTAGAATTTTTTTACTATTATTATATACACTCATTTAGAACATTTTTACTATTATTATATACACTCATTTAGAATTTTTTACTATTATTATATACACTCATTTAGAATTTTTTTTACTATTATTATATACACTCATTTAGAATTTTTTTTAACTATTATTATATACACTCATTTAGAAATTTTTTTACTATTATTATATACACTCATTTAGAACATGTTTTACTATTATTATATACACCCATTTAGAAAAATTTTTACTATTATTATATACACTCATTTAGAATTTTTTTACTATTATTATATACACTCATTTAGAACATTTTTTTACTATTATTATATACACTCATTTAGAAAATTTTTTACTATTATTATATACACTCATTTAGAAATTTTTTTACTAATATTATATACACTCATTTAGAACATTTTTTACTATTATTATATACACTCATTTAGAAATTTTTTTACTATTATTATGTACACTCATTTAGAAGATTTTTTACTATTATTATATACACCCATTTAGTATTTTTTTAACTATTATTATATACACTCATTTAGAAATTTTTTTACTATTATTATATACACTCATTTAGAACATTTTTTACTATTATTATATACACTCATTTAGAACATTTTTTACTATTATTATATACACTCATTTAGAATTTTTTTACTATTATTATATACACTCATTTAGAATTTTTTTACTATTATTATATACACTCATTTAGAACATTTTTTACTATTATTATATACACTCATTTAGAATTTTTTACTATTATTATATACACTCATTTAGAATTTTTTTTACTATTATTATATACACTCATTATGAACATTTTTTACTATTATTATATACACTCATTTAGAATTTTTTTTAACTATTATTATATACACTCATTTAGAAATTTTTTTACTATTATTATATACACTCATTTAGAACATTTTTTACTATTATTATATACACCCATTTAGAAAATTTTTTACTATTATTATATACACTCATTTAGAATGTTTTTACTATTATTATATACACTCATTTAGAACATTTTTTTACTATTATTATATACACTCATTTAGAACATTTTTTACTATTATTATATACACTCATTTAGAAATTTTTTTTACTAATAATATATACACTCATTTAGAACATTTTTTACTATCATTATATACACTCATTTAGAAATGTTTTTACTATTATTATGTACACTCATTTAGAAATTTTTTTTCTATTATTATATACACTCATTTAGAAATTTTTTTTCTATTATTATATACACTCATTTAGAAATTTTTTACTATTATTATATACACTCATTTAGAATTTTTTTTTCTATTATTATATACACTCATTTAGAAATTTTTTTTCTATTATTATATACACTCATTTAGAAATTTGTTTCTATTATTATATACACTCATTTAGAATTTTTTTTACTATTATTATATACACTCATTTAGAACATTTTTTACTATTATTATATACACTCATTTAGAAATTTTTTTTACTAATATTATATACACTCATTTAGAACATTTTTTACTATTATTATATACACTCATTTAGAATTTTTTTTCTATTATTATGTACGCTAATTTAGAACATGTTTTACTATTATTATATACACTCATTTAGAATTTTTTTTACTATTATTATATACACTCATTTAGAACATTTTTTACTATTATTATATACACTCATTTAGAATTTTTTTACTATTATTATATACACTCATTTAGAATTTTTTTGACTATTATTATATACACTCATTTAGAATTTTTTTTACTATTATTATATACACTCATTTAGAATTTTTTTTACTATTATTATATACACTCATTTAGAATTTTTTTACTATTATTATGTACACTCATTTAGAACATTTTTACTATTATTATATACACTCATTTAGAATTTTTTTACTATTATTATATACACTCATTTAGAATTTTTTTTACTATTATTATATACACTCATTTAGAATTTTTTTACTATTATTATGTACACTCATTTAGAACATTTTTACTATTATTATATACACTCATTTAGAATTTTTTTTACTATTATTATATACACTCATTTAGAATTTTTTTACTATTATTATATACACTCATTTAGAACATTTTTACTATTATTATATACACTCATTTAGAATTTTTTTACTAATATTATATACACTCATTTAGAATTTTTTTTACTATTATTATATACACTCATTTAGAATTTTTTTTACTATTATCATATACACTCATTTAGAATTTTTTTTTACTATTATTATATACACACATTTAGACAATATTTTTACTATTATTATATACACTCATTTAGAACATTTTTACTATTATTATATACACTCATTTAGACAATTTTTTACTATTATTATATACACACATTTAGATTTTTTTAACTATTATTATATTCACTCATTTAGACAATTTTTTTACTATTATTATATACACTCATTTAGAAATGTTTTACTTTTATTATACACACTCATTTAGAAATTTTTTACTATTATTATATGAACTCATTTAGATTTTTTTTACTATTATTATATACACTCATTTAGAATTTTTTTTACTATTATTATATACACTCATTTAGAAAATGCTACTATTTTACTATTATTATATACACTCATTTAGAAAATGCTACTGTGATTTTTGGTAGTCCTTATAATAACTATGCTAAATTGTTACATGTGTTTTGTTTAAAGCCTATCAATGACGATAATAACATTTGCAAAAAATATCATGAGAGTGCGGCCTGAATATCTCTTCGTCAGAATGAAACTAGAACAAAAGATGGGACAAAAAAGAAAAAAGTAAAAAATCCAAGCTTCCATAACATTCTTAATTCTCTTTTGTTGGAGAGATATTTTGGAAAAAATGTATGTGGTGTGCAATGCTACAAAAAGCAGTATTAGTTAGTCTTCTGTAAATAAACGCTTTAAAAATAGTGCAAACCTGTTTTTTGTGCAACCTCTATGGTCCCGTGAATAAAAAAGAATAAAGAAAAAAAAAGCCGCTGTTTATCTTTATATATTTGCGATATTGTTACGTCATATGCAAATGAGAAGCTTTCACTTAGAAATGAAAAGCATGATTTTTTAGAGATTGCGTTAATTTGAGATTCGGGTGATGCAGCAGCAAGTTTTGGCAGCAGTCGGCCTGTGTTGGAGTTTAGAATTTTCACAGCAGAAAGACGAGTTTTAAAGTAGCAAATTTTGACAGCTGAGCCCTCGTGTTTTAAAGTGTCGAATTTTTACTGCATAGCGTCGAGTTTTGGAGTATCATGTTTTGAATTAACCCCGGAAATTATTACATGAAAGCGCAGTATATTTAACAAACTATCAGAGAAGTGTAAAACAACACCTGTTTTTTAGCCAAACTATATTAATGACATTACGATGTAAGGTATTTAAAATGTATTATTTAATACTGAAATAACTCTAACAGATCTGAATGTTTTCGATCACGATGTCTGCTTTTATTATTTGAATATTTCGAACTAATATCCCACATTTTCACAATGTTTCAATCGATGTAACCACCAAATTCTCTTCATTGTACCATGGTCTTAGTTTATTGGTAATATTATGATATCATCATTTCTGCTTAGTGATTTTATAGTTAATATTTCTCAATTAGGAAGTTAGGTTTTGGGGTTAGAAATTCTCAGGCGCTTGCCTACCTTTCCACCTGAGCTTATCTTTTTGTGACTAAACTTAAATCAAAACGGACTATTATTCTCATCTTTATTAGTTGTTGATAGACGAGATGAGCATAATAGTCCGCAATAAATCAACATAAATAGTACTCATCTCAATAATGAATTCCAATAAAAATAATATTTACTAAATCAAAGCGCCTACGATACCAGTTATCATTGTCAGTTTCATTTCGTGTATTACATATTATGTGGACATCAGTATGAGTTATTTTTCCAGATGCTTGGGTGTTAAAGTTCTCTCATTCCACTTGCAATATTTGTGTTCTCCTTGAGTGAACTAGAACTTTCCAGATTAAACATGGTTAAACTAGTATAAGATCACAAGTGCATGATTAAAATACATTAAAGATGAGAACATTAGTTCAACTAATCCAAATAAGACAAACAATCAACCTTCATCTCAAAAACTCAGAACAATAATATAAATCACATCCGAAATAATAGAAGCATGTAAAATGCTATTTAAACTCTACAAAAAACTGACAAGGATGAATAACATCTCGCATTATTTAGTCGTGATTTTAATTTAGTATCACTTCAGTAGAATACGAAAGATTCCTAGAAATCTCAAACACCCAAGCACCCTTCATGGAAATTATATTTCTGTCTGATGCCATGAGCTGCACCCATAAATAGTTGGATATATCATATAAGAATGAATTTAAAAAGGACAAACTCTGACAAATAAAATCCTGAAATATCTAAAAGCTAATGATAATACAATGAATATCGACCATTCATCAATAAAAACTATTGACAGCATAAGAAACGACAGCTTACACCTTGCGGAATCACTGCGTAAGAGGATTCTCAACGGATCTCATATGTAGATATGTGTTTTAATTAATAAAGTCAAAATATTAGCTGTGCACATTCTAAATATGATTGGCTTTCGTTTGCTATCTACAGTTTTTATTTATCCTCTGAATTTTGATTTTACACACAAAGATTTATTTTCATTTTACACTGGAGAAATAAATGTTGCTATTCAAAAATTATGATTAAATATTTCTATTTAATAAATTATAACCAAATGTTGATATTAATATTTTTTTACATGTGCATCACCATTTATCAAGGCCTTGAGGCCACTCGAGAATAAGGGCTAAAGAGTGTACAGTAGAAATTGGGCAATATAGTAACCGTTAGTAATGGAAATTTGGTGAATTTGTTAACCTATATGGAACGGCTCATCAAAAACTTATAAATAATTATAATTATGTTAAATTATAACCAAATGTTGCTATTTAATAAATTATAAGCAAAAGTTGCTATTCAATAAATTATAAGCAAATGTTGATATTCAATAAATTATAACCAAATATTGTTATTTTTTATTTTTTTACACATGAACTTTTGCATGTCAGTACAGTTAGAAAAGCAGGGATCTGGAATGGAATTCCAGAGTCTAGCGGTTCTGGGGAAGAAACTACTGGAGTAGAAACATATTTTACATCTAGGGATCTCTACTGTGTGGGGGTGGGATTTAGCTGCCTGTCGGGTTTGTCGAGGGTGTATACGTCGTGGGGGCACAAGGGTCTGCAGTTCGTCAGAGCATTCACCATTAAAATACTGGTAGAACAGGCAAAGGGATGTAAAGTTTCGTCGATGGAACATAGGCTGAAGCTTAGATGACAGTTAAGGGCCTATCAGATTGGCGACTCTCTTTTGAACCTTGTCTAGGAGCGAGAGACTAGCAGCAGATGCACCAGCCCAAATGTGACAACAATACTCCATTCATGGGCGAATTGTGCCCTTATAGAGGTACAGGATACTTTCGGGTCTCAGTAGTTTTCTAGCACGGTAGAGAGAGCCTACCTTTTGCGCAGCGGCCCTGGCAATGTTTTCAATATAATTGTTCCAACTCATGTTTCCTGTGAACGTTAGACAAAGCAGTTTGAAAGATGTACTCTCAGACAGGGAGTCACTGGCCATTGCTATTGGTGGCAGAGAAGGTTTCTTGTAATTATTGAAGAGAACCAGTTTAGTCTTGGAAGCATTGAATGTGACCATCCATTTATGTCCCTATTCCACTACAGATTGGAGGTCATCCTCTAGTGTGTTTGCCATTTCTTTAGATATGTGTTCATTTGTTTTTCTGTTATGCCTGTTATAGAGCGTGGTGTCATCAGCACATATACTCATCTCAGAGGCAGTTTTGTCGGGGAGGTCATTAATAAATATTAGGAACAATAGAGATCCAAGGATAGACCCCCGAGGCACTCCCGCATTTATATCACACTGACCATCGAGGACAACCTGTATTTTTCTCTTATCTAAGAAGGATTTAATTATGTTAAGTATTCTACCAGTGATGCCGTATGATTCAATTTTCCTGAGGAGACCCTCATGCCATACCCTGTCAAAAGTCTTAGATATATCTAGAGCTACCGCTCTGTCCTCCCCCGCTTTGTCCAGTGAATGGTATATACGTTCAGAGATTACAGTGAGGATGTCAGCTGTGGAACGAGCTTGTCTAAATCCATATTGTTTGTCAGTCAGAAGTTTAGCATCTGTAAGGTGCCGGACTAGAGCATGGTTAATTATAGTCTCAAATATTTTGGCGAGTAGTGGGTGGAGGCTAATGAGGCGATAATTTGATGGGTCAGTTCTTTCGCCAGAATTCTTGAATACTGGTACCACAGAAGCAGTTTTCAAACAGCCCGGAAAGCATGATTCATTGAGGACTTTTCATAGAGTTTGGAGAGAACTGGAGCTACTTCGGCTAAGCACTTTTTTAATAGAACAGCTGGGATGAGATCAGGTCCACATGCTTTTGAAGTGTCAAGGTTTTTATGATAGCGTGTACCTGAGCAGGGGTGATTTTTAGATCTTCTAGCGTGACGTCTGTCTGCAAAAGAAAGTCAGGTAGGGGGTGGCTGGAAGGTGTGGAGTTCGAGACAAACCGGCTGGCAAGCATATTAGCCTTGTCAGTTGCTGAGCAAACAACCTCGTGATAGTTGGGGGAATTGTTGATTGTCCATTATTTACTACACTGTTGTAGATTTTCCAGAAGTCACGATTTCCTCATTTTTGTGCTTCGATGCGTTTTTAGTGGTTTCAGTAAATTATCTCTTATCCGTCGCTATTTCTTTCTTAACGTTACTTCTAGCTTCTATATACTTCTGTTTGTTTGAACTGGACTTATGTCGGTTAAATCTGCGGTATGCATGCTGCCTTTGAGCAATGGCAGTTGCGCAAGTCGAAGTAAACCATTGGGGAAAGTGGGGCTTGCTATAAAATTTCCACATGGGAACATGTGCTTCAATTGCTGTTTTGAACCATTCAGTGGTCTCATTTACGCACTGTTCAGCAGGAAGAGCAAAATATTTCCCCATGGGGCATCTCTGATAAAATCTCTGATGGCTTCCCAGTCAGCCCTTTTTTTATAATATATCGTTGTTTTGAGCACTGGCTCTTCAGTTTTGGGTCTTGAATTTAGGGCGACTTCTACCATTATCACTGCATGGTCAGCGTTCCCGAGTGGGGTGTCACCATTTTTTATGCAATCCTTAGGAACTGTGGTCAGAAACAGATCTAGAAGTGAAGCGTGTTGTTCTTGCTGGTCATGGAAACGGGTTGGAAACGTAACCATTTGTGATAGGGAGTGAGATATAGCGAAACTAGGTGTTGAGCTGCCGGCTGCATCTGTGTGAGTAGAGAATCCAAGCCAGTTTTTGCGGTGAGCATTAAAGTCACCAAATACATGTACTTGTACCCTAGTGTCGAGAGAGAGTGCTGTGTCTTTAATAAATTATAACCAAATGTTGCTATTTAATAAATTATGAGCAAATTTTACTGTTTAATAAATTGTAATCAAATGCTTCTTGTTAATAAATAATAACCAAATGTTGTTATTTAATAAATTATAAGCAAATATTACTATTAAAAATTTATAACGAAATGTTACTTTTAAATAAATTCTAAACAAATATAAATGTAATATAGTGAATATGAAAGCATGGGTAGGCATCAGTAGCAGTGGAAATGGTAGGCTGTGAAGAGATTAGCAACAATAGTAGCAGAAAAAGCATATGCTAATTTTGTGTGAGAGAAAAAGGGGCAAAAAGAGAAATATATCCCAAACGCGCGAGAGAGAAGGAAATTGGACGTCGAAGAGAATAGACGTATCAAATTGAAGAAAAAATGAGCCAGCTAGACCAGCATGTAGTTGGAAAAAAGAGAAGCGTGTTTCAGGATAAAATCGGCAGGTTGCAGTAATACATTATTCATAGTGGCGCTGAAAGAAGCGTTAATAAATACGGTGTGTTAAAAAAAGAAACAAGTGGTGACCCGAATATTTATTTTATTCTTTTACATATTTTTCATTAATTACTAAAGGAGTGTGTAACGGTCACGTTACTTATATTAATTTTGGTAACCGTGAGTAGGCTTTTAACACAAAAGGGTCAAAATGAAGAAAAAAAGGACGATAAATAAACGGTATCGTGGAAAAATACATTCACTTTAAATGGGTCGAAAAAAAATGAAGAAACGCGGTCGCGAAAAATGAATTAAAAACAAACCCGGCCGAAAGTATAGAACTTTAAACAAAATTTATATTACACAAATCGGTGAGTATATTTTCCCCTGTTTTTTTCTTGTCTGCTCACTTTCGAACTTTCTGCTTCCTGACAGTTTTATTCCTTGTTTTGTTGGGCCGTTGTTTACAATTAAGTTAGTGCAAAAGCGAATGTTTTAGTGTGATGGGTCGGTTATGCATTATTATGACTGATATTGATTCATACCCATTTTACTGTTGAAGATAGTTTGTTTTGTTTTAGAAAGAAATGTGAAATAAACAATTTTGGCTTGAACATATTTTTAAATGTTGGTGTTTGGACCGTTTGAGTTGATACTGAATTTTTATTGTTATGACTTTCTAAATTTCTTTAAAAATTGGAAATAACTTGCCTGGAGTTGAATAAATGTTTATAACGCGTAAAAAGTAAATATGAGTACTAACGTAAGTACTAAATATAAAAGATAAGTTTTACTTTATAAAGTGTAACAATATTGCAGTTAGCTTGTGAGTCGTTTATAGTTGTCTATTAACTTATTATTAAATTAGAAGATACTGTATTTGTTTCTTTTTTCAAAAAGGAAATTGAAAAAGAAAATACATGTTCATTTTGTGCATCGGCTACGCTAAGCAACTTCTAAATAATTTTGATCTATTTACAATTTTTTTCATCGTGCCTGGTACTTGTGTTTTTCCGTATTTTCTTACGAGGATTGAGAAAAATACGGAACAATGGAATATTAAAATGTTAAGTAGTTTTAATTTTGAAATAAAAGTAACACTGTGACGGTCAGTTAGGACACTAGACATGAATGAAATTATTCTTTGTAACTAAAACTCTTTACAGCGATACAGCGCAGCAGCTTACATTTCAACTATGGTAAAAATATGAGGGCCTACTAAATATTTGGGGTGGTCACAGTACTCATTTATAGAGATGAAGGATTTAAATAGTTATTATTTTTTTTCTTTAAGCAATCGGAAAATTGTCGAGAGAATTCGGACAACGGATCAAATTTTCAGAGTATGCCCGTAACCTAACCTGCGAAAGTTTGTTGTTGAACTTTGGTGGATCGGTTAAAGGAAAATGAAGAGGAGTGAGTGAATTAAAAGAGCTCGTATTAGATAGTCCTGTCGATGATTAATGATAAGGTTAAACTGCATTGTGACGCAAAAAGGGGAAATTAACGTATTGTTATATAATGTTGATATTCGATGAATTCTAGGGCAAGGATAATGCCCGTTAGGTCAGGTGCTAACCTAATTGTCTAGCCTAATCTCATCAAAAGTAACTGAACACTTAAAAGACAAAAATAGGTCGTAATAATCTCGCCAAACATTGGCTGAGACGTTGAGATAAATAGAGGTCATTGAATAAAAAGGGTTAGATTAACAAGTATTCTCTTAAATAATCTCGTTTAAAAAAATTAGAATATGAATAGAGAATCATGATTTAGGTTAAGAGAATAAGAAAACAAATATGCGCGAAAAATTCACGAAACAATATATATATATATATATATATATATATATATATATATATATATATGTGTGTGTGTGTGTGTGTGTGTGTGTGTGTGTGTAAAGATGTGTCTCGGAACACAAAGTCATAACATATGTGTTATGAAAACTGTCCAGAAGCAAGAAACTTACTTTATTCCAAACTTTAAAAAATTCCATTTCTGTTTGGTGAATTTGCAGACTCAGTACCAATAAACATCAAAGACTATGCCAACTCTGATTTAGTCCTTGCAGTAATTTGTTTGACTTTATAAAGTGTTTTTAACATTTGAACATGTATGCTTGCACAACCAAGCTGAAAGACTTAAACAGTGGTTCAGTGAAATTTCTGAAAATAGAAAAACATACATTATTGGTATTTAAACATTTCAATGAGATTTTTCCTTACAACTTAATAAAACGTTGCCCTTAAATCTTTAAAACAATACGTTGGGATGTCTTTATTTGTACAAATGAAAAAGAATAAATAAATAAATGAAGCTTGGAAGAAATGTCTGAAATTAAAATGTCGAAAAAATATACATTTTAATTTAATTTAATTATCCATGTTTTATTGTGAAAGAGGTTTCTCTTATTGTTCCTGTACATTACCTCAGGGTTAATTAAATTCTTGTAAAAATATAACATGTTTTATATGAGCGCGTGAGAAAGTATCGGCAGTATTGAGGAATGGTCAGTAACGAAGATACTGCCAGCGACTGTAGCTGAAAAAGGACATATGTAAATTACGACGTGGGAGCGAGAAGAAAAAGGAGAAATGTACGACGTGTTCGAGATAGAAGCAAAGTGGACGCCGAAGGGAATAGGCATATAACTGCGAAGACGTAAATGGACCGGCTGTGTCCAGATGCAGTCGAAAAAAGAGAAATGCGTTCCAGGATAAAATGGGCAGATAGCAGCGAGAGACTTTTAAGTTGTTCCGGAAGTAACAGAAATAGAAACGTTGTTTGAAAAACGGATTTTTATTTCTTTCTTTCCGGTTAAGTTTATATGAAAGTAAAGTTATAACGATCATGTTACATCAATTTTCTGAGTTGGCAAAATTAGTTCAATTTTTCATGGGTGAATTTTTTTATAAGTGTGTACATGACCACGCTTGAATACACCCTATGTTTTTTAATTGAAAAAAAAATTCTGCAGCTAAAAAAATTGCTTATATATTATATGTCAGGATGTTTAGAAAACCGACAACGTAAATAGTGATTATGTTTTTTTGTGAAGAAGCTTATGTATTTAAAGCATTCTACTAGTAGTCTAATTTCTTTTGTGGTGCATTTTCCTCCGAGTATGTATTGATGGGTGCTGACCATATTTATTGACTTATATTCTCCTGTTTCTATCCAGGATAAAGGACAATATTCACAAAATACTGGGTTTGGTTGCTATGAAAGAATGGGGTGCAGATTATAATGAGCTTTATTCCGAGCACAAAGTTGTAATATTGTGTTAGTATCATGTCTCCAGGTCAATTCTTTGTACGTAGCACAAGCAATTGCATCGCTTTTTTACTTGTTTGCTCTTTCCTATTCAGAACTAAATGGGCACGATAGGATATTTACAATAAAAATATAATTCAGTATTTTGTCTATGGGTATAGGATCCGGATTTGAATGTTTTGAAAAAAAAAGATACACGTATAGAATGCGAAGTTATCTCAGCGATCTCTCAGTCACGTTGTACATGTAAAATATTGTATCACGGAATACTTAGCATAATTCAATAAGTAAAAACGAGCCTCTATAGGATTATAAGAATTACAGAACTTTACTGTTCTTATTGATTCGACGTTTCGTTTTAATATACCATTGACAAAGTTTGGTAATTGAAACGAAATATGTACGAACAGACGTAAATCAGTGAAAGATCTTAAAAGGTTTATAGCCATACAAAAAAAATAAAAATCAACCATGCAATTGTATCAAACCAGTCTACATCTTTTATTCGTCAGCTACATTGCCAACCTTATAGACAATAAATAAGTTTCTAAAATCATATGAGAAATTATGCAATGAAAGACAGTAATTGTATTTATAATAGTTAAAACCAAATCATGTGTAAATATGAACAATAACTATTTTATATACATACTTATATATGTATGTGGGTATGTTTGTATGCATGTGTGCACATGTGTGTGTGTGGTGTGCGTGTATTAAGAATATATTGTGTAAATTTATGTGGATAAATGAAAAAATTATATATATACCTATACATGTGTGTGTGTGTGTGTGAATCAATAGAAAGGGATAGATGCGTGTGTATATATATAGTATGTGTCTATAGTTTTCTAATTATAATTAGAAAAAAAAGCTAAAAATATTTCTCGATATTTTTCTATAATTTGTTCCAGCGCCTATTTGTCTGTTTTGGCGTATTCGTCCAGAATCACTTGTTGAGTTGAGCCAGGAAATGAACAAACGCGACATATAGAAAACGAACAAATCAAACTAAGCGCACGAAACCGATTGATGAAATATCCAAGCGGGGATGGCGGCGGCGAGGTTAACAGTGAGTAGCAAGTCACTTTCGGGCTACAGAAATGATTGAGTGACCGATCGATTGACTGTGGCTCTAAGTGAATGCTTGACTGACAGCCAGCGGCAATATAGATTTATCAGCAACCACCTCCTCCGTTGATGTTCGCTATCATAATTCTATTCATCACTAAACATCGGAGCTAAATGAGAATATAGCGATTTTTACGCCAATCAATAATCGGCCATTTTTATTTCCATCTCCGTTTAAAAGGCGTCCATTATATTCAACACCTTCCAAAATTATGCGGTCCATATTCATTTAAATACAGAGATTGCAAGATTTTACTTGTTTCTTTTTCTTATCACACTCTATTTCCGTGTAATTGAGAGCTAGGCTCAGATCAAATACACAGTATTCAAAGATAGAAAAGGTTACGAAAGTCGTTCAGTTTATGTAAATTTTGCCAAAATCTGCATTAAGTTAAGGTGTGTTCTATTGTTATACGATAGTGTCAACGTATGTTTCGAACTCGTTTTCGTTTGAGTGTTAATTATTCATCAACAGTTTTGCAGCGACAGAACTTAATAGAAACAATTTTTCATCATCAAGTGATTTTGGTGGCAACGTGATAGTGTCAAAGCTGCTTATCTTAGAAAGCTCTCCATCTGCGCGTGGTAAGCAAAGTCGTGTTAATTCAGAACAACTAATCAGTTGAGTGATATGCTAATGTTTCTTCGGCATTTCCTTAGTTATTTCGAGCCAAACCGCACTCAAGTTTGCATGCAATTCTAACGTTTGCTGTTCTCGGTATTAAAGTAAACACTACATATTAAAAACTTGCTTTGATTAAGGTGGAGGCGACTTGATGTGGAACAGACAAAGCTGATACACGATATTTGTGCGAACTATAGAGAAATCCGTATGGCTAAACAACATCAATAAATGAGAAACAGCACAGGCAACTATTTTTATTTGCTGTGAAGTCTTTCTATAATACATTAACTCTATCTAAGACTCCATATTTCTCAGTAGCTTTTGTTGCTGACTTAATGCTTTGAAGTCGAGTAAGATGAATTTTCACGCCTCTTTTTGATGTTTTTACGCTTTTTGTGTATTCTGTAATCATTTCTACTTAACCAGTCATCTGATATGCAATAAGCTAATTTAAGAGTTAATAGTTTTCTATTATTAGATGATGATCTTGAAGTTTGTATATGTTTTTCTGAACAAAACCGGGCAATGCGTTCATTTCATTTACTTTTTTTTTATTATTCGACTAACATTTACGGTTTACTATATAGAACTTTAAATTCAGGATGTATTGAACAAACGGCGTTAACACGTATAAAATACAGCTACATGTACATTACGAGGGCGCGCAATAAGCAATACCCCTGGCCCACTTCCCATAGCAGTAGAGCTACGAAACTTGGCACAGTAACAAGCCTTTCTCTACATAGGGACCACACAGAGTTATGCATTTCTCACATCGTTTGATGCGGTTCTGGAGACCGTTTTTGTAGAACACCCTAGGTTGGTCCTGCAACCAAGACGTGACTTCAGAAATCAAGCCTGCATCATCTGGGAGACGCTTTCTTTTCCAAAACAACTTCATAGCTGGGAAGAGGTGAAAGTCAGAGGGTGCAAGGTCAGGAGAGTAGGGAGGAGGGGTAGGTTTTCATAACCACACGCACGTGCCTCTGACCTGGCGACATGCGAGTTGTGGACCGGAGCGTTGTCCTGCAGGAGGAGGGTGCCTTTGCTGATCTTGCCCCGCCTCTTGATTTTGATAGCATCTCTTTATTTCCTCAAAAGTGAAGCATAATAGGCTCATGTAATTGTGGTACCTTTTGCCAGGAAATCTGTCATCACTACTCCGTCCTGGTCCCAGAAGACTGTGAGCATGTCCTTGCTGGCGGAGGGCTGCACCCTTGCCTTCTTTGGAGGTGGTGAGTCCAAGTGCTTCCACTGCATTGACTGGGCTTTGGTCACTGGATCATAGTGATGAACCCAGGTTTCATCCTGTGTAATCAGTCTTGAAAAACTTTGAGCCACCTTGTTGGCACATCTCCAAATTTATCCTCGGGCACTCGACGCGTTCTCGCTTCTGGAATGGTGTGAGCAACCTGGAAATCTTTTGGTAGACACCTTATGCGTATGCAAATGGTCATGAATGATAGTTTCCACAGACCCTGTACTAATCTTGACATCGTGGGTTATTTGGCGAATAGTAATGCGCCGATCTTCCAAAATGGCAGCCTCAACTTGACGGACAGATGCCTCATCAATGGCAGAAGGGGAGAGATCCGGTTTGGGAGCTGTTTCCACAGACTTCCAGCAATGTTTGGATTCACGATGCCAGCGTTTTACAAGGTCATATGATGGGGCATTATCCCCATCAGTTTCTTTCATTTCATCAAAAGTCTCCTGTGGTGTGCGTCATTTCAAATACACAAACCGAATCACTGCTCGACATACAACAGGCTGCATTTGACACCTGACTTAGTTCAAACACCTGTAAAACAGAAAGCACTATTAGTTCAGAGCTGTAATTTGCTACATAACCCCTAGACATATGAATAATTGCTCATGCAAAATTTCAGCTAGATCAGACAACTGACAGTGGGGCAGGGACATTACTGATTGCACACCCCTCGTAGAAAACACTTATAATTTATTTCACTGGCGTCCCCTAAATATGAAATAATAAAAGTAGAAGACATGTCAATCTACAATTAAGTTTGCAGATTGAACATCGTTTTATCACTAAAACTAAATTGATTATGTTGTCATTTATTTTCTTCTAAAGGGGTTCGCTAGCACAGTAAGTGGTGTACTCTGGTATAAACAGAAGTGGCAAAAGCTCTGATAATTAATTCAGATGCTAACTGGGAAAGAAAAAGAAACTTATTTTACATAAATAATCCTTACAAAATAAAAAAAAACATGCATATACACATTTACACTGAATCATTGTTTTCCTCACGGAAAAAAAACATTGAGCTTGGATCTTACATATATATGGAATAATGAACACATTTACTGATAAACCAATATTTACGTAATATGTAAATAATTTGTAATTTTATAAAATATATGATTATGTTGCGTTTTATAAACTCTTTTTTCATTTTCTTCTTTTAAGGCGTTTTGCCTCATTAGACTATATTAAAGCACATTAAACAAATGGGACCTATATTTTTCATCGGTGTCACTACACACTCTACAAACTGGATAAAACATGTTTGCTATGTCTCAAAGCAAATCGAACTTGATCGAAAATCTTTTACTTTTCTTTCTATCTAAACATTATTGAATAAAACATCGGTTATGATTTAGTTTAGGCTATAAAGTAGCTATTACTAGCCCCTCTCTCGGTAGAAACGACAATACTTTTCTAACAATATATTTAATATTGCTTTGATATTTAGTGGGTTCTGATTATGAAGCTTTTTATGGAGCTACCGATGAGTTAGCTATCTAACCTGAAAATCACAATGAGCGCACACTCTATAAAGGATACTTAATTATTTTCATTATCAACTAGTTCAGACACACCGAATCTCATAGAATTAGATGTACGCGTGTAAAATTAGGTTTAAATTGAAAATGCCACCGTAAAGTTGTAAGTAGTGAATTGAAAATTGAAGAAGTTTTAAGTGTTTGTGTTACAGTAATTTTATCATAGGTGGAAGCAGTACAAAAGATTACCTGGTTTGGATGTCGGAGTGAACAGTGCACGGGTTTAGATTTCGACGTATAGACTACGGATTATAGATTGAGGAAGAAAAACACTACATTTCGATTATAATTACTATAAAGCACATCGATGAGAAAATACTGGATTTTCTTTAATAATCATTCATTTTTTATAGAAAAATGTTATGTTCTCTATTTTAATAGTTTTTTCTTGTGTTATTCTTTCCACAAACAGAATGTCGAGGAAATATCACCATACTTGTGATTAGTTTTTTTTTTACTGCCAAGAACGTAGTTGTAAATTGAGACACCGATGTATCAAAACGAGGGGCAATTAGTTGTTCTTCGTTAACTTTTCAACGCCAGTTAGGTGCTTAGAATTGCAATCGGCGAATATTCTATGATAGCTTTGATATTTATAACGGAGGGTGACAAACACATACATTTAATTCCTTCATAAAATAACGTGGATGCATCTACGCAATATTTAGATAGAGGATTATCAAAATATTTAGGAATGGTGGGGTTTGCAGTAATAACCTAATTTGTTATTACAACGTTTTATTCATGAAAGCATTCGGCTGTATAGGAATTTCTTAATTTTGTTGAAAGTGCATCAGCCGAAAACTTGATATTCTAAGGTTACGAATTAAGATAACATTAAACGAATTAAGATAATATTAAATGAATGGATGAATCAGCGAAAACTGAAATGCTGTCATTTATAAATACCTTTCTGGGTGAAACTTTGCTTTTTCATAGCAATAATATAAAAGGGTAAGAAAATCGATATCAGCCAATCATATTGTTTTGTAATCGATTGTGACGTTATAATGATGTGCTGATCCTCACAGATTATATTTGATCGGCTGTGAAGAATTCCAATCTTCAATAAATCACAGTTTTATTCAAGTTAATGATTTTTATATATAAAGAACATTATTTCTTTTTATATGTCTCCTCCTCACCTATACAACCCCCTAAACGATATTATGTATTTGTCGTTTATTGTTTTAATCGCTTGATATTAGATTTTTTTATTATTCTAAACATATAGCCTTGGCCAAAATTATAGGGGCACCAATAAAAGATCGAAATTATGATTCCAACTTATATATTTGCAGGTTAAGAACAGTGGAGTAAATATTTGTAGGTTAAGAACAGTGGAGTAAATATTTGTAGGTTAAGAACAGTGGAGTAAATATTTGTAGGTTAAGAACAGTGGAGTAAATATGTGTAGGTTAAGAGTAGTGGAATAAACATTAATACATTTATTCTAACAGCAATCAGTATTTTGTATGTCTTCCTTTCGTTTTTATAAGAGGTTTTTATTCGTGTTTGCATATTATTTACTTATTTGGTACAGATGGTAAGATCTATTGACTGTCACTCTTCATGAAGTTTGGCCTCTAATATTTTGACGAACATTTGCACATTTTCACTCTTTTCCCAGATTGAACCACAAAATTTCAATGAAATTTAGATCTGAATATTGAGGGGGCAAATTCATTACTGTAATCTCCTTTTTTTCAAAGCAAACCATGAAGCATTATTTTGTAGGAAGATTGCAACACTTAGAATAAACATTTTGTCAAAGTGGTTTGGTAAACCTGGTCTAGCATGTGAGTACACAGTATAAGCATATAAGTATGGGAGTTCATTCTGCCTTCACATGTGTAAAACAGACCAGTGGGGACAGCCATTTAGTATCATGTTAATTCAAAAAAGCGCTGGTCTTATAAAAAAAAAACAGATAACCAGATATAATTATGTAGATAGATGTATTATTTAGTCATACATATAACATTATTTGCATATGTTAATTTATGGGCATACGTGCATGTGTAAATATGCTTGTGCATGTGTTATATATATATATATATATATATATATATATATATATGTATATATATTTATGTGATTTTTTTAGATTAAGGCCACATCCACAATTTTCTTTTAAATGATGACTTTTAAAAGTGTTCGACTACGCTGAATACGAAAATAGCATTGAAATTTTGGAGCAATAAGTAGTTAGTGAGATATGAAAAGTTTTATTATACATTGTATAATTTGGCGGCCATTTTTCCCACACTTATTATACTTTTATTGTAATCGAAATGGGTGAAAGATATCATTCGTCAATCAAATCAATTGATTACCTGCTATAACCAGGAACCCACTGTTGTGAACTGGGAGGAAGCTTCACATACCTCCCCGTGGTGTTTTAGTCCAAAATTCATTGTAATCTACATTGCAATGTAGAGACCCCCTACTGCTGATTTTATGATTTTTATTAGTTTTATATAATGCATTGAATTAAGTTTAAAGTGCAAAAGTCAAATAAAATCATCTAATTATTCTCTAAACAGAAGTGTTCATTTTGAACGCGCCCCTGTCTTATAAAGGGACTTATTGTTGATTTTATAGGCCGAGCCATTCCGCTTGTGAGGTGATAAAACTTCTTGAATACAATTATGTTGCTAGGCGGCACAAAAGTGTTAACTTTGACCTAAATTGGACTGTTTCTTATGTAATTAGATTTCTTTGATTATCGATTCTTCATACTTATCGGAGGCATTCTGACAAAAAACATATCTAAAATTTGTTCAGTCACATAAGGCACATGTGTGTGGAATTAAAAAAAAAGTCGTCCCAGTCCTTATGGAGTTTATAGGGAATAACTCACATGCACGCAAAGTGCCTTTTATATATAGGTAGAGAATACATATGTATAAACTTCTTTCCAGTTAACGAAATAAAAAACATGCGGGTTTGAACATACAGACCACGTCATGAAAAAGTAAAATAACTAACAACACAAATTTCAAGTCTATTAAAATTCTTTGCAGTTAATGAAAAATATTTAAACATTTAGGTGCGGAGTTTTAACCTACAAAAAAACTGCTATCAACTTACCCAGAGTTATTTTTTTACGGCCCATTGTTTTATCATTGTTGCTAAGCGACACAACAGAAAAAAATGGTTTTACTAATCAGAGATAAATTAAAACAACTGTTCCGATTATCGATTATCGATAATTATCGGGGATATTCTGAGACAAAACTTAACTAAGATCACTCCCAGACTTATTCTGTTAAATTTAAAGGAAAATCTGTCCAGGCGTTTCAGAGTATATAAGGAACGAACCCACACATTCACAAAAACAAAGTTGCATTTATATAATTGTGGAGATATGATGAGATTAATGGAAATAGTATTCTGAAAAGTTTAGGAGATAAAAAAGGATAAACCAAGTTATGTGTTCATCGACATTTCGTCTTTACTGTAAGACTTCTTCTGGATGAATGATATTACGAAAATAAAATATTAGTACAATATTGTAAATTATTTTTGATGAAATGTATTCCTCTGTTCTATTTCAGAATGGAAAAAGTTGTAGGAAATTCAAAAAAGCATAGCGTTGTGAAAGATAGTAAGATTTTTGACGACATATAGTCATTAAAATATTTACAATGTTATGATGCAATTCATACTCTTTTGGGAATAAGTATGTTTGTTATAATTCAATTATAGGTGTGTAACTAAAATTACATGGGTATATTTGTTAGGTAATTTGTTTACTTTATTATATGCATTAATCATTATGGTGTTTTCTTTTGTTAAACTGTGTCTAAAATTAATTTATATCATATTAATAGGAAATCATGAGAAAATAGTTTATCTACATTTGGAAGGATGAGATGTAGGTAAAATATTCTCTTTTGTTTTTCCTTATAAGGGAAATGGATTTCAGATTGTGCGCGTGTATTTCATTTAATACGGGTGATGAAAGGCTGTTCTCGTGAAAAATTTCAAAAGACATAGGGTTTAAATTTGTCCGAATAGTCTTGAAACAATTGTAACTAACGATGAAATACACTATTTGTTGCTATCAATCTATTCCTTGATGTCTTGATTTTGTTAAAACAATATATGAATGCTAAATTACGAAATATGGTAATTTTGAAGCTTACAGTTTAAGTCATTTCATTTTTACTTAAAACTTATTGGCATATGAACGGTTACCGAGTTTTCAATTATATAAACCCAATAAAATTCGGAATATTATAAATAATACAATATATATATATATATATATATATATATATATATATATATATATATATATAGATAGATAGATAGATAGATAGATAGATATCTGTGTGTTCCTGCGTATGTATAAATTCCTAAAAATAGGGAGCATATTAATCATAAATGTATGTCTAAGAGTTTGTCCATAAACATATGCCCGTCTCCATATATGTGCAACGTAGTCTTCGTTGAAAACGTATGAATAACGTGTTGTCATGTTTATAATTGAATATGGATTTTCTGTTCTAAAGACGATTTCACTCCAACCCTCTATGATGTGTATAAATGCAAGGAGAGTTGTAATGTCTTACATAAATCTGCATGAAGTTAAATGTATAATAATAAAGAAGAGAAAGAGAGAAGACAAGTCAGAATGTAATGAAGAAATTAGCATAAGAAACAGCCAATTATAAAATTTAATTATAGTTTCTAATTATGAACCGAGTTGCGTAACAATATGTGTCCTGTGTTTTCAACTGACTTAATTATCTCTTTTACATTTATCATACAACACCTGAACAAGTTTCGAAAAATCCTAAAGCTTAAACAAGTGTCTGTGAATATACAGCAAGACATTTTTGTATAAATAAAAGTATGTGTCATTAATAAATATCTAATACGAATAGGTATCCACACGGCAGTTTCGCCGTGTTTGGACAACTATTCACTTAAAAATGTAGCAAAATTATCAACCCAAGAATTAAAACTTGAACGCCAGATAACTTCAAATTATTTAGGTAAAATGTCCTTTCGTAAATAATTGAATTCATTCAAAACATATCGCTAAAACCAAAACAAACAACTTATATATATATATATATATATATATATATATATATATATATATATATAACTGATACTTTAATGTGTATATTCGTTACATGCACACATACTAAAATAGGTTATAAATACTTATATATATATATATATATATATATATATATATATATATATATATATATATATATATATATATGCGTGGGTGTATCTGGGGGTGTGTTGAGTGTATGTGTGTGTATTTAAAATCTGTCTAGCGTTCATAAATTCTGACTATGCTTTGTTACAGCTATAAAATAAGTCTACAGAAATGCCAAAATAATTTATAGCCTCGACTAAAATCATGTTTTTTGCTAGCGAATGTAAACAGTCATAAAACATTTAGCGTTTTCTTTTTTGACGAGTTAAGAAAAACGCAGACTACTTTAAACTCTGTAAACAAAAACCCTTTAAAATAAAAGAGCGAGACAGCGTGGCGTCAAAAGTTCAGTTTTTTGTTTTATTCATAAACTCACATTTTTCTTCGTTATTCGCATTTCACTTTTAATTTTGAAATGAATGTTATTGAAGCAAACACATTTTGATTTTAGTATTATTTTAATTAAAAAGATAAACGGACTGTTTCTATACATATATATATATATATATATATATATATATATATATATATATATATGTACATACATATATATATATATATATATATATATATACATGTATACTTCTTTCATTATTATTTATATTGTACTAGCTATGACACCGTACGTTCATCGGAAATGAATAATGACCCTGGGGGTTCTTGTTACTAAGCCTTTACCATTATCATTCTATTATTTTAAATGTTTATAATATTCAACATAAACAGAAAATAAAGTAAATAATAATCTGTCTTATTTAATAATGTTTCATGCAAACATAAATCGAAGATAATGTTAAAATACTGTTGTGACATTGAAAGGTCGAGGATAAATTCGCAAAAAAGCCGTATATCTACATTGTATGTCAACATCACTGCTCATATTTCGTTGAACTCACTTCTTTCTCTCTCTCTCTCTCTCTTTCTCTCTCTCCATCTCTCTCTCGTTCTCTTTCTGTGTGTGTGTGTGTGTGTGTGTATATATATATATATATATATATATATATATATATATATATATTCTTTGGGGTTATTTTATCAAACCCGAAGATGCTTCTCTCGCACGCGGGAATCTGCACGGAATTTCATACAGAACCCGTATTGACTTCACGAAGTATCATGCTCTCATTCCGTTAGCGCCAACTTGATAGAGGTCCTAAGTAAGTTTTAGTTGTATTTTTCGAACGCCCACACTAAGCATCAAACTTCAAACCGTACAGGAGAGTATCATTTTGCAACTGAATTCTTCTAAGATACTATAACCACTGCGTGGACGCTTGCGGAAATTCCATACAGATTCATAAGTTTGATTAAAACATTTTAGATTCACTCGAAAAAGATCGTTGTTTAATATTTCGAATGCAAATTTGGATTCCTGTTAAGTTTAACAACTCAATAAAATATAGACAGATTTTTATCATTTATAATTGATAATTTGAATTATTTCGACCACTGTACTTATATTAATTCTACTTCCGGTCAATCTTTTCACATTTCGGGATATAGTAGTCGAACTACGAACTTTATATCGAATTAGCTAACCTATGCGGAATTACGAATTGAACAGCTAATTAAATCTTGGGGTTAATGTGTTTTCATACTATTGCCAGGAACGGTAGTATTTCTCCTGTTATATTATCGTAGGTTTTATTTGGATTTTAATTTGCAAAATCCAAAAAAACTGTCACTTATATGTGACTGTTATGTTTTAGCTACTAACCGATGTGCATAAAAAAACCAGATCTTTGACTCAAAATCCTGTAGAACTACAATAAAAAGAATTATCAAATATGAAGGTAAAGTAAAATAATTAAAACGATGAAATTTTGCAAATAACTGTTTTTCTATGTAATTCACCCAGACATCGCATAAATCTACTTGGCGTAAAAAATATCAAAACCAAAATAATAGCATGGCAAAGAGATGTCTATTAGCTTTGATCTGTAAAGCAGTCAGCAGGAATAAAGTTCCACAACTCTGAAAAGAAATTCAATGTATACGAATTTATATTATAGTAAGGTATAACATTTATATTATAGTCAAGTATAAAACGTGTATTATAGAAAGGTATAAAATTTGTATTATAGTCAGGTATAAAATTTGTATTATATCAGGTATAAAATTTGTATTATAGTCAGGTATAAAACGTGTATTATAGTCAGGTATAAAATTTGTATAATAGTCAGGTATAAAATATGTATTATAGTCAGGTATAACATTTGTATTATAGTCAGGTATAAAATCTGTATTATAGTCAGGTAAATATTTGTATTATAGTCAGGTATAAAATTTGTATTATAGTCAGGTATAAAATTTGTATTATAGTCAGGTATATAATATGTATTATAGTCAGGTATAAAATTTGTATTATAGTCAGGTAAATATTTGTATTATAGTAAGGTATAAAATTTGTATTATAGTCAGGTATAAAATTTGTATTATAGTCAGGTATAAAACGTGTATTATAGTCAGGTATAAAATTTGTATTATAGTCAGGTAAACATTTGTATTATAGTCAGGTATAAAATTTGTATTATAGTCAGGTATAAAATTTGTATTATAGCAAGGTATAAAATTTGTATTATAGTCAGGTATAAAATGTGTATTATAGTCAGGTATAAAATTTGTATTATAGTCAGGTATAAAATTTGTATTATAGTCAAGTAGTAAATGTGTATTATAGTCAGGTATAAAATTTGTATTATAGTCAGGTATAAAATTTGTATTATAGTCAAGTATATAATATGTATTATAGTCAGGTATAAAATTTGTATTATAGTCAGGTATAAAATTTGTATTATAGTCAAGTATAAAATTTGTATTATAGTCAAGTATAAAATTTGTATTATAGTCAGGTATAAAATTTGTATTTGAGTCAAGTATAAAACGTGTATTATAGTAAGGTATAAAATTTGTATTAAAGTCAGGTATAGCATTTGTATTATAGTCAGGTATTAAGCGTGTATTATAGTCAGGTATAAAATTTGTATTATAGTCATGTATAAAATTTGTATTATAGTCAGGTATAAAACGTGTATTATTGTCAGGTATATAATTTGTATTATAGTCAGGTATAATATTTGTATTATAGTCAGGTATAAAATTTGTATTAGAGTCAAGTATAAAACGTGTATTATAGTAAGGTATAAAATTTGTATTAAAGTCAGGTATAGCATTTGTATTATAGTCAGGTATTAAGCGTGTATTATAGTCAGGTATAAAATTTGTATTATAGTCATGTATAAAATTTGTATTATAGTCAGGTATAAAACGTGTATTATAGTCAGGTAAAAAATTTGTATTATAGTTAGGTATAAAACTTGTATTATAGTCAGGTATAAAACGTGTATTATAGTCAGGTATAAAATTTGTATTATAGTCCAGTATAAAACGTGTATTATAGTCAGGTATAAAACGTGTATTATAGTCAGGTATAAAATTTGTATTATAGTCAGGTATAAAATTTGTATTATAGTCAGGTATAAAACGTGTATTATAGTCAGGTATAAAATGTGTATTATAGTCAGGTATAAAACGTGTATTATAGTCAGGTATAAAACGTGTATTATAGTCAGGTATAAAATTTGTGTTATAGTCAGGTATAAAACGTGTATTATAGTCATGTATAAAATTTGTATTATAGTCAGGTATAAAACGTGTATTATAGTCAGGTATAAAATTTGTATTATAGTCAGGTAAATATTTGTATTATAGTCAGGTATAAAATTTGTATTATAGTCAGGTATAAGACGTGTATAATAGTCAGGTATAAAATTTGTATTATAGTCAGGTATAAAACGTGTATTATAGTCAGGTATAAAACGTGTATTATAGTCAGGTATAAAACGTGTATTATAGTCAGGTATAAAACGTGTATTATAGTCAGGTATAAAATGTGTATTATAGTCAGGTATAAAATTTGTATTATAGTCAGGTATAAAATTTGTATTATAGTCAGGTATAAAATTTGTATTATAGTCAGGTATAAAACGTGTATTATATTCAGGTATAAAACGTGTATTGTAGTCAGGTATAAAATTTGTATTATAGTCAGGTATGAAATTTGTATTATAGTCAGGTATAAAATTTGTATTATAGTCAGGTATAAAACGTGTATTATAGTCAGGTATAAAACGTGTATTATAGTCAGGTATAAAATTTGTATTATAGTCAGGTATGAAATTTTTATTATAGTCAGGTATAAAATTTGTATTATAGTCAGGTATAAAACGTGTATTATAGTCAGGTATAAAATTTGCATTAGAGTCAAGTATAAAACGTGTATTATAGTCAGGTATAAAATTTGTATTATAGTCAGGTCTAAAATGTGTATTATAGTCAAGTATAAAATGTGTATTATAGTCAGGTATAACATTTTTACTATAGTCAGGTATAACATTTGTATTAGAGTCAAGTATAAAACGTGTATTATAGTCAGATATAAAATTTGTATTATAGTCAGGTATAAAACGTGTATTATAGTCAGGTATAAAATTTGTATTATAGTCAGGTATTAAATTTGTATTATAGTCAAGTATAAAATTTGTATTATAGTCAGGTATTAAATTTGTATTATAGTCAAGTATAAAACGTGTATTATAGTCAGGTATAACATTTGTATTATAGTCAGGTATTAAATTTGTATTATAGTCAGGTATAAAACGTGTATTATAGTCAGGTATAAAACGTGTATTATAGTCAGGTATAAAATTTGTATTATAGTCAGGTATAAAACGTGTATTATAGTCAGGTACAAAATTTTTATTATAGCCAGGTATAAAATTTGTATTATAGTCAAGTATAAAGCGTGTATTATAGTCAGGTATAAAATTTGTATTATAGTCAGGTATAAAATTTGTATTATAGTCAGGTATAAAATTTGTATTATAGTCAGGTATAAAACGTGTTTTATAGTCAGGTATAAAACGTGTATTATAGTCAGGTATAACATTTGTATTATAGTCAGGTATAAAATTTGTATTATAGTCAAGTATAAAATATGTATTATAGTCAGGTATAAAATTTGTATTATAGTCAGGTATAAAACGTGTATTATAGTCAGGTATAACATTTGTATTATAGTCAGGTATAAAACGTGTATTATAGTCAGGTATAAAATTTGTATTATATTCAGGTATAAAACGTGTATTATAGTCAGGTATAAAATTAGTATTATAGTCAGGTATAAAACGTGTATTATAGTCAGGTATAACATTTGTATTATAGTCAGGTATAAAACGTGTATTATAGTCAGGTATAACATTTGTATTATAGTCAGGTATAAAATTTGTATTATAGTCAGGTATAAAACGTGTATTATAGTCAGGTATAAAATTTGTATTATAGTCAGGTATAAAATTTGTATTATAGTCAGGTATAAAATTAGTATTATAGGCAGGTATAAAACGTGTATTATAGTCAGGTATAACATTTGTATTATAGTCAGGTATAAAACGTGTATTATAGTCAGGTATAACATTTGTATTATAGTCAGGTATAAAATTTGTATTATAGTCAGGTATAAAACGTGTATTATAGTCAGGTATAACATTTGTATTATAGTCAGGTATAAAATTTGTATTATAGTCAGGTATAAAATTTGTATTATAGTCAGGTATAAAATTTTTATTTGAGTCAAGTATAAAACGTGTATTATAGTCAGGTATAAAATTTGTATTAAAGTCAGGTATAGCATTTGTATTATAGTCAGGTATTAAGCGTGTATTATAGTCAGGTATAAAATTTGTATTATAGTCATGTATAAAATTTGTATTATAGTCAGGTATAAAACGTGTATTAATGTCAGGTATAAAATTTGTATTATAGTCAGGTATAATATTTGTATTATAGTCAGGTATAAAATTTGTATTAGAGTCAAGTATAAAACGTGTATTATAGTAAGGTATAAAATTTGTATTAAAGTCAGGTATAGCATTTGTATTATAGTCAGGTATTAAGCGTGTATTATAGTCAGGTATAAAATTTGTATTATAGTCATGTATAAAATTTGTATTATAGTCAGGTATAAAACGTGTATTATAGTCAGGTATAAAATTTGTATTATAGTAAGGTATAAAACTTGTATTATAGTCAGGTATAAAACGTGTATTATAGTCAGGTATAAAATTTGTATTATAGTCCAGTATAAAACGTGTATTATAGTCAGGTATAAAACGTGTATTATAGTCAGGTATAAAATTTGTATTATAGTCAGGTATAAAATTTGTATTATAGTCAGGTATAAAACGTGTATTATAGTCAGGTATAAAATTTGTATTATAGTCAGGTATAAAACGTGTATTATAGTCAGGTATAAAACGTGTATTATAGTCAGGTATAAAATTTGTATTATAGTCAGGTATAAAACGTGTATTATAGTCATGTATTAAATTTGTATTATAGTCAGGTATAAAACGTGTATTATAGTCAGGTATAAAATTTGTATTATAGTCAGGTATAAAATTCGTATTATAGTCAGGTATAAAATGTGTATTATAGTCAGGTATTAAATATGTATTATAGTCAGGTATAAAACGTGTATTATAGTCAGGTATAACATTTGTATTGTAGTCAGGTATAAAATGTGTATTATAGTCAGGTATAAAACGTGTAATATAGTCAGGTATAAAATTTGTATTATAGTCAGGTATAAAACGTGTATTATAGTCAGGTATAAAATTTGTATTATAGTCAGGTATGAAATTTGTATTATAGTCAGGTATAAAATTTGTATTATAGTCAGGTATAAAACGTGTATTATAGTCAGGTATAAAATTTGCATTAGAGTCAAGTATAAAACGTGTATTATAGTCAGGTATAAAATTTGTATTATAGTCAGGTCTAAAATTTGTATTATAGTCAAGTATAAAATGTGTATTATAGTCAGGTATAAAATTTTTACTTTAGTCAGGTATAACATTTGTATTAGAGTCAAGTATAAAACGTGTATTATAGTCAGATATAAAATTTGTATTATAGTCATGTATAAAATTTGTATTATCGTCGGTATAAAATTTGTATTATAGTCAAGTATAAAATTTGTATTATAGTCAGGTCTAAAATTGGTATTAGAGTCAAGTATAAAACGGGTATTATAGTCAGGTATAAAATTTGTATTAGAGTCAGGTATAAAATTTGTATTATAGTCAGGTATAAAATTTTTATTATAGCCAGGTATAAAATTTGTATTATAGTCAAGTATAAAGCGTGTATAATAGTCAGGTATAAAATTTATATTATAGTCAGGTATAAAATTTGTATTATAGTCAGGTATAAAATTTGTATTATAGTCAGGTATAAAACGTGTTTTATAGTCAGGTATAAAACGTGTATTATAGTCAGGTATAACATTTGTATTATAGTCAAGTATAAAATATGTATTATAGTCAGGTATTAAATTTGTATTATAGTCAGGTATAAAACGTGTATTATAGTCAGGTATAACATTTGTATTATAGTCAAGTATAAAATATGTATTATAGTCAGGTATAAAATTTGTATTATAGTCAGGTATAAAACGTGTTTTATAGTCAGGTATAAAACGTGCATTATAGTCAGGTATAAAATTTGTATTATAGTCAAGTATAAAATATGTATTATAGTCAGGTATAAAATTTGTATTATAGTCAGGTATAAAACGTGTATTATAGTCAGGTATAACATTTGTATTATAGTCAGGTATAAAACGTGTATTATAGTCAGGTATAAAATTTGTATTATATTCAGGTATAAAACGTGTATTATAGTCAGGTATAGAATTAGTATTATAGTCAGGTGTAAAACGTGTATTATAGTCAGGTATAACATTTGTATTATAGTCAGGTATAAAACGTGTATTATAGTCAGGTATAACATTTGTATTATAGTCCAGTATAAAACGTGTATTATAGTCAGATATAAAATTTGTATTATAGTCAAGTATAAAACGTGTATTATAGTCAGGTATAAAATTTGTATTATAGTCCAGTATAAAACGTGTATTATAGTCAGATATAAAATTTGTATTATAGTCAGGTATAAAATTTTTATTATAGTCAGGTATAAAATTTGTATTATAGTCAAGTATAAAACGTGTATTATAGTCAGATATAAAATTTGTATTATAGTCAAGTATAAAACGTGTATTATAGTCAGGTATAAAATTTGTATTATAGTCCAGTATAAAACGTGTAGGATAGTCAGATATAAAATTTGTATTATAGTCAGGTATAAAATTTTTATTATAGTCAGGTATAAAATTTGTATTATAGTCAAGTATAAAACGTGTATTATAGTCAGGTATAAAATTTGTATTATAGTCCAGTATAAAACGTGTATTATAGTCAGATATAAAATTTGTATTATAGTCAGGTATAAAATTTGTATTATAGTCAGGTATAAAATTTGTATTATGGTCAAGTATAAAACGTGTATTATAGTCAGGTATAAAATTTGTATTATAGTCCAGTATAAAACGTGTATTATAGTCAGATATAAAATTTGTATTATAGTCAGGTATAAAATTTGTATTATAGTCAGGTATAAAATGTGTATTATAGTCAGGTATAAAATGTGTATTATATTAAAGTATAAAACGTGTATTATAGTCAGGTGTGGAATTTGTATTATAGTCAGTTATAAAATTTGTATTATAGTCAGGTATAAAATGTGTTCTTTTAGTTAAGTAGAAAAACAACGAATTGATGGAGACAACTATTATAATGAGTAAAACGAGACAGAACAAAATAGCAAGAAATAGATCAAACACTTCTGAAAGCATATTTCATTATAATATTTATAGAAAAAAGGAAACAAATAAAATTGTCTGTGAGAAGAAGAAAGGTTCAATTAAATTAGATATGCATTGCTGATCCAAAATTTAAGACCACTTAAAAATCTTAAAAAAAACTCAAAACAACTGGATTTTAAACTCTGCCGATGTAAGGTTACCAATACTACAATCTAATGCAGTGTAGATTGCAGCACTACATTGTTGGAATAACCATCCATCCCCGCAAAAACGATGACCCCCCCATCATCAAGGATGCTTTTTCTAGCATGCTAACATAACCCGCTATATCTGACAACCCAGCACTAACTGGTGCTCCATAGTCCCTCTGTAACATTACGGACCCTCCATCACAATAATGTGTGGAAAAATGTCAAGGGGCATGTTTTTGTCATTCCAATATCGCTGGAAGACATTAGGACCATATAAATTGATGTTTTTTTCTAATCAGAAAACAGGATTTACTTCCACTTCTCAACGTCCCAGGTTTGGTATTCACGACCAAATCTTAAAGCGCTCCACTTTGTGACGTGGAAGTAATCGAGGAATTTGTTTACGCTTTTTATTTACCATGTCTTTTTGTTGTAAGAATCGCCCGATGCTTATTTGACTGCAATCAGCATCTGTAACCGCCTTAATTTGATTAGGAGAAAGTCCGCTGTCATTCATAACAACCCGTCTCATTCTGCTACTCAATGCAGGATATTGTTTTTCCATAATTCTCAGTGTTTTTTAGAAAGTTGCAAATAATAGTTTTACTGTGATTTACCTTAGCTGCTATCGCTCGCTGTGGCAAGCATTGCTTATGGAATCCTAGAATTCGAAAACGCTCAAATTCGGTGTGTGTTCTTGCTTTAGGGATGGTAACATCTTTACAGGGTGACTGCTAATCTCTAGCTAAACTAAAAACATTAGAGTTACCAAAAATTTAACAACTTATACCCTTGGTTTTATAATTTTGAGCATATGTAAAAAGCCTAACTTAATAAACATGCAATTTTTTTAATACATTTGTTGGAATGTACCTTTTTGTTTCCATAACCTTTTAGATTGTAGTATTAGTAACCTTAAGTTGGAAGAGTTATTTATCCTAAAATAAGGTTTCTTTTTAAAACGTTTTAAGTGATCTTAAAGTTTGGATCAGCAGTGCGTATTTCTACACTTTTGCCACAAATTGTATTTCATGGGATCTTAAACAACGACTCTCAACTCACATATGCCACAATGAGAAACAAATATTCAACAGTAAACAATTTGATGGGTTATTTTGTCCAAACTTCGATAAGAAAACAAAGTAAACATGACAATCATAAGAAAAACACTTTACACATTTCACTTGGTAAATACAAAGAAAGGGAAGCGGTCAAAGAAAACACTTGTAGATGTTTTAACTAACCTTCAAGCAAGACAACACAGGAGGGAATGCAAGTTTCTTTTTATAATGTTTGTATTTAGTTTCACTTGGGAAATTCAGTTTGTGTAAATTTGATTTGGTTTGTCTTCTGATGACAAACAGTTTCGGGGAGAATTTCTCTTTGTAAACGAACATCTGTACGTCAATACCACATTTATCATTGGTCCGGGTTAAACTTAGGTAATCATTTATCAATATATGTTCCCTTATCCATATCCTATGTATGACATCATGTGCATAAATGTATCTCAACCGAATTGAGGGTATAATCAAAGCAAAGTAACAGCCGGACAAGTGCCTTACACACTCCATCTATTTTGCTTGACATAAAAACAGAAAGAAAACGTCAGTTTTATAATTCTTGAGACTTAGAAATGATTAATGAAAGCGAATAATAACGAATTATAATCTCACAATTTCTTTTTTTAATGATTACAAAAAATCATCACAAGTTGAGAGCTCGTCATTCAAATTCCGAGACCTAGAATTAACAGGCAACATTCATTGCTACTAGCACATTGAAGACATTGCCTAGAGTATTACACGGGAGGGGTACTCCTTTTACTGCACTAGAAAACTGCTCACGCTTGAGAGTAGTTTCTGTCACTACAATGTCGCCATTTATTCATGCATGAAGATACCATATCTAGGTTGGTCAGCAACCACTAGTATTTCTCTTTTAGATAAAGTCCAAAATAAAACTCTAATCTAATAAATCTTGCAATATATACCAAGCCATCACCCGCGTCACATCGCCACATTTTCGCATCCTGTTGTATATAATGAAATATGATCCGTACAAATATTCCCAACTAAACCAACAACAGCAAATTCCAACCTCAGCACTGTAGATGTCCCTAGATGACAGAGAGCTCACTGCCTTTATATTTTCTTTCCTAGAATTGCTAGACTTAAGACATTCCCTTTATGTTTCCTGCTTTCACCTAATGAATCTTAAATGTAATGCAAGCAGATATTTTAATGCTCACCTTCTTATATACCGCCATCTAGAGACGGTCCTTCATCGTAGCTCTTTACGCCTTGTTCAAAGTGAATAAGAATAACACACAATTTATTTAAATTAATCTTAAGACACTGATTAGAAATATTATGAGGAAAATATATGTATAATATCTTCCTCGAGATATTTTTATTTGGTTGATTGCATACATTGTCACTGTAATCTTTTATGTGTTATTTGTTCAACTAAGATGTTAACAACTTTATTATATAAATGACAATTCATTGTTTAAATAAAGCCCTGACAAGAATAAACACCATATAATCAAACAGCATCTCCATACCTTTAGAGTTGGACTTTACGGAGACTTGAAACCATATATTCTTATTAAAATCTGGTCGGGAAAATATGCGGTTAATACTCTCATGTCGTCATTGGCGGTACAGCCTCAAAAGACGCCCCTTTTCAGTCCACTCTAATATACAGCATTAAACGTTAAACAAACGTACTATTCAGATTTGTCAGACTATTTTTCTCATTTTGGATGTTATTTTCACAACTTTCTGCCGATGTAACCTCCGACCTATTTCAGATTCGCCTTGTCAATATGTAGTCAATCTGTAAGAAATTTCGAACGGGAATTTATTTATTCCACAGAATTAGCTTACTCTCTTTTCGTCAGACATAAGCAGGTATAAATCTGAAGTAATTCGTCATCTTATTTCCAATATCGAGTATGAAAACTATAACTTTTAAAGAATGTTGTTTAGAGCAGATTGGACTTACTAATTTTATCCATTATGCTAATGACCATTGCAATTGAAAGTGTAATCTTTAATAGCACGGGAGATACTAAAAATACAATTAAGAATTACTTAAAACGTCTAATGAATCCTGTTTACCCAGCGAAACAAGTTATTCTCATAGAAATAAAAAGGGGTGTATTATATTACGTAAGGATTCCTACGATCCATATACTGATGCCAGAGTTTGAAAAAGTCATCGAGAGATAGTTGCAGGTTACATCTGGAGAAATGTTATAAAAATTGAAAGCACTTGTCCAAAATAATGCAAATCAAATCTTATTTGTGAAATGAACGTAAATCGGTAACTTATGAATTATTAGTGTAATGTGTGAACAACGATGCAAAAACATGCAATACATAATACACCAGCAATTCACTTCTATTATGTCATTTAAGGACAGGTTTAGCCTAAAAAATAATGCATTGAAATCAGTGCAATTTATATTGAATTAATAAAACATTAATTTTATAAATATACATTATTTATACCCTTTTCCGTAGACCGACTATTATTGTAATGAGAGTAGTATCATTTTATCCTATATTCATAGAAATTTCACTTCTTTCGGAAATGTTACGCTTATCAATTTGAAATAACATACAGGATCATTCTTCCCCTGGTCGTAGGAGAGGTGAATTAAATAAAAAATAAATTAGCCTTAGACTCGACTGCACGAT